>NW_028270165.1:91234622-91571339 GCF_037043375.1 Chiloscyllium plagiosum | reverse complement strand
AACCCTAAAGCTTTCTATAGGTATGTGAGGAATAAAAGGATGATTAGGGTAGGAGTAGGGCCAGTCAAAGACAGAAGTGGGAAGTTGAGTGTGGGCCCTGTGGAGATTGGAGAGGTGTTAATGAATATCTCTCATCGGTCTTCACTCAGGAAAAGGAGAATATTGTAGAGGAGAAGAATGAGGTACGAGATATTAGACTCGAAAGGATCGAGGTTAGTTGCACACAGGTGTTATCAATTCTAGAAGGAGTGAAAGTAGACAAGTGCCCCGGACCGGATGGGATTTATCCAAGGATTCTCTGGGAAGCAAGGGAGGAGATAGCAGAGCCTTTGGCTTTGATATTTGAATCGTCATTGTCTACGGGTTTAGTTCCAGAGTGGAGGATTGCAAATGTTGTGTCCTTGTTCAAGAAATGCAGCAGAGATGACCCAGGTAATTATAGACCAGTGAGCCTTACTTCTGTTGAAGGAAAGCTTTTGGAAAGGAATATTAGAGATAGGATTTATAATCATCCAGCAAGCAACAATTTGATTTCAGATAGTCAACATGGTTTCATCAAGGGCAGATCGTCTCTCACAAACCTCATTGGGTTTTTTGAGAAAGTGACCAAGCATGGAGATGAAGGTAGGGCAGTTGACGTGGTGTACATGGACCTCTGTAAAGCCTTTGATAAAGTTCCACATGGTATGCTGTTGGAGTAAATGCAGAGGCATAGGATTGAGGGTGATTTAGCAGTTTGGATTACAAACTGGGCTTTCTGAAAGAAGTTAGCGAGTGGTGGTTTATGGAAAATATTCAGCCTGGAGTCCGGTTACTAGTGGTGTGCCACAAGGATCTGTTTTGGGACTACTGCGGTTTGTCGTTTTTTTAAATGGCTTAAACACAGGCATAAGTGGATGGATTAGTAAATTTGCAGACGACACTAAAGTCGGTGGAGTAGTGGACAGTTTGGAAGAATGTTACAGCTTGCAGGGGGACTTGGATAAACTGCAGAATTGGACTGAGAGGTGGCAAATGGAGTTCAATGCAGCTAAATGTGAGGTGATTCACTTTGGGAAGAATAACAGGAAGGCAGTGATCTTGGAGTCCATGTACATAGATCCCTGAAAGTTGCCACTCAGGTGGATAGTGCTGTGAAGAAGGCATACGGGGTGTGAGGTTTCATTCGTAGAGGGATTGAGTTCCGGAACCGCAACATCATGCTGCAACTATACAAAACGCTGGAGCAGCCACACTTGGAATATTGTGTATAGTTCTGGTCCCCATATTTCAGGAAGGATGTGGGAAGCATTGGAAAAGGTGCAGAAGAGATTTACCAGGATGTTGCCTGGTCTGGAGGGAGGGTCTTATGAGGAAAGGCTGAGAGACTTGGGTCTGTTCTCATTGGAAAAAAGGCGGCTAAGGGGGGATTTGATAGAGATATATAAGATGATCAGAGGATTAGATAGGGGAGACAGTGAAAGACTTTTTCCGAGGATGGTGACATCAGCTTCCCAAAGTGAATCACCTCACATTTAGCTGCATTGAACTCCATTTGCCACCTCTCAGCCCAATTCTGCAGTTTATCCAAGTCCCCCTGCAACCTGCACAAATTGAGGGGTGACAGATTTAAGACAGATGTCAGAGGCAAGTTCTTTATGCAGAGAGTGGGAAGGGCGTGAAATGCCCTACCTGCTAAGGTAGTCAACCCTGCCACATGAGGGAAATTTAAACAGTCCTTAGATAAGCGCATGGTTGATTTTGGGATAGTGTAGGGGAACGAACTGAGAATAGTTCACAGGTCAGCGCAACATCGAGGGCCGAAGGGCCTGTTCTGCGCTGTATTGTTCTATGTTCTTTGTTCTATGTTTTAAACTTAGTGCAGGAGGCTGAACGAAATGAACAGTTTTAAATGAAAAACCTCTTGGAGCTCAAAGCTTTCAATGAGAGTCTGAGCCCGGTGGTAAGTTCAGGGTAACCTTTATTGCAACCCAACTTTGTTACAGCTTCAGATCCCCCCAGCAAAAAGGCAGGGAAAAAGTATCTGCTTTTTGAACACCTCAAGGTCAAAGTACACACACCACACCTCCCCTCCTCCCCCTGCCACCACACTTCCCCTCCCACCACGCTGTCTTTGCTATTGGCCAGCACCAAGTTGTCCCTTTGTAATCGGATCCTTGGTACAGCCATAACCCGGAGAAAGTATTGCCTCACTCAGCAATTTCAACCCATACCCTGTCTCCAAGTAAGTTTCTCCCCGCTCATTTGCCAGGAAGGGGCAGTGTAGTGTCAACCAGACTGCTGTGGGTCTGGAATCACGTGTAGGCCAGACCGGGTAAAGGATGCAGCTGGAACGACTGAGTGAATCCTTTCCCACAATGGCGGTTCCCTTCCCTAACAAGGGAGAGAGTGAATCAGATGGGGGCTTTCTCCCCCGCACCATCCCCTCCCTGAAACGGTCTCATCATTTCTGACCGAATACCAAATCTGCCATCTGTCGTGGGGGGATTCGAACCCGGGTTTCCCCAGAACCGGGTTGAGAGTCCAATCTATATTGGCACTCGGCCGTCACTCCTTCAATCCCCCTGTGATGGCACGTTAACTCGCTGGTGCTTCTGCAGGTTGTAGTCGTCAGTGAAGCCCTTCTCGCACTGAGAGCAGGAAAATAGCCTCTCCCCTGTATGGACCCGCTGGTGCCTCAGCAGGTGGGAGGCCTGGGTAAAGGCCTTCCCGCACACAGGGCAGCTGAAGGGCCTCTCCCCCGTGTGGACCCGCCGGTGGGTCTGGAGGTGGGAGAAGCAGTTGAAGCCCTTCCCGCACTCGGGGCAGCTGAAGGGCCTATCCCCCGTGTGGATACTCTTGTGGCTCTGCAGGTTGAAGGAGGTGGTGAAGCCCTTCCCACACTGAGAGCAGGTGAACGGCCTCTCCCCGGTGTGGACACGCTGGTGGGTCAGCAGGGTGGAAGATCTGTTGAAGGCCTTCCCGCACTGAGAGCAGCTGAAGGGCCTCTCCCCCGTGTGGATCCGCTGGTGCTTCCGCAGTTTGAAGGAGTAGGTGAAGCCCTTCCCACATTGAGAGCAGGTGAACGGCCTCTCCCCTGTGTGGATCCGCTGGTGGGTCAGCAGGGAGGAGGATTCGCTAAAGGCCTTCCCGCACTCAGGGCAGCTGAAGGGCCTCTCCCCCGTGTGGACCCGTTGGTGCTTCCGCAGGTTGGAGGAGCAGGTGAAGCCCTTGCCACACTGAGAGCAGGTGAACGGCCTCTCCCCGGTGTGGATCCTCTGGTGGATCAGCAGGGAGGAAGGTGTGCTCAAGGCCTTCCCGCACTTGGGGCAGCTGAAGGGCCTCTCCCCCATGTGGATCCGCTGGTGGGCCAGCAGTTGGGAGGATGTGCTGAAGGCCTTCCCGCAGTCGGTGCAGGGGAATGGCCTCTCCCCAGTGTGACTGCGCCGATGAGTCTCCAGGGCAGACGGGAAACGGAAGCCTTTCCCACAGTCACCACACTTCCACGGTTCCTCCACAGGGTGGGATTCCTCAGGTTTCTCCATGGCCACAGCTTCAGCTGCACACAAACACGTGCAGAGCCCTCCCTGCCGTGAAATCCCCTTTCCAGGCCGTATAACTGTTTCAGGCTCCTCGCACAGTGCGCTGCAACAGTGGGGTCTCTCGTCCAGTCCCACTGATGCGGAAAACGTCCTCAAACAGGAACCAAAAAGCGTTGATCCCTCTCATAGAAATCACACTCAAAAATCATTGTTGTCCTGATGGATTGAGTGACTGTCAGACATTGACATCAAAGTGAGGACTGCAGACGCTGGACAGTCAGTCGAAAAACGTGGCACTGGAAAAGCACAGCAGGTCAGGCAGCATCCGAGGAGCAGGAGAGTCAATGTTTCGGGTATAAGCCCTTCATCTGTTGATTTTGAAACTTCAGTCTTCAGATTTTCAAATACTCTGCAAAAAGAGATTACAAAAGTCATGACTATCAGTGCAGGGTAGAAATTCAGAACAAGCAATTCTACTTTCTGTGGAATATTCTTTTGTTATTCCACAAAATTGAAAGCACCATCCCACTCTCTCTCCCCCCCTGTTCTCACTCCGTTCTAACTAAATCCCCTGCAGGTGCTGATTCAGGATCTTACAGGGGCAGAAAAACCCAAAGCATCAAGACTGACATCTCTCTGAATTTTGGATAACTCCACCTGAAATTAATATCTTTCACAACACTGGGATCCTGCTGAGAGTGAGCAGGTCTGATTGTGGGAAGCAAAAAAAAGTGTCCATTCAGGGTGAACCTGCAATGCAGCTTCTTGAGGAAGGACCAGACACAAAATGGTTAATGACCCCGAGAAGGTGGGAGCAAAATGAGACATCAAGGCGTTAACACCAACACATTTCAGTCAAACTCTTCTGCTCCCAGTCAGGGCAAAACATGCTCTGAAAGTCCAGCCTTCACAACCACACTTCTGCTTCCACTGAAGACAATGAGAGTCAGACAGCGCAGAAACAGACCCTTTGGCCCAACCTGCCCAGATATCCTAAATTAATCTAGTCACGTTTGCCATCACTTGGCCCCTATGGGGGCTGGGTGCTGGCAGCTGGGACTAAATTGGGTTGGCTATCTTGTCAGCAAGGACGAGTTGGACCGAAGGGTCTGTTTCTGTGCTGCACATCTCTATGACTCCAGTTCCATTTGCCATCACTTGGCCCTGACCCATCTGAACCCTTCATATTCAGATGCCCGTCCAGGAGCATTTTAACTTGTCATCGTACCAGCACCCACCACTTCCTCTGGCAGCTCATGCCATTGCTCAAGCGACTCCACGTTGAAAGTGTCTGTTCTGATGCACCAGGTGACATCAGGATAATCTCAGATCGTTCCAGATCGCATCGATACTCAGTCAGTGGCTTTCCCAATCAGGATGTTGTACGTGATCAAACAGGTCAGTGGGTAGGCGATCCCCCACCTCTTAGTTCAAGTATCTCTACAAGATCTCCCTTGCTGGAGGGTCCCTTGGAGACTTCAACTGGACTTCATTGAGTTGCAGAAATGAGTTGAGTTGCTATAAATATGTTTTTCTTATTGCTGATGTCTTTTCGAAATGGATTGAAGCCTACCCTCCTCCTAACGCTACTGCTGAGACTGTGGTGTAGATTTTGTTTCAGGAAATAATTCCCTGCTTCAGTATACCTGCGAGCATTAGCTCGGACAATGGACCACACTTTGTAGGTAATATTAACGGAGAACTCTGTTCCCAGCTTTGTATTTGTCGGCAACTGCATGGTGCTTATCATCCTCAGGCGGCCGGACTTGTTGAATGTTTTAACCAGGCTCAAGACTAAACTTGCCAAATTAACGGCCGAGTCTGGCCTCTCCTGGTTATGCTAATCCCTGTGGCCTTATTCCAGATGTGATCCATGTCTGTGGGCAAGACACGACTGTCTCCAGCTGAGAGTCTCTCTGGTCACCCCCTCCGTACCCGTTGGAACGATTCAACTCCCTTCTCAGTCCACTTCCACCACATGACCGAAGCAATCATTGGTTATGTTCTTGCTCTAACTAGTGTTATGCGTGCCTTTCACTCCCAGGAGCGTGCGGCCTACAGTGATGTTCCCTCCCTTTCAGCCTTGTCACGGGTAGAGCCTGGTTCGTTGGTGCTCATCAAGAACTGGACTGGCAAAGGTCTCCATCCTCGTTGGAGGCCCCTTCCAGGTTTTCCTTCCCACCCCTACAGCGGTCAAAGTCGCTGGGTGCTCAGCTTGGGTCCACCTGCACCATTGTAAATTGATTGACCGCACCAATCAAAAGTGGGGAAGAGGAGGAGAGAATCCTGGAATCCCAACAAAAGGAGTGGACCCTGTCCAGTTGGGTTTTTGAATCTTGCTGTTGTTCTAATGTTAATCATATTACAGATACTTGAACTAAGAGGAGGGACATGTGGGGCATCGCTTATCTCCTCACCTTTCTGATCACGTACAACATCCTGATGGGGAAAGCCACTAAGTATGGATGCAACCAGGAATGATCAGAGATTATCCACCACCCATGCTGAGAAGATTCATCCAGTGCACCGGACCAGACGCCTTTGACGTGTGGAACGTGATGAAGATTGATTATTGCAATGGACTCTTACATCAGAAAGACCAGATGGTCCATCTAGACAGTAGAAATCAGTGGGAGTTACCATGTCATTACCATGTTTTTTTTTATTTTACCTGTAGAAGCAAGCCTAGTGCGGATAAAAATAATCAACCCCGTTATTATGGTAAATATTTTAAGGACACGCAGGAACACCATCCCATTTTGCAGGACGGGCCGACTCGAGAAAAGGGAAGCCTGATAGGGGAAACTCCTCAATCCACAAAGAACTTATTGATACAGGCCCACAGAACGCTCTACCAGAGGCAGTAGTATGTCACTCCTCTCTATCAGGAGATGACTTACTTGCCCCGTCCCCAGTCCCCGATTCCATTCTATTCATCAGACTTCCTGCTGCCGACCCTGCGAAGAGAAATATCACTTTCCAATACCTCCGGTCTGTGTATACAAACAGCTGGTGTAACACTGGCTGGGGTACAGTAGGACTTATGTGGCACATGGACCTGGAATGGAACCCTTCCCTCGCGCATTTATAGGCCTTTTCTCTTTTCAGAACCTGATACTGTCACCAAGACCATGTACAATAGGTCTAAGGGAGAGCCACTTGGCCCATTTTTTACAGCGCTCAAGCAACTCCTCTTGCAAAACATCAACCCTTTACTCCTGTAGAACTGACCAGACTCCCTGCTGTAACATTTCAGTAACCGATTTTGCCAAACTCTCCCTAATATATACCAAACCAGACTATTATTTCTTCAGCTAAGGTAAAGCTACCAATTTCCTTGTCCTGGATGGCAAAGATGTCCCTCATAAGGTCACTATCAGAGCCCATGTTCCCACAACAGTACCTTGTCCTGGCCAGTGGACAAGTCGATGGAACCTCCATCTGAGGAGGATGCAGTGGTCGGTCTCAGCCAACCTTGCTCCACCTGGAAGGATCCCAAGGGACTGGGTGACAATACAGGACACCCGATAGGCTGGGGAATCCAGAGTACCCTGAGGTTGGAAGGATCGGCAGGGGTGACAAGTCAACAGAACCGCAATTCTCTCTTTGACGGCCTGACCTTTCGAGGAAATAAGACTAAAGAGGCTCTGGAACAGAGTAAACTGGGATTATCAGACCTGTGTCTTTTACTCTATGCAGAATCGGTATGCCTTAGACTATATACTCCCCCAGGAGGGTGAGGTCTGCACCATTGTCCAAGATAAATGCACTACGGGTATTCCCGATCTCACTGGCAATATTACTAAGATACAAGAAGAGATCCAGGCATTCCTTGACTGAATGACTGAAGGAAATGTGTTGCTGGAAAAGCGCAGCAGGTCAGGCAGCATCGAGGGAACAGGAGAATCGACGTTTCGGGCATTAGCCCTTCCTCAGGAATGAGGAAAGTTGGTCCAGCAGGCTAAGATAAAAGATAGGGAGGAGGGACTTGGGGGAGGGGCGTCGGTGGTTGGGTTGATTGGTCTGGGTGTCCCAGAGGTGTTCCCTGAAACGCTCCGCAAGTAGCCGGCCCGTCTCCCCAATATAGAGGAGGCCACATCGGGTGCAAAGGATGCAATAGATGATATGTGTGGAGGTGCAGGTGAATCTGTGGCGGATATTGAAGTTTCCTTTGGGGCCTTGGAGGGAGGTGAGGGGGGAGGTGTGGGCGCAAGTCTTGCACCTCCTGCGGTTGCTGGGGAAGGTGCCGGGAGTGGAGGTTGGGTTTGTGGAGGGTGTGGATCTGACGAGGGAGTCACGGAGGGAGTGGTCTTTACGGAATGCTGATAGGGGAGGGGAGGGAAATATATCCTTGGTGGTGGGGTCCGTTTGGAGGTGGCGGAAATGGCGGCGGATGATGCGCTGTACATGGAGGTTAGTGGGGTGGTAGGTGAGGACCAGTGGGGTTCTGTCCTGGTGGCGGTTGGAGGGCCGCCTACTTGCGGAGCGTTTCAGGGAACACCTCTGGGACACGCGGACCAACCAACCCAACCACCCTGTAGCTCAACATTTCAATTCCCCCTCCCACTCCACCAAGGATATGCAGGTCTTTGGACTCCTCCGTCAGACCACAGCGAAACGACGGTTGGAGGAAGAACGCCTCATCTTCCGGCTAGGAACCCTCCAACCACAAGGGATGAACTCGGATTTCACCAGTTTCCTCATTTCCCCTCCCCCCAGCCTGTCTCAGTCAAATCCATCAAATTCAGCACCGCCTTCCTAACCTGCAATCTTCTTCCCGACCTCTCCGCCCTCACCCCAGTCTGACCTATCACCCTCACCTTGACCTCTTTCCACCTATCACATTTCTGACGCCCCTCCCCCAAGTCCCTCCTCCCTATCTTTTATCTTAGCCTGCTGGACCAACTTTCCTCATTCCTGAAGAAGGGCTAATGCCCGAAACGTCGATTCTCCTGTTCCCTCGATGCTGCCTGACCTGCTGCCTTTTCCAGCAACACATTTCCATCTCTGATCTCCAGCATCTGCAGACCTCACTTTCTCCTGAATGACTGAAGGGACCAGTTGGGGAAACTGCAGATCGGGCTGATGGTACAACTGGCTTATCAATTTAGCTATGTCTGTTTGTTGGTATTGGTATTGTTAGGTATTTAATTGCTAGGCTTATGAGGTCCCTTAGTGATATAGATTTGCCCCAGAAGATGCTCCTTTTGCGATCCGATGGCTCACCCACACGTGTCGATGGTAATGATAAATATGACCAGATGAGCTGCGAAGATGGTGGTGCCGCTCTACAGGATGTTGATGGCTGGACCACCTTGAAGGGCATTCGTTTGGACTAGCCTTCTCTTTCAGTGATCGTGGTGCAATCAAAGGGAGGCATGAGTGTGTGGGCATCTGGGTGATAAAGTCTATAGCCTTAAAACTTGTCTTTAAACATTCAGACTAAAATGTAATGCTGAATTATTGAATACATTTACTGCACTAGAAAATAAACAGGCAGGAAAGCTCAGAAAGAGGGCAGAACTTAAAGATAGGGACACCTGGGCTCACCAAGTGATAACAAGATGCTGTGAGGCAATTAAGAACGTTTTCCTCAGCATCGGTGAATCTGTATGAACAGGACCCCAAGTGATAACATTCACAGCCGTTCCCTTGTGAAATGAATGATCGTCTTTGAATCTGACCCTGAAACAAGACTCGGTACTATCCATAGCTTTGTAATTAATGGTTGGATCTTGTCCATTATAACATATTCTTACTACCCCTTGCAAGCGGGGCTTTCACAAAATAAATCTTTGCTGGCGTGAGAGTTCAAAAGGGAGAGACACAGACAGACACAGAATTGAATTGCATTTTGGGACTTTATGATGAGAGGTTTTTATTCCAGGCTTCCAAAGAGTGCGATCTCCAGGACAAACCAAGAGAGAGGCTTTACAGGTCTGAGTCCACAAAGGATTCCCTGGGCTGCATCAAATCTCCACTTTAACATGGGAGGTAGGACAAAATGGCTTCTGCTTGGCTCACTCAGTCAGAACTGAGTCAGGCAGATACTCGTGACTCAGAACAAATAAGGATCCACAGACTAGTGTACATCCGGTGAAAAAAAATTGCAAATGCAGAAGTAACAAATGTAAACCTAACCATTAATCGTAGAAATTACAGTTTAATCCTAACCACCAGACAGAACAAACACGATTCCAAAAACAGGTTGTCTACAAGAAATTATGATAGATGGACGCCACAGTGGTTAGCACTGCTGCCTCACAGCGCCAGAGACCCGGGTTCAATTCCCGCCTCAGACAACTGACTGTGTGGAGTTTGCACATTCTCCCAGTGTCTGCGTGGGTTTCCTCCGGGTGCTCCGGTTTCCTCCCACAGTCCAAAGATGTGCAGGTCAGGTGAATTGGCCATGCTAAATTGCCCATCGTGTTAGGTAAAGGGTAAATGTAGGGGTATGGGTGGGTTGCGCTTCGGCGGGGTGGTGTGGACTTGTTGGGCTGAAGGGCCTGTTTCCACACTGTAAGTAATCTAATCTAATCTAATTAGATTAGATTCCCTACAGTGGGGAAACAGGCCCTTTGGCCCAACCAGTCCACACTGACCCTCCGAAGAGTAACCCACCCAGACCCATTTTCCCTCTGACTAATAATGTATCAAACACTATGGGCAACTTAGTATGACAAATCCACCTGACCTGCACATCTTTGGACTGTGGGAGGAAACCGGAGCACCCGGAGGAAACCCACGCAGACACGGGGAGAATGTGCAAACTCCACACAGACGGTCACCCAAGGCTGGAATCGAACCTGGGACCCTGGTGCTGTGAGGCAGCAGTGCTAACCACTGTGCCGCCCTCGGCTAAGTCAAATGTGCGCGAGGACATGGCAGGATCTGATTGGTTGTTACTATGTGATCATGCTCAATGTCTGACTCTAAACAATGGACATAAGTTCTATCCAAACTCTGTAAAAAAGTCGGCGGATTCTTTTGGCACACTAGAAGTACTCATCGGTGGCCCCGTGGTTCGCCCTGCTGCCTCACAGCACCAGGGTCCCAGGTTCAATTCCAGCCTTGGGGGGCTGGCTGCGTGGAGTTTGCACATTCTCCCCATGTCTGCGTGGGTTTCCTCCCACAATCCAAAGATGTGCAGATGTGGTGAATTGGCCATAATGTTGGGTGCATTGGTTAGAGGGAGATGGGTCTGGGTGGGCTACTCTTCAGAGGGTAGGTGTGGACTGGTTGGGCCGAAGGGCCTGTTTCCACATGTTGGGAATCTAAACTAATCCTTCTGTGCTGATCAGAGTCTACTGACCCGGCTGTATCAAAGAATAAACTAT
Source organism: Chiloscyllium plagiosum (assembly GCF_037043375.1). Taxonomy (NCBI): domain Eukaryota; kingdom Metazoa; phylum Chordata; class Chondrichthyes; order Orectolobiformes; family Hemiscylliidae; genus Chiloscyllium; species Chiloscyllium plagiosum. The sequence continues at coordinate 91,560,481 of NW_028270165.1, read as the reverse complement.
TGTTTGTGTGATTGACAAAAGAGTCATTTCCAGGTGTGTTTATTGACCAATCCCAGAAATCCGAAGATCCGGACAGCAGTCCAGATCAGAACAACCAGACAGGAAATGGTTAATATCCCCAGAATGTGGGGAGCAAAATAAGACACCAAGGCATTAACACCAACACCAGGGAAAAACTGAACATAGAGACGTGACAAACATTAGTGGCAAGCCAGAATCACAGATGTACAGCACAGAAACAGTCCCTTCAGTCCATGCTGACCAGATATCCTAAATCAATCTCGTCCCATTTGCCAGCACTTGGCCCATGTCCCTCTAAATGTTTCCCGACATATATCCATCCAGATACCTTTTAAAAGGTTGTAATTGTACCAGCAGTCACCACTTCCTCTGGCAGCTCATTCTTTACACACACCACCCTCTGTGCATAGGAGTTGCCCCTTAGGTATATGGTGAGGGTGAGATTTAAAAGAAACCTATGAGCAATCCCAGATCAAAGATCTTGTCTGTTTACGCTCGCCATGCCCCACATTATTTTATACAAGATTGTCGGGTCACCCCTGTGGGATATAGTTAAAGCAGTGTTACTTCTGCAACCATAATTGCTTCTGCGAGGTAAATGAACTAACGCCAGTGTATAATTGTTTCAGCCAAGAGTGGAGTTAACAAGAATGAAAGCAATGTGAAGGAAATATATAATTACTTTTGTATTAGCTAAAATGTGCATACAAGAATGAAATGTGCCTGCAAACAATGGTAGATGTTACAAACAGATAAGGTGCTGTGAGGGGAGAGGGTGTAGGTTAAGCTAAATTCCTCTTACTAATAGTAATAAGCATCTGTTCCCTGCTTCTGCCAAAACAAAAAAAAAGCCACAATCAAGGAGGTCAGAAGGCTCAGTGTCGGCGAAAAATGGGAGGAAATGTTGCTTTCGCAAACAAGGAAGCAGCTGGCAGTGAGAGGATATACACTAACACTTTGTTCACGCACAAGGCCGGATAAGGCAAGAAATAGACAAGAGTAATGGGCGCCACCGGGAAAGAATGGAGGGACAAACCGATCTTTTGCGGGTCAGCTTGTAACATCAGGACGGGGGTAAATGGGAATGAGGGAAAGAAGCTGAATGTGCTGGAGCAAGGTGGAGGAAGGACAGAGGATGTAAAACCGGTTTGAAGCTGCAATGAGAAATATTGCATGTGCTGTACTTGTACCTGTTGCAGTTACTGGTGCATTTTAAACATCAAAACAGGAGATATCCAGCCCTCCCCCTTCCCAATCTCTATCCTTCAGTCCCTCCTCACCCGGGTAACTAAGACACATACCTGAGTTTGCGGAGGCTGCTCCCTCCCTGCATTCACTCCAGTTGCTACAAGTGACCAATTTCCCCTCCTCCCATCTCTGCCTCCCTCCCAGGATGAAGAGTCGGCCAAGGGGCGGGAGATTCACTTTGAAACTGACAGGGCCACTTCCGCCTTGTGACGCCACAAAGGATCTAGGGGCGGGGCGAGGAAGAGTGACGGTTCAGGAGGCGGGGCATGGCCAACAGCGGAACGCCGCACTGCGCATGCGCTGCGCCTGCAGCACACGGGGAGGAAAACACACTTTCCAAAAACCCCTCCCTTCAGAGAATCCCCAGAGTGTGGAAGCAGGCCACTCGGCCTCACCGACCCTCCCAAGGGTCACCCACCCACACCCATTCCCCTATCCCCATTGCTCTTCATTTATCCCTGAGTCATGCACCTTACCTGCTTAGCATGGCCAATCCACCCTAACCTGGGCACTATGGGTAATTTAGCATAGCCAATCCACCCTAATTCAACATGGCCAATCCACTTTTTATTAGAGTGGTGCTGGAAAAGCACAGCAGTTCAGGCAGCATCCGAGGAGCAGGAAAATCTTCGTTTCGGACAAAAGCCCTTCATGAGGAATAGAGGCAGAGTGCCTGCAGGGTTCAGATCCGAACTCTGCTGGTTTAAAGGTGGTCCGGAGTCTGTGTAGGATGAGTTGGTTACAGAGGCAGGCACTGAGGAAACAAACGTGGCTGTGGTAGCGAGTCTGTTTGAGGACATGGTCAAAGAGCCTCAGGGCAGAGGAAACGTGTTGGGAGTTGCAGTGGGAGATGGATTCCTTGAGATTCTTGTAGAGAGAGGAGGAAAACTTCTTCAAGGCAGGCATCCTTGCAAGAGGATTCACTGTAGGGTTAAAATCAACTAGGTAAAAACAAGGACTGCAGATACTAGAAACCAGATTCTAGAATCACACAACTCCAGGTTGTAGTCCAACAGGCTTCTTTGGAAGCAGTAACTGTTGGAGTGCTGCCTCTTCATCAGGTGGTTGTGGAGGATAAGATCCTAAGACACAATTTAGAGCAAAACAGTCCAGTGTCCTGCCACTGAAATGGTATATTGAACAAACCTGGATTGTTCAGTTTTCCACCTTTTCAAATAGGTTACAGGTCTCATTACAATGTAAATCACAGAACATCTTGTTGTCACCTTCAAGATAACAAGGTTTTATAGCAAAAGCTCAAGCCATGATTAAATGGCAGAGTGGACTCGATGGGCTGAATGGCCTTACTTCCGCTCCTATGTCTTATGGTCTTATCTCAGCTCAGACAATGCATTAAAGGTGTGAGGTCAGAGTCTGCCTGTATCCCAATCTTGAGTCAGACTGGTTCTGTTTCCAAAGTCGAATTTACAAACTATTATATGTATTGACTGCCTGCAGATTTTTCCTTTAAAAAATGCACATATATCTGCAAATATACATCTCTCCCCCCCCCACATACACAAGTTTGTTGGGTGAATTTGTTCTTGCAGAATTATGTCTTACTTTGCTCAAAAACTGCATGAATCCATGTAAGATTCTGTAAGTCAGTTTAACCATTGTGGCACAGACAGTCTCACACAGGGGAGCTCACACCTTCAATACATTATCTGGGCTAACGCGACACCAATTGGTAAAGTTCACTTGAGGATTTAACTATTTTAAAAGGTTTTGTGATTTACATTTGAAAGAACTGAAACTATCATGGTCATTCGAACAGATGAGAGACTTAACAAACAATCCGGGTCTTTTTCAATATATAATTTCAGTTACATCACACTATAAACTGTTGCAATAAATTCTGTGTCTTACAATCTTATATTCCACAATCCCCTGATGAAGGAGCTGCACTCCGAAAGCTACTGCTTCCAATTAAACTTGTTGGACAGAATTCCTCAAGTAGGGCACCATAAGAATCCTGGGAGACTGCTATTTCCTGTTTACTTCATAATGAACAAACATTAAGCACGATCGCCTATTTATTTCTCATTTTGTTTCATTTTTCTTGTTTAATTCCCTGCGATGATGTGGGAGAATTATTAGATTTGGGTCAGCCATTTGGTCACATATTAAAGCCTGGAAACCATTTTGAATCTCGGCTTAGTGCCTGCTTGCTAAAGTTTGTGTTTCCCAGGCTCAGCGGAGACGGTTGGCCTTGCAGCTGTGCTGCTTCCTGATAAACAAATTCTTTCCTGACATGGGGCTTTATTTCCATCCCCCACAGTTGGCGATTCAGGCAGGAGGTACCCTGGTCCTGCCAGGTCACCGGCCGATATCCTTTGAGAGATAAAATATAAAGGGTGATTGCTGCTTTTGTTGTGTCCAAAATAAAGAGGAAAGCTGGCCAGGGACAAAAGTGCTGTTAGAAATGTTGATACAATTCTCCCTACTCAGCCACAAGATACCAGTGAGAGAACTCAACAGGGTCCTAGCGTCTGGACGTAATACTGCTGAGAGCACTTGTGCTTTACAAAGTTAGTAATAATGAATTTGCTTACCCCAGGGTTATGAGAGGTGAAACCCTATTTGAATGAATTTGGCATACAGGACACATTGGGCAATTATTAAAGACTCTGTTGTATTTCCCTGGGTTATGGACTCATGCAGAGACACAAACAACTTGTATTGAAAAGTGTTCGATTTGCAAATGGAACAAAGGAGAGGTATATAGAGTTTGCACACTTGGTCAAGCAGCAATGTGTCACAGCCAGGATTTATGAGGCTCAACTCCCTAACTTGGGCTGCTCTGGAATGTGAGTGCCTCATTAGCCTTGGAAGGAAGGAAGGAATAAAGAAAAGCTGACAAACTGAGATATGAAGCAAGTTGGAAAATGTTACAGAGAGACACACACAGGCAGAAGTTTGCAGGAAAGTTAACACTTCATAATCTGGTTTCAATGCACATTAGCCTGGGTATGGTACTGATATCACAGGGGTCTCAAAAAGGGTACTCCCTCAATACTCAAACCAAAACATGGGTGCCCCCTGCTGGACTGGTTTGTGTTCATTCTTTGCTGCTGCCTGTTTCAGTTGATGATGTACATTATTGTTAACACTCTCAAACCTGGTGGCACCCAGATTTTCGGAAAGCAGCTTGGCAAAGATCTGAAGCGTGTTTAATTTGTAAACAAACAAGGTGCATACTCGAAGAGGGATGCCCTGTTTGTTAACCACCTCCTTGCTTGGTCGGCCTTTTTAAATTGTCTACAACTTGCTTATATAGTATCACCTCGCGTACATTGTTATGAATATTGTCTAATAAGAGTAGATGTATTTAGTAGCTGAATCAAAACCATCCCAATGACTGAAACAGCTGACACTGGATTGTTGGACAAGTGGGAAATATTTGCAGTTAACCAAAGCACTTCAAAGTTTACAGTCACGGGTACGTCAAGCTGAAGAATTAGGACCGGGGCATATTGGAGCCTGCTTCCTCGGGCAGAGAGTTCCACAGATACACTACTCTCTGGGAAAAGCAGCAGCCCTCACTTCCTCCTCCTCATCTCTGTCCTAAACCTACTCCCGCAAAGCATGAGGCCTAGTCTCAGCCACCAGCAGAAGTGACTGGATAGGGTAGTGCTTCATCCTCTCAGTGCAATGAATTCCCACTTTCCACCAAAATCCCAGATGTACTCACTTCGTTGCTTGCTGTCTCACAAATGAAAGATTTCATTGTAACTTCTTCCGGTCCCAGGAAGGGCAAAGCATCTTTGAAAGCTGCTCTGAAAACCCAGTCTTCACAACCACACTTCTGCTTTCACCGAAGATAGTTGGAGTCATACACCACACAAACAGGTCCTTCAGCCCAACTCGTCTATGCCAACCATATATCCGAACTCAATCTATTCTATTTGCCAGCATGTGGCCCATATTCCTCAAAACCCTTCCTATTCATGTACCCATCCAGATGCAGAGGGATGTGGGCCAAATGCTAGCAAATGGGACAAGATTACTTTTGGATATCTGGTCGGCATGGACGAGTTGTACCAAATGGGCTGTTCCCGTGCTGTTTGACTCTAATCTTCTTCGGTGAAAGCAGAGGTGTGATTGTGAAGGCTGAAGTTTCAGAGCAGCTTTCGGAGATGTTTTGCCCTTAATGGGAGCAGAAGTTACAATGAAATCTTGCATTTGTGAGACAGCAACTGAGTGAGTAAGTAAGTACATCCGGGATTTTGATGGAAGGTGGGAATTTGTTGCATTGTGGGGATGAAGCCCTACCCTATCGAGTCATTTCTGTTGCTGGATGAGACCAGGCCTCAAGATTAGGAGCAGATTTAGGACCGAGATGAGGAGGAACTGCTTTTCCCAGAGAGTAGTGAATCTATGGAATTCTCTGACCACAGAAGCAGTAGAGGCATTTTCACTCAGAGAGACCTTGGAGTGCAGATTCATAGCTCCTTGAAAGTGGAGTCACAGGTCGATAGGATAGTGAAGATGGCGTTTGGTATGCTTTCTTTTATTGGTCAGAGTATTGAGTACAGGAGTCAAGAGGTCATGTTGTGACTGTACAGGACATTGGTTAGGCCACTGTTGGAATATTGCGTGCAATTCTGGTCTCCTTCATATCGGAAAGATGTTGTGAAACTTGAAAGGGTTCAGAAAAGATGTACAAGGATGTTGCCAGGGTTGGAGGATCTGAGCTACAGGGAGAGACTGAATAGGCCGGGACTGTTTTCCCTGGAGCGTCAGAGGCTGAAGGGTGACCGTATAGAGGTTTATAAAATCAGAAGGGGCATGGATAGGATAAATAGACAAAATCTTTTCCCTGGGGTGGGGGAGTCCAGAACTAGAGGGCATAGGTTTAGGGTGAGAAGGGAAAGATATGAAAGAGACCAAAGGGGCAACTTTTTCACACAGAGGCTGGTGTGTGTATGGAATGACCTGCCAGAGGAAGTTGTGGAGACTGGTGCAATTGCAACATTTAAGAGGCATTCGGATGGGTATATGAATAGGAAGGGTTTGGAGAGATATTGTTTGGGTGCTGGCAGGTGGGACAAGATTGGGTTGGGATATCTGGTCGGCATGGGACGGGTTGGACCAAAGGGTCTGTTTCCATGCTGTACATCGCTATGACTCTAAACTCAATACACAGTTGAATGGGTATTTGCAATGGTAGGGGAATGAAGGGTAGTTGGGACAATGCAGGGAGGAGGAGCTGAGTTGATGGATAGATCAGCCATGATTTTAATAAATAGTGGAGCAGGCTGGATGGGCCAAATGGCCGACTCCTGCTTCTATTACTATGAAACTATAACCCTGCATTTCCCATGGCTAACCCACCTAACCTACACGTCCCTGGACATTCTGGGCAATTTAGCATGGCCAATCCAAATCAAGGCCAGTCAGCAGTATAGTGATGTGGAAAATGAACATCAGAGTGTGATAGAAAGGGACAAGGGGAGTAAATGTACCAGCAATCAAAACTGGATATTAAAGGTCACAAAAATTGAAACTAAAAACAGTGTGTCTGAATGTGTGCTGCATTGTAACAAAAGTGAATGAGTTGACTGCACACATTGAAGAGAATAATTATGATCCGAGACTCCTTACAGAGACATGGCTTCAGGGTGGCAAGGATTGGATCCTGAATATCAAGGGGATAGTCAGATGGGAAGCTCAGTAAAGGTAGAGGGTTGGCACTGCTAATCAAAGCACTGATCACAGGGTAGTCTGGTGTCACCTCGGATTTCAGGTCCTGATTTCTCTGTCCTCTGTTGATCTCCCTGTTCCCTATTACCCCTTCTGGAACAATAAAACATTCAGTAATCATGCCCCAACCTACAATCTCCCAGCCTGTCAACCATCCAGGCACAGAGTGTAGTCATAACAGGGAATTAAACAAGAAAAATGAAACAAAATTAAAAATAAATAGGTGCTTATGCTTAATGTTTGTTCATTCAGAAGTAAACCATAAATAGGGCTCTCCCAGGATTCTCATGGTGCCCTACTTGGGGAATTTTGTCTCCCTTCCATCTAACTATTAGCACCCAGCTATGATTTACAACAATATTTACAACAGAAGTAAGGCACCTGTTCTCAAATAGGCAGAGATAGACTGATGTCGATTTTTGTTTCTCTTTTGTGCAAACACACACACACGTCCATGGGGGTGAATTTGTATGTGCAGGTTCGGGGGGATTGGCTATGCCAAATTACCCATAGTGCCCAGGCACGTGCAGGTTAGGGTGGATTGGCCATGCTGAATTATTTTGTGCCCAGGGATGTGCAGGTTAGACGGGGTAAATGGAGAGCAACAGGTGTAGGGGAATGGGTGTGGGTGGGTTAACCTTCAGAGGGTCAGTATGGAGACTTTAGCCCCAGTGGCCTGCTTCCACACTGTGAGGGTTCTCTGAAGGGAAGGGGTTTTGCAAACTGTGACTCGCCTCTTGATATGTTGATGTCACAGCAGGGAAGTGGCCCTGTCCGTGAGTGAATCTCACTCTGTCTGGGCAACTCTTCATCCTGGGAGGGAGACAGAGATGGGGGGAGGGGAAATCTATTCACTTATAGCAACTGGAGTGAATGCAGGGAGGGAGGAGACTCCACAAACTCAGGTATGTGTCTTAGTTACCCGGGTGAGGAGGGACAGAGGGATCGACGTTGGGAAGGCGGGAGGAGTAGATAGCTTTTCTGTTTTAATGTTTAAAATGCACCCGATTCCCACCAGTAACTGCAACAGGTACAAGTACAGCACATGCAATATTCCTCATTGCAGCTTCAAGCCGGTTTTGCATCCTCTGTTCTTCCTCCACCTTGCTCCAGCACATTCAGCTTCTTTCCCTCATTCCCATTTCCCCCCACCCTGATGTTCCAAGCTGACCCGCAAAAGATCCGTTTGTCCCTCCATTCTTTCCCGGTTGTCTTTTGTGGGTTTTGAAAACTTTCCCAGTCCTCTGAGGATTGGAGTTGGGAGGTTACGTTGTGCACTCTCCAGGACATTTGTTTGGCTACTTTTGGAGTATTGTGTGCAGTTCTGGTCTCTCTGCTCGAGGAAGGATGTTGTGAAACCTGAAAGGATTCAGATAAGATTGACAAGGATGTTGTCAGGGTTTGAGCTGAACAGGGTGGAGCTGTTTTCTGTTGAGTTTTCAAAGGCTGAGGGTGACCCTACAACCGTTTATAAAATCATGAGAGGCATGGATAGGGGAAATAGAAAAGGTCTTTTCCCTGGATGGGTCATAGGTTCAGGGTGAGGGTGAGATTTAAGAGGAACCTAAGGGGCAACTCCTATATTCAGAGGGTGCTGTATGTAAGGAATGAGCTGCCAGAGGAAATGGTGATGGCTGGTACAATTACAGCACTTAAAAGGCATCTGGATGGGTATATGAATAGGAAGGGTTTAGAGGACATAGGCCAAGTGCTGACAAATGGGACTGGATTAATTTAGAATACCTGGTTGGTACTGATGAGTTGGACCAAAGGGTCTGTTTCTGTGCTGTACATCTCTATGACTCTGGCTTTCCACTAACATTTGCCACGTCAATAGGTCCACTTTCTCTCTAATGTCGGTGTTAATGGCTTGACATCTCATTTTGCTCCCACCTTCCTGAGGACGTTAACCATTTCGTGTCTGGTTCTTCCTCAAGAAGCTGCATTCCCGACTCACCCTGAATTGACACATTTTATTTGCTTCCCAAAATCAGACCTGCTCACTCTCAGCGGTATCCCAGTGTTGTGAAAGATATTAACTTTCAGGTGGAATTATCCAAAATGCAGAGAGAAGTCAGTCTTGACGTTTTTGCTTTTCTGCCCCTGTAAGATCCTGAATCAGCACCTTCAGGAGAATTAGCTAGAGCGGAGTGAGAACAGAGGGGGAGAGAGAGTGGGATGGTGCTTTCAATTTTGTGGAATAACAGAACACAAGAATATTCCATAGAAAGTAGAATTGCTTGTTCAGAATTTCTACCCTGCACTGACAGTGATGAGCTTTGTAATCTCTCTTTACGGAGTATTTGAAGATCTGAAGACAGAAGTTTCAAAATCAACAGATGAAGGCCTTATGCCTGAAATGTTGACTCTCCTGCTCCTCTGATGCTGCCTGACCTGCTGTGCTTTTCCAGCGCCGCACTTTTCGACTTTGACTCTCCAGCGTCTGCAGTCCTTATTTTGACGTCAATGCCCGACAGTCACTCAATCCATCGGGACCACAACAATTTTCAACTATGAGTCTGTGAGAAGGAACAAAGCTTTTTGATTCCTGTTTGAGTAGATTTTCAGCATCAGTGGGACTGGATGAGAGACCCTACTGTTGCAGCGCACTGAGTGTGGAGTCTGAAACAGTTATATGGCCTGGGAAGGGGCTCCACACGCGTTTGTGTACATCTGAAGCTTCAGCCATGGAGAAACCCGTGGAATCCCGCTCCGTGGAGAAACCGTGGATGTGTGGCAACTGTGGGAAAGGCTTCCGTTTCCCATCTGCCTCGGGCGGATTCCTCGGGTTGGGATTTTTGCAAATGGTGCAGGGACTGCTTTCGGCTTGGCCCCACCCCATTACCCAGACACCTTACCCCACCCCCTCGTTCCATTGTTGATGTCACTACGCAGAACTGGTCTTGAGGGGTTCAGAGTGAAACCCCCTGCCTCTGGGCAACTCTTTATCCTGTGGGGGGAGTAAATGAACTTTTGTATCTCTTTTCCCCAGGTTTGGGGGTAGGGGGGAGTCCAGAACTAGAGGGCATAGATTTAGGGTGGTGGGGGGGGTGGAAGATTTGTGAGGGACCTAAGGGGCAACCTTTTCACGTAGAGGGTGGTGCGTTTATGGAATGAGCTACCAGAGGAAGTGGTGAAGGCCGATATAATTACAGCATTTAAAAGGCATCTGGATGGGGATATGAATAGGAAGGGTTTAGAGGGACATTGGCCAAATTCTGGCAAATGGGTCACTAGGTTAAGTTAGAATATCTGGTCAGCGTGGACTGAAGGGCTTGTTTCCATGCTGTACAACGCTATGACTCTATTTCTACATAGTCAGAACCAATATCACAAGACTAGGAACAGGCCATTCACCCCTTCCAACCTGTCCTGAGCTGTGGTTAAACTGCATATAATTCAGTGCAAGTTTCAGAAAGGTTTCAAAGGCTCTTAAAAAATTTAACATGCTTTCAGACTTCAGCTATGTTTCTGAATATATCAATTTAGGTATTCTTAATTGTAAAGATACGCGTATCTAGTGAACACAGCCCACACCTCCTGGTGCTGCCAGGAAACTTTACAATGGCGATGAAACGATGTAGTACCTGCACTCACAAAAAATTTACAATTTCTAACGATACTAGCTACTCATTCACTGCTCCATCTGATACACGACATTGGGAACTCAGTACAGGAGGCTGCAAAAAATGAGCAGCTTTAAAACAAAAACCTCTTGGAGCTCAAATCTTTCAATGAGAGCCTGAGTCTTGCAGTAAGTAAGTTCAGGTAACCTTTATTGTGACCCAACTTTGTTACAGCTTCAGATTCCACCCCCGCACCCCCCTCACCAAAAAGAGGTAGAAAAAGTTGCTGTTTTTTTTAAATAAGCAGCTCAAGGCCAAAGCGCTCACACTGCCACCCCCTCCACCTCTCTTCCTCTACTATTGGTCAGCACCGAGTTGTCCCTTTGTAATTGGTTCCTTGCTACAGCCGTAACTCAAAGGAAATACTGCCTCACTCACCAATTTCAACCCATACCTTGATGCCAAGTAAGTTTCTCTCCACGCATTTGCCAGTGGAGGGGTGGGGGGGGGCGGTGGAGGGGGGCGGTGATGGTGGTGAGGCAGGGCACAGTCAACCAGACTGTTGTGGGTCTGGAGTCACGTGTAGGCCACACCGGGTAAAAGGAGATAGCTGGAAGGACTGAGTGAATCCTCTCCCACCACGACAGTTTCCTTCCCTAAAAAGGGCGTGAGTGAATCTGATGGGGGTTTCACCACCTCCAACCCCCGAAAATGGTTTCACCGTTAGATTCTGAAAGCTGAAGGGCCTTTCCCCAGTGTGGAGCCGCTGGTGCCTGAGCAGGTTCGAGGAATTCCTGAAGGCTTTCCCACACTCGGGGCAGTTGGGAAGAGTGTCAATTCAGGGTGAACCTGCAATGCAGCTTCTTGAAGAAGACCCAGACACAAAATGGTTAACGTCCCCGGGAAGCGGGGGAGCAAAGTGAGACATCAAGGTATTAACATAGACACCAGAGAGAAACTGAACGTAAAAATGTGGCAAATGTTTGTGGAAAGCCAGAGTCACAGATATACAGCATAGAAACAGACACTTGGATCAAACTCTGATGCTGACCAGATATCCGAAATTAATCTAGTCCCATTTGCCAGCACTTGGCCCATATCCCTCTGAGCCCTGCTCCGGACGGCGGCCGTCTGGTCCGCAGTGCGCCTGCGCAGTTTGCAAAACATCTTCCCTTCCGAGAAGCTCCATCGTGTGGAAGCAGGCCAATCGGCCCAGGGAGTCCACACCGACCCTCCAAAGGGTAACCCACCCACACTCATTCCCCAATCCCTATGGCTCTGCATTTAACCCTTACTAATGCACCTAACCTGCACATCCTATGGCTAATCCACCCTAACCTAGACAGATGCCAGCCAGACATCCTAAATTAACGTAGTTCCATTTGCCAGCATTTGGCCCATATCCCTCTAAACCCTTGCTATTCATATAGGCAGATGCCTTTTATATTGTGTCATTATGCCAGCCTCCACCACTTCCTCTGGCAGCAGGTTCCATACATCCACCACCCTCTGCGTGAAAAAGTTTCTACTCACTTCCCAATTCCCCATTCACCTTAAACCGATGTTCTTCTCGTTCTGGACTCCCCTATCCTGGGGAAAAGACCTTGCCCTGATCCATGCCCCTTATATATTTTTATAAGGTCACCCCTCAACCTCTGATGCTCCAGGGAAAATATCCCTGGCCTATCAGCCTCTCCCTGAACATCAAAACGTTCCAACTCTGCCAACAAGCCTTATAAAAGTTTTTCTACCCCTTTCAAAGTTTCACAACATCTTTCCTATTGCAGGGAGACCAGAACTGAATGCAGTATTCCAAAAGTGGCCTAACCACGTGTCCTGCACCACAGCAACAGGACTTCCCAAATCCTGTACTCAATGCTCTGACCAATAAAGGAAAACATACCAAGGTCTCTTTGTTCTGCAACACTCCCCTTAACTGTGTAAGTCTTGCCTGGATTGCTTGACCAAAATGCAAACCTCACATTTCTCTAAATTAAAGTCCACCTGCCACTCTTTGGCCGATCAGCCCATCCGATCAGTTCTGATTTATCGCTTTTTCCTCCCTTATTCCAGAGAAGCTGAAAATCTCCATCCCACACACTCTCCCTCCATTCTCAGTTTGCTGAACCTAATCCCTGCTCTACCTCATCCTGAAGGGTCTGGTTCATGCTGATTAACAGGCCTGCACTCACCAGGGGCGGGGCGGGGCGGGGGAATCTAATTGAAACATACATAATACTGAACGACATGGATATTGGAAAGATGTTTCAATTGGTAAGAGAGACTAGGACCAGAGTGCCTTTTAGAATGGAGAAAAGAAAAAACTTCAGCCAGAGAGTGGTAAATCTATGGAATTCCTTGACACAGAAGGCTGTGGAGGCCAGGTCACTGAGGATATTTAAAACTGAAATAGATAGGTTCTTGAGTATCAAGGGGATCGAGAGGTATTGGGAGAAAGCAGGTGAATGGGGTTGACAAACTGATCAGCCACAATTGAATGGTATGAGCAGACCTGATGTGGTGAATGGCCAAATGTCTGCTCCTGTCTTATAGTCTCTTACTGTCCTGGACATAGTGAGAGAGTTGGGAGCAGGAGTAGGTCAGTTGGTCTTTCGAGCCTGCACCAGCTTTGAACAGATCATAACTAGATAATAATCTACCTACATCTAGGTGGACAGGCTGGGATGTTTTCAGTGGAACACAGGAGGTTGAGATGCAACATTATAGAGAATTATAAAACCATAGATGAGGTAAATGGCAGGTGTCGTTTCAAGATTAGGAGCAAATTTTTAAGGTGCGAGGAGAAAGATTTTAAGATAGATATGAGGAGCACCTTTTTCCTTTGAGAGAGTGGTTTGTGTGTGGAATGAATGTCCAGAGGAAATGGTGGATGCAGGTACAGTAACAACGTTTATAAGATGTTTGGATAAGGACATGAATAGGAAAGGTTCGGAGGGATATGGGCCAAACACAGGCAGGTGGAACAAGTTTAGTTTGTGAACATAGTCAGCACGGACTAGTTGGGCTGAAGGGTCTGTTTCTGTGCTGTCTGACTCTGTAACTGTTCTATACTGGTCTTGAAACCATTTTCTTGCCTTCCCCCAGAAACATCCACCTCTTTGTTGTTCAAAAATCAGAGGAGTTCAGCCTTGAATATATTTAATGACACCCACCCCCCCCACCCCCCCGAACAGCAGGAAGGCATCCCCACTTCTGAACTCAATTCCTCTTGCTAATATAACACTTGCCTTGCTGATTGCTTGCTGCACTTGTCTCACAACAGGCAGTGACTGGTGTAGGAGGACGCTGAGGCCCCTTTGTACATCCACACGGCATTCCCGATGAAGGGCTCGGGCCCGAAACGTCGACTCTCCTGCTGCTTGGAAGCTGCCACACTTTTTGACTCTGATCTTCAACACCTGCAGTCCTCACTTTCCCCACATCCCAATATATCTCCATTTAAACAATGCACTTCCTTTCTGCTGTTTTTTCCCCCCACAGCAAAGGCTATAACTTCACACTGTGGGACTGTTTTTGCCAATTGAGACACTGATCTGGATCAACATTTCCTGAGTCTGATCCTCCCTGGATTCACTGCCTTTACATCCAGTTGCTGCGAGTCAACAATCGAAGCCCACAATGAAATAAAGAAATGGAAAAGAGAGTGCGGTACTCACAATGTTAAACAGAGGAAGGAAGTTGTAGTCTGGAGTGAAGCTCAATCTTCTTTCAGAGAGAGAGGTGCAGCAGCTTCAGAAGCTCGTGGGACAACTTCCGCATTCAGACAATAGTGGATGTTCTCATTGGCAGGAGGACTACCCTACTTCCGGTCCTCCAAGGCTCCCCATTAGCTTCTAAAGAAGGTCGCGCCCCGTTGCAGCGGACAGCTAGGAGCATGCGCCGTTCTTGCTGACACCGAGGAGCATGCGCTGTACACTCTGTGGCAACGCTGCGATTACTGACAAATTTAAGTGTCCAAATGCCAATAGGAGAAAAAGAAACGGTAGAGTCAATATTTATTTATTTAGGACTCGACATAACCAAACTTGCTCCTCACTATTTTTGCTACTCACCTTGCCGACACCCCTCATGATTTTACAAATCTCAATAAGGTCACCCCTCAACCTCCTCCACTCCAGTGAATAAAGTCTCAGCCTCTCCTTATAACTCAAACCCTTCAGTCCTGACAACATCCTGGTACATCTTTACCGAACCTTCTCTAATAGTATTCTTCCTATAACAGGGCGACCAAAACTGTACTCTGTTCTAAAAGTGACCTCACCAACATCCTGTATAATTTCAAAATGATGTCCCAACTCCAAGATTCAACTGTGTGGGTGGCACAGTGGTTAGCACTGCTGCCTCACAGCGCCAGAGACCCGGGTTCAATTCCCACCTCAGGCGACTGACTGTGTAGAGATTGCACGTTCTCCCCGTGTCTGCGTTGGTTTCCTCCGGGTGCTCCGGTTTCCTCCCACAGTCCAAAGATGTGCAGGTCAGGTGAATTGGCCATGCTAAATTGCCCGTAGTGTTAGGTAAGGGGTAAATGTAGGGGAATGGGTGGGTTGCACTTCGGCGGGGCGGTGTGGACTTGTTGGGCCGAAGGGCCTATTTCCACATTGTGAGTAATCTAATGAAGGTGTGAACAATGAAGGCAAGTGGGCTAATCAACTCTTAACAACTCTGTCTACCAGTGATGCAACTTTCAAAGAACTATGTACCTGAACCACACCATGTCTCTCTTCTACAACAGCACCCAGGGCCCCGCCAGTAACTGCTACAAGTCCATCCCCTTTTTATTAAAGCAAAGTGCAATTCCTCACTTTTATCTATACTCTCTCGTGTACACGCTCTCTCTCGGACACAGACACACACCACCCAACACGCACACAGGCTTATACTCCATCACACTCATACATTACCAGTTTTTGTTTTAAAGCTGCTCATTTCTGAGGGAAATACAAGATGGTGGCAACTAGCAAGTCTGAGTCGACAGTGCTCCTCCCAAGATTTGGGTAAAGTGGGTCACCCACCCCCACCACACTCACCAAATCATTGATAATAGTTGTTTAATTTAATTAGTTGTTTAATATTAAACTTAAACAATCTAATCTTTAGTTAAAATGACTAAAGGGAAGGGAGCCCGCAGCTCACAACAAGCAGGACCCCCTCCCCCACTCTCTCCAGCTGCAGCAGAGGCGTCCACAGCCGCCCCGGGGGACTTACCTACAGGGGCAAGCCTTGTGGAGATGATCTCCAAGATGGACGCGAAGATCGGCACGTTTAGCGAGGATTCCCGAAGTCGATGGGACTCACTCTCGGCCACACTGCAAAAGCACGACCAAGACATGAAAGAAATCGAGCGCCGAGTTGGAGGGGCAGAGCTGAAGGTCGTCAAAAAAATATTTGTTTGCTGGGCCTACCCGAACGGGAAGAAGAAGGCCAGCTTACAGTATTCCTGGAGCAGTGGCTGCCACAGCTTTTAAATCTGGAAGCTGGATCAGGCCAGGCAAGGGTGGAAAAGACCCCCAAGCTATGATCTATAAAGGATCCAAGATCATGTTATTCCAGGACTTTTCCCCGGCTCTGGTTCGAAAGAGGAAGGCATTCGACGAGGCGAAGAAGCGTTTAAGGGACTTAAATATTCAGTACTCCTTACGCTACCCAGCGACGTTACACTTTAACCATGAACAATCCGTATATAACTTTGGATCGCCAGAAAAGGCTAAGGAATTCTTAGACTCTCTTAGATAAACTGTAAGGCATAATGGATGTTGGTTTGCCTTTCACCCCACTTTGTTTTGTATCCCCCCTTTTTTTTCCTCTGACTTTACTTTACTGTTTAATATTATCATGCGGGGTAGGGAGAGGGATTTGATTTTCTCCCCCCCCCCCCCCCTTGGGGTTGTTTTCTTTTATTATTTTATGTATATATGAGGGGTGTGTGTGTGTGTGTGTATGTGTATATGTATATATAAAAAAGCTGGGGTATATATTAAAAAAAAAGCTGGGGGGTTTGGTTGGTGTTGGTGGGGAGAGGTGGCTACCTTATTCAAATTTACCTCTGTCTCTAGGAGCGAGGTTGCTTTCCCTTGTTATTTTGTATTATATTTAATTATTATTTGTTGATGTGGTAATTTTATAGTTATATATTTATATATGGTATTAACATTACCAAATATATCCAGGTGTTGGTGTGGGTGGGGTAGGGTGCTCACTGTTAACTCTAGCTTTGTATTATATTTGAATTCTCATTTTATTGAGGAGCATCTGGGTCAAGGGTGGGGCATTGGTTGGGAGAGGATATGATGGACTTTTGGCGAGGAAGTGACACCCTCTGGGAACAAGGGGAAAATCTCCACTTAGATACGTTTTTTTTTAGAAATGGTTTTTTATTGTATTGTTGTGGGCGTATTAGAGAGGCGTTATTTTTGTAAATTTTATATGCTCTACGCTCGGGATGTTCTGGATAGGGTTCCCCCTCCCGAGGGATCTCGGATTGGCCCAGATGATTATGGTTGATCAGTCGGTTAAGTGGTGCACTTGGAATGTCAAGGAGAGTAATTCGCCAGTCAAAAGGAAGAAAATATTATCAAATCTTAAGAAGGAAAGAGTTGATATAGCTCTCCTACAGGAGACACACCTGTCGGATAAAGAACACTTGAAATTACGACAGGGTGGATTTGATCAGGCCTTTTTTTCTTCTTTTAGCTCAAAAAGCAGGGGAGTTGTTATTCTTGTCCGAAAGAATTTCCCTTTCAAAATCCTAAAGCAGATAAAAGACGAAGCTGGACGATATATTTTGATTAAAGCCCTCATAAATGGAGAGGAATATGGGATTTTAAATTTGTACTGCCCTCCGGCACACCCCTTTAAATTTATAACGAAGCCTTTTCAAAATTGATGGCTTTTGGTGCCCGTCATATAATTATAGGGGGAGCCTTTAATTGTATTATGGATCCGGAAATAGATAGGATTCCCAAGAGTACTGGCGGAGTATCTCCCAGATCTAGACAACTGATGGATCCGAACAAAGAATTAGGATTAGTAGATGTATGCAGATGTCTTCATCCACAGGGCAGAGATTTTTCTTTTTACTCCAATCCACATAAATGTCATACCAGAATTGATATGTTTTTCGCCCCCTCGATTTTTAAAAATTCCATATCATCCTGTAAAATAGGTAGTATAGCAATTTCCGATCACGCTGCTGTATATATGGAAACTAAGGCGAGGAACAATGGGACATCCCCTCGGCATTGGCATATGGACCCCTTCCTAATGAAAGATAGTAAATTTGTAAAGTACTTCTCTCAAGAATTTAAAACTTTTTTAGAAATTAATTCAGGTACAGCTCGCAACCCATCAATGATGTGGGAGACCATCAAAGCTTACACGCGAGGTTTGATCATCTCCTATTCAGCGACCCAGAAGAAATTGAAGGGAGAACAACAGCGTCTGCTTGAAGCTCGCTTAAAAGCAGCTGAAACAGCATACACTGATAGACCTTCTATTATTAAATTGCAAAGGATTTTGGCTCTTAGGACAGCTCTAAACACTACGCTTACTCAAACGGCTAAGAGGGAAATATTATTTGCAAAACAAAGGTTATTTGAATATGGCGACAAACCGGGTGGATACTTAGCATTTCTTGCAAAGGAAAAAAAGGCCCCTCAGACTATTACGTCTATCAAGGAAAGTACGGGTATTTTAACTCATGATCATAAAAAGATTAATGCGATCTTTAGAGAATTTTATTCTGAGTTATATAAATCGCAGGATTATGAAGATAGGATGAGGAGGATGCAGTCATGTTTTAAAAATTTGACCTTTCCAGGCCTAACTCCGGAACAAGTATCGGTCCTAAATGCTCCTCTTACAGTCCAAGAAATACTTGGTGCAATTAGGCAAATTCAGAGTGGTAAGGCACCGGGCCCAGATGGTTTTCAAGCTGAATTCTATAAAGAATTTACAGAAATATTGGCTGGTCCACTTATGGACATGTATAACTATGCATATAATCAGGGCTGTCTCCCGCCTTCGCTTAAAGAGGCAAATATCTCTCTTATCCTTAAAAAAGGAAAGGATCCAGAAGATTGCACATCATATAGACCATTATCCTTGCTAAATATAGATTTTAAAATCCTTTCTAAAACGTTAGCACTGAGACTAGAAAGGGTACTGCCACATATTACAAAGGAGGATCAGACGGGGGTTTATTAAGGGCCATAGATCATCCAATAATATTAGAAGGGTTTTGAATATGATTCAAGCCTGTCATCAGGGAAAGATACCAGGAGTAGTGGTTTCATTAGACCCGGAAAAGGCATTTGATAGGGTTGAATGGTCATATTTGTTTTACACATTGGAAAGGTTTGGCGTTGGTCAGGTGTTTACCAAATGGGTCTCAACATTGTATAGTGATCCCAAAGCAGTTGTGGTTACCAATGGATTAGGTTCGGATAGCTTCAGTGTGGGTAGGGGCTGCCGTCAGGGATGTCCCCTCGCGCCATTGTTATTTACACTAATAATTGAATCACTAGCAGAAGCTATACGAGCTGATCCTAATATAACGGCCCCAAGGATTGGTACAGGTAAACATAAAATTACCCTTTATGCAGATGATGTTCTTCTATTCCTCAGTAATCCTCTGATGTCCGTACCTCGCCTAATCCAAGTTATTAATACATTTAGCGCATTCTCAGGCTACAAAATTAATTTTTCAAAATCGGAGGCTATGCCAGTGGGTGGCCTTGCTATGACACCCCACTTAGTGGACGGATCCCTTTTTCCCTTCCCTTGGTCCCTGGAGGGCTTCTTATATTTAGGCATTTTTATTACTCCAGTATTTGGTCAGTTGTATAAGGCTAATTTTGTGCATTTACTGGAAGGGATAAGGCAGGACCTCCAGCGATGGGGAGTCCTTCCAATTTCCTGGTTGGGTAGAATAGCATTAATCAAAATGAATGTCCTGCCCCGTCTCCTATATCCTATGAGAATGCTTCCGGTGATGCTGCCGAGGACGGCTCTATGTAAATTATATGGCTGGCTGGAATCATAGACGGCCCCTCATTAAGCTGAAGAAGCTACAGCTTCCACAGACAAGGGGAGGATTGGACTTCCCAGACTTTAGGAAATATCAGTTAAGTTCTCTATTAAGTTACATAGCTGATTGATTGTGGATCAGACAAGACCCAATCTGGTTGGACATCGAGGCCTCTCAAGTAAAATACCCACTTATTAACCTTTTATTTTCAGACAAGAGGAAAATCGTTACAGATCACTGTAAAAACCCTATAACACTAAACACAATTAAGGCTTGGAATATAATGCGGCAAAATGAGGGCAACTCACATAAAACATCCCCCTATGCACCGATAGTGGGAGCATGGGGATTCCAACCAGGGTTGACAGATGCCACTTTTAAACTCTGGAGATCCAGGGGTATCTCATGTTTAGGGGATCTATTTAAAGATGGGGTCCTGATGTCTTTTGAACAGCTGCGTCAGAAATTTGGATTACCTAATGGAGACCTCTTTCGATACTTTCAAATTCGAGATTATATACAGAAGAAGACTACGTTATTAGATAGTCTTTATAAATCAGATAGAGAATGTAGTGTCCTTCAACCAGTGGGGGTATCTTCCGCCAGTACTATTTATCATTTACTACATGATGAAGTATCGGGAGATATGGATAATCTGCTTAAAACATGGGATCAGGATTTGGGACTAGAAATCTCTATAGAAACATGGAATGATATTTGGGAAAATGCTAGAAGAATTACTATTTGTAACAGAAACCAGGCTATCCAGCTGAAGAAACTTCATAGGGCCCATATAGCACCGGTTCGACTGGCAAAATTTAAGGCAAGAGCATCTCCAATGTGTCCTAAATGCAAAATAGAGGTGGGCACTCTTACACATTGCCTATGGACCTGTCATAAGATCCGTAGATATTGGACTAAAGTAGCAAGTACCCTGACAGAAATTTTAGGAACGGAAATTAAAGTGGACCCTGTATCTCTCCTTTTGGGCTTTTCGAACTTTCCCTCCCTGGACATGTACGGGAAGAGACTATTTTCTATTCTTTCTTTCTGTGCAAGGAAAAACTGGGTGGCTGAGGGCCCCCCTGGACGTTCAAATTGACACAGATTAATTATGGAATGTATTCCCCTTGACTTCCTCACAAATATAGTGCAGCGAAAGACCGAATTATTTTATAAAATATGGCAGCCCTTCTTGAGTTACATAAATACAGATATTTCGGCTATCCTAACAAGGGCTTTTATTTAATTGAGATTACAAACCTGGCTGGGCCGGGGCCCCTCGGGAGAGGAATCCCGCACGAATACGGGTTTTATTACATCTGATGTTAACACATTCCGAGCATGTAAGAGACTTAAATATACAATCTGGTTAGTTGTAGGTTAGATTAGTAGACAGTTGAGTTTTGTTTTTTTTCTGTTTCGGGTTTTTTATCTTTTCTTTCTTGTTAAACTTTGGCTATTGTATATCAATGTTTATATCTGAGAGTTTTGTTTATTTTTGTAAACTTGTAAAAATGTTAAATTTCTAATAAAAATATCGATATAAAAAAAGCTGCTCATTTCTTTCCGCCTCCTGCACTAAGTTTAGAACACAGAACAATACAGCGCAGAACAGGCCCTTCGGCCCTCGATGTTGCGCCGACCTGTGAACTATTCTCAGCTCATTCCCTGACACTATCCCAAAATCATCCATGCGCTTATCGAAGGATTGTTTAAATCTCCCTAATGTGGCCGAGTTGACTACCTTAGCAGGTAGGGCATTCCACACCCTTCCCACTCTCTGCATAAAGAACTTGCCTCTGACACCTGTCTTTAATCTATCACCCCTCAATTTGTAGTTATGCCCCTAATACAAGCTGACTTCACCATTCTAGGAAAAATTCTTTCACTGTCTACCCTATCTAATACTCTGATCATCTTATATGTCTCTATCAAATCCCCCCTTAGCCGCCTTCTTTCCAATGAGAACAGATCCAAGTCTCTCAGCCTTTCCTCATAAGACCCTCCCTCCAGACCAGGCAACATCCTGGTAAATCTCTTCTGCACCTTTTCCAATGCTTCCCACATCCTTCCTGAAATATGGGGACCAGAACTATACACAATATTCCAAGTGTGGCTGCACCAGCGTTTTGTATAGTTGCAGCATGATATTGCGGTTCCGGAACTCAATCCCTCTTCGAATGAAACCTAACACACCGTATGCCTTCTTAACAGCACTATCCACCTGAGTGGCAATTTTCAGGGATCTATGCACATGGACTCCAAGATCACTGCCTTCCTGTTATTCTTCCCAAAGTGAATCACCTCACATTTAGCTGCATTGAACTCCATTTGCCACCTCTCAGCCCAATTCTGCAGTTTATCCAAGTCCCCCTGCAACCTATAACATTCTTCCAAACTGTCCAGTACTCCACCGACTTTAGTGTCAGCTGCAAATTTACTAATCCATCCACCTATGCCTGTGTCTAAGTCATTTAAAAAATGACAAACCGCAGTAGTCTGAAAACTGATCCTTGTGGTACACCACTAGTAACCGGACTCCAGGCTGAATATTTTCCATAAACCACCACTTGCTGTCTTCTTTCAGAAAGCTAGTTTGTAATCCAAACTGCTAAATCACCCTCAATCCAATGCCTCTGCATTTTCTCCAATAGCCTACCATGTGGAATTTTATCAAAGGCTTTACTGAGGTCCATGTGCACCACGTCAACTGCCCTACCCTCATCTCCATGCTTGGTCACCTTCTCAAAAAACTCAATGAGGTTTATGAGACACGATCTGCCCTTGATGAAACAGTGTTGACTATCTGAAATCAAATTGTTGCTTGCTAGATGATTATAAATCCTATCTCTAATATTCCTTTCCAAAAGCTTTCCTTCAACAGACGTAAGGCTCACTGGTCTATAATTACCTGGGTCATCTCTGCTGCCCTTCTTGAACAAGGGCACAACATTTGCAATCCTCCACTCTGGTACTAAATCGGTAGACAATGACAACTCAAATATCAAAGCCAAAGGCTCTGCCCTCTCCTCGCTAGCTTCCCAGAGAATCCTTGGATAAATCCAATCCGCCCTAGGGCACTTGTCTCCTCTCACTCCTTTTCTAGAATAGATAACACCTGTGTGCAACTAACCTCAATCCTTTCGAGTCTCATATCTCGTACCTCATTCTTCTCCTCGACAATATTTTCCTTTTCCTGAGTGAAGACCGATGAGAGATATTCATTAACACCTCTCCAATCTCCACAGGGCCCACACTCAACTTCCCACTTCTGTCTTTGACTGACCCTATTCCTACCCTAATCATCCTTTTATTCCTCACATACCTATAGAAAGCTTTAGGGTTCTCCTTTATGTGTTAAAGACTGCTCGTGTCCTCTCTTTGCTCTTAACTCTCTCTTTAAACCCTTCCGAGCTGATCTGTAACTCTCCATCGCCTCATCTGAACCATCTTGCCTCATCAACACATGAGCCTCCTTCTTCTTTGTAACAAGAGATGCAATTTCTGTTGTAAACCATGGTTCCCTTACCTTATCACTCCCTGCCTGACAGGGACATACCTATCAAGGGCACACTATATCTGTTCCTTAAACCAGCTCCACACTTCAATTGTTCCCATCCCCTGCATTTTGCTACCCTATTCAATGCATCCTAAGTCTTGACTAATTGCATTATAATTGCCCTTGCCCCATCGATAACTCTTAACCTGTGGCATGTTCCTATCCCTTTAAATTGCTATATGAAACCTAACTGAATTATCGTCACTCTCTCCAAAGTGTTCACCTTCCACTAAATCAAACATCTGGCCTGATTCATTACCAAGCACCAGATCCAGTGTGACCTCCCCTTTTGTCGGCCCTTCGACATACTGTGTCAGAAAGCCCCTCCTTGGTCAAATGAACACTAGGATTATGGTTTGCTTCAGCAAGGTTTCACACTTTAATTTGTAACGGCCGGGAAAAGATTTGTCCAGCAAGACAGATATTAAAAGATTCTGTGTTCCTTGGAGAAACTGCGTGATTAACTTGGAATAAAATATCAATTTTCATATGTTTCTTAAGAGACAGTACAGCCTTAATTACAGAGTAAATCCAATAAAATGTAATAAAATTACATAATGGACAACAGATTAACCCAATGATATTTCCTGGGAAATAATGTTGTTTCACATGCATTATCTCCTCATACCTGTGCTTCAAGGTTAGCTAGGATGGTCAGTAATGTCCTATCTAGCTTAATTAGATCCATACTATGAAGAAGGCATTGTTTGCTTAATCTGTGATTCAGTTAGCTCAGGAATGCAGAAATGCAGCTTTTAGCTATTTTAAACACAGTGTTAATTTGCAGCCTGAAAACATGTTTTATATTACTTTGTATTGAGATGCCATTTTGTGTTTAATAAAAGCTCCTGACAACAGCCTAAATCTAGGTATTAGATCCTCATCTGGTGTGGATCTACTCCGTCACTCAAAACAAAACTAGATTTACAATTTAAGGTCATACATGCTATTCTGCTCAATTAATCCAGTTGATTTTTTTTGTTTAAAAATGTGAAAATTTCATGAACAGTTCTTCCAGTTAATCACTGAATATTCAAATTTCTCTTCAAAATTAAAGATCATAACAAAACTGGGTGTCATTGTGGGATTTTGAATCTGGAGGGTGTGCTTGTGAAGGTTGAATGAACAATATTTCAAAGTGAATGTTATCGTGTTCAGTACTAAGACTTTCTGGAGATGAAAAATTTGCCCTTGTGTATTTTGCAACACTTAACCAAGGTCAGTTCCATAGAATATGCAGTCAGGTTGATGTGAGAGTTAAGAGCTGGGGAAAAAACATCAGACATAATGGAGGCAGGAGCACAGCAATTAGAGTTAGAAAGTTAGCCAAAAGTATAAAAACAGGAAGGAAAGTTTTGTCACTTTGTTAACTTTTTAAAGAAAAGCTGTGTTGGTTCTGTAAAAAATGAGTCTGGGGATTCAATAACGGAGGATAAAGAGATGGCAGATGAATTGAAAAGAGCTTGAATCTGTCTTCAGCAGCGAGGATACAAGTAACAGGTTAGAACTAGCTGGAAATCAGGAAATGAAAGGGAAGGAGGAACTGAAGACAATTACAATTACCAGGGAGGTAGTACTGAGTAAACTGTTGGAACTACAGGCTCACAAGTCCCAGGGGTCCAAAGGATTTCATTCTAGACCCTTAAATAAAAATTAGCTAGTGATATTGTTAATGCATTGGTTTTAATTTTCCAAACCTTATTAGTTTCAGGGGAGGTTTCTGTAGATTGGAAAACTCCCTTCTTCAAAAAGGTAGACCGAGAACAGGAAACTGCAGATCATTTACCTTAACATATGTCATAGGGAAAATGTTCAAAGCTATGATTAAAGATGTGATGACAGGGCACTTGTACGGTTTCAAGGTAATCAGGCAGCGTGAATGTGTTTTTGTCAATGGAAATAATGTTGTAATAATGTTTTGAAGAATGTCTCTCCCAACTGCGACTGAGTTGATAAATCTCATGTACCGACAGGGAATGGAATCCGTTAGCACAGTCCCCGCGTTTCCACGACTTCTCTTCGTTCTGGTGTCCTTTTGGCTCCCGGATTCTGATGAACAATTGAAACTGTGATCACACTCAGGAAATGTGTGCAGTTACTCCCTGCTGCGAATACTATAATGTTACTTCAGTCTGTGTAACTGGTTACAGCTCCATCCCATAGACAGCTCACTGGGGCACACTCTCTCTCGACAAGGGCAAAAGACATACAAAAGTGGAGTAACCAGACAAAATGCAGAAGCAATAAAATCTCGAACCACAGGGGAAAAAAATCTGTCAATAACAGCAGCAGCCTCAAAGAGCATACTGCGCATGTTTGCCGGTGTCAGCAATGCAGTGCGCATGCTCGCTGGTGTCAGCAAAAAAAAATAGTGCGCATGCGCATGGCTATTGGCAAAAGAGGCGCGGGACCTTCTTTTGATTGACCAATAAGAAGCACAGGAGGACCGGAAGGACATTTGTCCTCCTGCCAATGAGAGGCACCCCATTGTCTGAATGCAGAAGTTGGACCATGAGGTTCTGAAGCTACTGCTGCTCGTGTCTGAATGAACATTGAGCTTCATCCCAGACTGCACATTCCTTCCTCTGTCCATTATCTATGAGTACCGCACTCTCTTCTCTTGCCACCTTTTCCATGTATTTTTTTCATTCTGGGATTCAGTTGTTGACTTGCAGCAACTAAAAGGAAAGAGTGAGTCGGGATGCGGACAGACTCTGGAAACGTTGCGCCAGGTCTGTGTCTCAATTGGCAAAATACACAGGTAGGTGGCTGGAAGAACACAGCAAGCCAGGCAGTATCAGGAGGTGGAGAAGTCAACGTTTCAGGTGTAATCCTTCTTCAGTACTGGGGATGGGTTTAGGGGGCGATGCAGATAAAGGGCTGGTTGGTGAAGTGGGGATAGATGTAGGAGAAAGTGAGGTCTGCAGATGCTGGAGATCAGAGCTGAAAATGTGTTGCTGGAAAAGCGCAGCAGGTCAGGCAGCATCCAGGGAACAGGAGAATCGACGCTTCAGGCATACGCCCTTCTTCAGGAGCATCCAGGATTCCTGAAGAAGGGCTTATGCCCGAAGCGTCGATTCTCC
The DNA here is from genome assembly GCF_037043375.1 of Chiloscyllium plagiosum. Taxonomy (NCBI): domain Eukaryota; kingdom Metazoa; phylum Chordata; class Chondrichthyes; order Orectolobiformes; family Hemiscylliidae; genus Chiloscyllium; species Chiloscyllium plagiosum. The sequence goes on along the minus strand of NW_028270165.1, from coordinate 91,534,249 downwards.
TGTTCCCTGGATGCTGCCTGACCTGCTGCGCTTTTCCAGCAACACATTTTCAGCTGGGGATAGATGTAGACAGGTAGAGGGTTCGACCTAGGCAAAAGGGAGGACTGCAGATGCTGGAAACCAGAGTTTAGATCAGAGTGGTGCTGGAAAAGCACAGCAAGTCAGGTAGCATCCGAGAAGCTGGAAAATCGACGTTTCGGGCAAAAGCCCTTCATCAGGAATTTCCCTAGAGCAGGGGAGTCCAAAGCTAGAGGACATATGTTTGAGGTGAGAGGGGAATGATTTAAAAGAGACGTGAAGGATAACTTTTTCACATAGACAGTTTTGCATGCATGGAACGAGCTGCCAGAGGAATTGGTGGAGGCTGGTACAATTATATTTAAAATGCATCTGGCTGGGTACATGGAACCGTGAGGGTCACATGCTGGCAAATGGGACTAGATTAATTTTGGATATCTGGTCATCATGGACAAGTTGGGCCAAAGGGTCTGTTTCCATGCTGTATGGCTCTTAATCGTCTTTGGTGAAAGCAGAAGTGTGGTTGTGAAGACTAGACTTTCAGAGCAGCTTTCGAAGATGTTTTGCCCTTACTGGGAGCAGAAGAATACAATGAAATCTTGCATTTGTGAGATAGCAACTGAGTAAAGGGAGTACATCTGCGATTTTGGTGAAAAATGGGAATTCATTGCACTATGGGGATGAAGCCCTACCCTATCCAGTTATTTCAGCTGGTGGATGAGACGCGGCAGTTCACGCAGGCAGTCAATCCAGTAATATTTTGTAAGTTCCACTTTGGAAATACAACCAGTCTGATTCAAGATTGGGATACAGACAGACTCTGACCTCACACCTTTAATGCATTGTCTAAGCTGAGATGACACCTTTTGTTATAAAACCTTAAGTTATCTCAAGAAAGTGTCTTACAGGAAGTTCTGGGATTTACATATTAATGATACCTGCAACCCATTCTGAAATATGAAAGGCTTAACAATCCAGGTTTGTTCAATATATCATTTCAGTGGCAGGACACCATAATGTTTTTCTATAAATTCTGTGCCTTATGATGTTATTCTCCACAACCATCTGATGAAGGAGCAGCACTCCAAATGCTAGTCCTTCCAAATAAACCTGTTGGACGATAACCTGGGTGTGTGTGATTAATTTTTTTTAAACTTTGTACAGGGTTAGGGTGGATTGACCATGCTAAAGTGCTCACTGTGTCCAGGGAGGTGCAGGTTTGTGTGACTTGGCTGTGCTAAATTACACATAGTGTCCAGGAATGGATTGGTCATGCTAAATTACCTGTAGTGCCCAGGAATGTGCAGGTTAGGGTTAATTGGCCAGGCTAACTTATCCAGAGTGAAGAGGGGCCTTTTGGTTCGCGATTGATCTAAAGAATCAATGGAAAGTGGTCTGTACAAAGCAAGGTTATCCGTTTAATAAGGCATCTTGACACAATTCTGTCCAGCAACACAGCGGTTAAAGCTTCAAAAATTACACATTATTTATTTAAGTTTTTTTAAGAGACAGTACAACCTTAATTACAAGAAAATACCAATCAAATGTAGTAAGGTGACATGATTTACAGCAGGTTAATCCAATGATATTTCCTGGGAAAGGGGTCTTAATTACGTAAATCATCGTGCCATGGTAGCAGCTGAAGGTTAGTTCAAATGGTCAATTAACATGTCAGTGTTCATTTTAAACAAACTCCATTGTCCTCTTATCTTTGGATTTTAGCTTAATTCTGCAAAACAGCAGGACAAGTTCACAGAGTTCAATCATTATTCTCAGCCATTTTGTTGTATTATTTGAAATTGAAAAGCCATTTTGTGGTTAGTAAAAATCTATATATACTTGTTGCATCTGACAATAACCTAAATTCAAATTTTAGATCCTCACCTGAAGCATCAGAGTCTGAGAGGTGACCTTCTAGACGTTTGTAAGAGGCATGGATATGGTGAATACCCAAGGTCTTTACCCCAGGGTAAGGGAGTCCAAAGCTCGAGGGCGTATGTTTGAGGTGAGAGGGGAATGATTTCAAAGGGACCTGAGGGGCAACTTCACGCAGAGAGTGGTGCATGTATGGAGCGAGCTGCCAGAGGGAGTAGTGGCGGCTGGTACAATTACAACATTTGAAAAGCATCTGGATGGGGATGTGAATACGAAGAGTTCAGAGGGATATGGGCGACATGCAGACAAGTGAGACGAGATGAGTTTTGGATATCTGAACAGATGAATTGGACCAAAGGGTCTGTTTCTGTGTTGTATGACACTAATCGTCTTTGGCGAAAGCAGAAGTGTGGTTGTGAAGACTGGACTTTCAGAGCAGCTTTCAAAGATGTTTTGTCCTTCCTGGGAGCAGAAGAAGATTAGATTATTTACAGTGTGGAAACAGGCCCTTCGGCCCAACAAGTCCACACCGACCCGCCGAAGCGCAACCCACCCATACCCCTACATTTACCCCTTTTAACGTAACACTACGGGCAATTTAGCATGGCCAATTCACCTGACCCGCACATCTTTGTGACTGTGGGAGGAAACCGGAGCACCCGGAGGAAACCCACGCAGACCCGGGGAGAATGTGCAAACTCCACACAGTCAGTCGCCTGAGTCAGGAATTGAACCCGGGTCTCTGGTGCTGTGAGGCAGCAGTGCTAACCACTGTGCCACCGTGGCGCCCAACAATGAAGTTACAATGAAATCTTGCATTTGTGAGACAGCGACTAAGTGAGTGAGTACATCCCAGATTTTGGTGGAAAGTGGAATTTCATTGCACTGTGGGGATGAAGCCATACCCTATGCAGTCATTTCTGCTGGTGGGTGAGACCAGACCTCAAGACTAGGGGGATTAGATTTAGGACAGAGATGAGGAGGAGAAAGTGAGGACTACTGCTTTTCCTGTGGTGCAGTGAATCTATGGAATTCTCTTCATTAAGTATATTCAAAATGGGTTTTTGCATGGTTGGGGAATTAAGGGTAGTTGGGGCAATGCTGCGAGGAGGAGCTGAGACGATGGATAGATCGGCCATGATCACAATGAAGAACGGGGCAGGCTAGATGGGCAAAATGGCTGACTCCTTTTATTACTGTGAAACTATTTCCCACAGCTAACCCACCTAATCTGCACATCACTGGGCACTACGGGTAATTTAGCATAGCGAATCTACTCTAACCTGCACCTACCTGGACACCATGGGTAATTTAGCACAGCCAATCCAACCAAATCCGCACAACACTGAACACTGGGTAATTTAACATGGTCAATCCACCCGAACCTGGACAAAGTTAAACATCACACAACACCAGGTTATAGCCCAATGGGTTTATTTGGAAGTACTCGCTTTTGGAGCACTGCTCCTTCATCAGGTGGTTGTGGAGTACAAGATCATAAGGCACAGAATTTATGGAAGAAGATTATAGTGTCCTGTCACTGAAATGATATATTGAACAAATCTGGATTGTTACCTCTTTCATCTTTTACAGTGGGTTGCAACTATCATTCATATGTAAATCTCGATAACATAAGGTTTTATAACGAAAGGTAACAACATCTGGGCGGCATGATGGCTCAGTGGTTCTTAATTCTGCCTCACAGCACTTGGGACCCAGGTTCAATTCCAGCCACTGGCCACAGTCTGTGTTGAGTTTGCATATTCTCCCCATGTCTGCATGAGATTTCTCCAGGTGCTCCGGTTTCCTCCCACAATCCAAAAGTATGCAGGTTAGGTGAATTGGCCAAGCTTAAATTGCCCAGTGTGTTACATGCATTGGTCAGGGGCAAATATGGGGAATGGGGCCTGGTGGGTTACTCTTTGGAGGGTTGGGGAACCAAAACTTCAGCAGAGCTGAGAACAGACCAACATCTTACTCTGTGGGAACAGGGAGATCAACAGAGGACAGAGAAACCAGGACCTGAAATCCGACCTGACACCGGATTACTGTGATCAGTGTTTTGATTTGCAATGCCAACCCTCTACCTTCACCTAGCTTCCCGTTTGACTACCCCCTCGATATTCAAGATCCAATCCTTGTCGTCCTGAAGCCATGTCTCTGTAAGGAGTCTCAGATCATAATGATTCTCTTCAATGTGTGCAGTCAATTCATTCACTTTTGTAACAGTGCAGCACACATGCAGACACACTGTTTTCGGTTTACATTTTAATGATCTTTGCAATCCAGTTTTAATTGCTGGGACATTTACTCTCCTTGTCTCCATCATTCTGTGATGTTCATTCCCCACATCACTACATTGCTCACTGGCCTTGATTGGGATTGGCCGTGCGAAATTACCCATAGTGCCCAGGGATGTGCAGGTTAGGTGTATTTGTCAGGGGAATGGGTCTGGGTGGGTTCCCCTTCAGAGGGTCGGTGTGGACTCGTTGGGCCGAGTGGCCTGCTCCCACACTGTGGGGATTCTCTGAAGCGAAGGGATGTTAGCAAATGGTACAGGGCAGCGCAGGCGCAGTGCGTGCGCCCGGCTTGGCCCCGCCCATCCGCTCCTTTCGTGACGTCACAACGCAGAAGTGACACTGAATGAATGAAAACCCTTCCGTCTGGGCAAATCCTGGGGCGGGAAAATCTGTTCACTTGTAGCAACGGGAGTGAATCCAGGGAGGGAGCAGACCCTGTCAACTCAGGTATGGGAGTTAATTACCAGGTGAGGAGGACAGAGATTGGGAGATGGAGATATCTTTTCTGTTTTCCTTTTCAAAATGCACCCGATTTCCACAAGTAAATGCAACAGGTATAAGTGCAGCACATGCAGCTTCAAACCGGCTGTGCATCCTCTGTTCTTCCTCTGCCTTGGCTCCAGCACTTTTTTGGCTTTCTTCCCCTCCCCCCCCCCCCCCCCCCCACCCGGCCGGTGTTCATACCTCAATGTTTTCCCGGTTGTCTTTTGTGGGCTTTGAAAACTTTCCCAATCGTCTGGATACAGGATTTGGGAGATTATGTTGTAGCTGTCCAGAACATTGGTTCGGCCACATTTGGAATATTGTATGTAGTACTGGTCTCTCTGCTGTAGGAAGGATGTCATAGAGTCATGGATGTTGTGAAACTTGAAAGGGTTCAGAAAAGATTGGCAAGGATGTTGTCAGGGTTTGAGCTGAACAGGATGGGGCTGTTTTCCCTTGAGTACCAGAGGCTGAGGGGTGACCCTATAGATTTCTATAAAATCATGAGGGGCATGGATAGGATAAATAGACAAGGTGTTTCCCTGGAATGGGGGAGTCCAGAACTCGAGGGTAATAGGTTTAGGGTTGGGGGGAGATTTAAAAAGGCCCTAAGGGGCTACTCTTATATTCAGAGGGTGGTGCATGTAAGGAATGAGCTGCCAGAGGAAGTGGTGGAGGCTGGTACAATTACAGCATTTAAAAGGCATCTCGCTGGGTATATGAATAGAAAGGGTTTAGAGGGATATGGGCCAAGTGCTGTCAAATGGGATTAGTGATTTAGGATATCTGATCGGCATGGATGCGTTGGACCGAAGGGACTATTTCTGTGCTGGACATCTGGTAGACAATGGTCCTCAGAATTCTGTTCCCATTAGGCTCACCCTTAACTCTATTGCACATGATCTTGGCGACAGTATCACATTCTGAAATGAGAAAAGATCTATAAATGTGCAAGGGAATAGTTCCGTTCTGGGTGTGTACATGGAGTTGGATATAGTTACTGAAGTGTGTCAGTGTTAATGCCTTGATGTCTCATTTTGCTCCCACCTTCTCGGGGTCATTAACCATTTTGTGTCTGGTCCTTCCTCAAGAAGCTGCATTGCAGGTTCCCCCTGAATTGACACTTTTTTTGCTTCCCAAAATCAGACCTGCTCATTCTCAGCAGGATCCCAGTGTTGTGAAAGATATTAACTTTCAGGTGGAGGTATCCAAAATTCAGAGAGATGTCAGGCTTGATGTTTTTGCTTTTCTGCCCCTCTAAGATCCTGAATCAGCACCTTCAGGAGAATTAGTTAGAGCGGAGTGAGAACAGGAGGGGAGAGAGAGTGGGATGGTACTTTCAATTTTGTGGAACAACAAAAGAATATTCCACAGAAAGTAGAATTGCTTGTTCTGAATTTCTACCCTGCACTGATAATCCCTTTTGTAATCCCTTTTTGCAGAGTATTTGAAAATCTGAAGACTGAAGTTTCAATATCAACGAATGAAGGGCTTACGCCTGAAACATTGACTCTCCTGCTCCCCGGATACTGCCTGACCTGCTGTGCTTTTCGACTGACTGTCCAGCATTTGCAGTCCTCACTTTGATGTCAATGTCTGACAGTCACTCAATCCAACGGGACCACAACGATTTTTGACTGTGATTTGTGAGAGAGGGATCAATGCTTTTTGGTTCCTGTTTGAGGACGTTTTCAGCATCAGTGGGACTGGACGAGAGACCCAATTGTGGCAGCGCACTGTGTGTGGAGCCTGAAACAGTTATACGGCCTGGAAAGGGGATTTCACGGCAGGGAGGGGCTCTGCACGTGTTTGTGAGCAGCTGAAGTTGTGGCCATGGAGAAACCTGAGGAATCCCGCCCTGTAGAGGAACCGTGGAAGTGTGGCGACTGTGGGAAAGGCTTCTGTGTCCCGTCTTCCCTGGAGACTCATCGGCGCAGTCACACCGGGGAGAGGCCATTCCCCTGCACCGACTGCGGAAAGGCCTTCAAACATTCCTCCCACCTGCTGGCCCACCAGCGGGTCCACACGGGGGAGAGGCCCTTCAGCTGCCCAGAGTGCTGGAAGGCCTTCAGGTATTCCTCCACCCTGCTGAGACACCAGCGTGTCCACACAGGGCAGAGGCCCTTCAGCTGCCCAGAATGTGGGAAAGCCTATAGGTATTCCTCCACCCTGCTGAGACACCAGCGGATCCACACGGGGGAGAGGCCCTTCAGCTGCCCCGAGTGCGGGAAGACCTTTCGTGTTTCCTCTACCCTGCTGAGACACCAGTGGATCCACACCGGAGAGAGGCCGTTCATCTGCTCTCAGTGCGGGAAGGGCTTCACCCGCTCCTCCCACCTGCTGACCCACCAGCGAGTTCACGTGCCATCGCAGGGGGATTGAAGGAGTGACGGCCGAGTGCCAATATCGATTGGACTATCAACCCACTTCCAGGGACTCCCTGGTTCGAATCCCGCCATGACAGATGGCAGAATTGGTATTCGGTCAGAAATGTGGAGTTCGGAATCTAACGATGAGACCGTTTCAGGGAGGGGGTGGTGCGGGGGAGAAAGCCCCCATCAGATTCCCTCTCTCCCTTGTTAGGGAAGGGAAACGCCATTGTGCGAAAGGATTCACTCAGTCATTCCAGCTGCATCCTTTACCCGGTCTGGCCGACACGTAACTCCAGACCCACAGCAGTCTGGTTGACTCTACACTGCCCCTTCCTGGCAAATGAGCGGGGAGAAACTTACTTGGAGACAGGGTATGGGTTGAAATTGCTGAGTGAGGCAATACTTCCTCCGGGTTACGGATGTTCCAAGGATCCGATTACAAAGGGACAACTTGGTGCTGGCCAAGAGTAAAGACAGTGAGGGGGGTGGGACAGGGAGAGGTGTGGTGTGTGCACTTTCACCTTGAGATGTTCAAAAAGCAACTGCTTTTTCTCTGCCATTTTGCTGGGGGGATCTGAAGCTGTAACAAAGTTGGGTTGCAATAAAGGTTACCCTGAACTTACCGCCGGGCTCAGACTCTCATTGAAAGCTTTGAGCTCCAAGAGGTTTTTGTTTTAAAGCTGCTCATTTCTTTCAGCCTCCTGCACTAAGTTTAGAACATAGAACAATCCAGCGCAGAACAGGCCCTTCGGCACTCGATGTTGCTTCGACCTGTGAACTATTCTCAGCTCATTCCCCTCACTATCCCAAAATCATCCATGCGCTTATCTAAGGATTGTTTAAATCTCCCTAATGTGGCTGAGTTGACTACCTTAGCAGGTAGGGCATTCCGTTCCCTTACCACTCTGTGTAAAGAACTTGTCTCTGACATCTGTCTTAAAGCTATCACCCCTCAATTTGTAGTTATGCCCCCTCGTACACGCTGACGTGATCATCCTAGGAAAAAGTCTTTCACTGTCTACCCTATCTAATCCTCTGATCATCTTGTATGTCCCTATCAAATCCCCCCCCCTTAGCCACCTTCTTTCCAATGAGAAAAGTCCCAAGTCTCTCGGCCTTTCCTCATAAGACCTTCCCTCCAGACCAGGCAACAACCTGGTAAATCTCCTCTGCACCTTTTCCAATGCTTCCACATCCTTTCTGTAATGGGGTGATCAGAACTGTACACAATATTCCAAGTGTGGCTGCACCAGTGTTTGTATAGTTGCAGCATGATATTGCGGTTCTGGAACTCGTTCCCTCTACCAATGAAACCTAACACACCGTATGCCTTCTTAACAGCACTATCCACCTGCGTGGCAACTTTCAGGGATCTACGCACATGCACTCCAAGATCCCTCTGCACATCCACACTACCAAGAATCTTTACATTGACCAAGTACTCTGCCATCCTGTTATTCTTCCCAAAGTGCATCACCTCGCATTTAGCTGCATTTAACTCCATTTGCCACCTCTCGGCCAAATTCTGCAGTTTATCCAAATTTCCCCCTGCAACCTGTAACACTTTTCCAAACTGTCCAGTACTCCACCGACTTTAGTGTTGTCTGCAAATTTACTAATCCGTCTACCTATGCCTGTGTCTAAGTCAGTTATAAAAATGACAAACAGCAGTGGTCCTGAAACTGGTAACCGGACTCCAGACTGAATATTTCCCATCAACCACCACTTGCTGCCTTCTTCCAGTTTCTAATCCAAACTGCTTAATCACCCTTAATTTCATGCCTCTGCATTTTCTCCATCAGCCTATCAGGTGGAACCTTATCAAAGGCTTTACTGAAGTCCAAGTATACCACATCAACTGCCCTACCCTCGTCTACATGCTTGGTCACCTTCTCAAAAAACTCAATGAGGTTTGTGAGATGCGACCTGCCCTCAACGAAACCATGTTGACTATCTGAAATCAAATTGTTGCTTACTAGATAATTTTAAATCTTCTCTTAGAATCCTTTCCAAAATCTTTCCTACAATAGATGTAAGGCTCACTGGTCTATAATTACCTGGGTCATCTCTGCTGCCCTACTTGAATAAGGGCAGAACATTTGCAATCCTCCAGTCCTCTGGTTTTAAACCTGTAGACAATGATGACTCAAATATCAAAGCTAAAGGCTCTGCTATCTCCTCCCTCGTTTCCCAGAGAATCCTCGGATAAATCCCATCCAGCCCAGGAGACTTGTCCACTTTCACTCCTTCTCGAATTGATAACATCTGTGTGTAACTGACCTTGATCCTTTCGAGTCTACTATCTCGTACCTCATTCTTTTCCTGAGTGAACACCGATAAGAAATGTTCAGTTAGCACCTCTCCGATGTCTACAGGGTCCACGCTCAACTTCCCACTTCTATCTTTGACTGGCCCTATTCCTACCCTAATCATCCTTTTATTCCTCACATACCTATAGAAAGCTTTAGGGTTCTCCTTTATTCTATTTGCTAAAGACTGCTCGTGCTCTTCTTAACTCTCCCTTTAAATCCTTCCTCGATGATCTGTAATTCTCTATCACCTCATCTGTACCATCTTGCTTCATCAACACAAAAGCCTCATGGAACAGCATTATAAGACACAGAACCTCTATCAAAAGATCAGTGTCATGCAAGTGATAGAAAATATTGAACAAACTTAGATAGTCTTCATCTCTTAGACTGCGTGCGGGCTTTAGTTCATTAATATGTAACAATGTTCTTGAGATGACTTAAGGTTTTATAAAAAAAAAAGACATCTCCGCTCAGACAATGCATTAAAGGTGTGAGATTTGAGTCTGTCAGTATTCCAATCTTGAATCAGACTGGTTCTGTTTCCAAAGTCAGAATTTGTAAAATATTACATGCATTGACTGCCTGCAGATTGTGTGCTTTTTGAACAAAATTGAATGTATCTGCAAATATAATTCTGCCAATACAATTTCACCCCATAGAATAGTGTGTGTGCATGCATGAGAGAGTGAATGTGCGCAGAAGTGTGTGTGTACATGCTTGGGAAAGTGAGAGTGTGATGGAGTATGAGCCTGAGAGTGTGAGTGTGTGTTGAGGGGTGTGTGTCTGTCTGGCTGAGAGATAGAGTATGTGTGTGACAGAGAGGCTTAATAAAAGCAAGGGGTTGGACAAATCATGGTCGGGCCATGAGTCGTGTTATAGAACATACAGACATGGGGGGGCGGGGGGTGGAGGTGGGGGATGTTCAGGTACATAGTTCTTTGGAAGTTGCATCACTGATAGACAGGGTGGTTACGAAGGCATTTCGCAACATTGCCTTCATTGTTCACACCATTGAGTATAGGGGTTAGAACATAGAAAAGTACAGCGCAGTACAGGCCCTTTGGCCCTCGATGTTGCGCCGATTCAAGCCCACCTAACCACCACTAGCCCACTATCCTCCATATGCCTATCCAATGCCCATTTAAATGCCCATAAAGAGGGAGAGTCCACCACTGCTACTGGCAGGGCATTCCATGAACTCATGACTTGCTGAGTAAAGAATCTACCCCTAACATCTGTCCTATACCTACCACCCCTTAATTTAAAGCTATGCCCCCTTGTAATAGCTGACTCCATATGTGGAAAAAGGTTCTCATGGTCAACCCTATCTAAACCCCTAATCATCTTGTACACCTCTATCAAGTCACCCCTGAACCTTCTTTTCTCCAATGAAAACAGCCCCAAGTGCCTCAGCCTTTCCTCATACGATCTTCCTACCATACCAGGCAACATCCTGGTAAACCTCCTGTGCACCCGTTCCAGTGCCTCCACATCCTTCCTATAGTATGGCAACCAAAATTGCACACAATACTCCAGATGCGGCCGCACCAGAGTCTTATACAACTGCAACATGATCTCAGGACTCCGGAACTCAATTCCTCTACCAATAAAAGCCAGTACGCCATATGCCTTCTTCACCGCACTATTTACCTGGGTGGCAACTTTCAGAGATCTGTGTACATGGACACCAAGATCCCTCTGCTCATCCACACAACCAAGTATCCGACCATTAGCCCAGTACCCCATCTTTTTGTTATTCTTCCCAAAGTGAATCACCTCACACTTAGCTACATTGAATTCCATTTGCCACCTTTCTGCCCAGCTCTGCAACTTATCTATATCCCGCTGTAACCTGACACATCCTTCCTCATTGTCAACAACTCCACCGACTTTTGTATCATCCGCAAACTTGCTCACCCAACCTTCTAGCCCCTCCTCCAGGTCATTTATAAAAATGACAAACAGCAATGGTCCCAAAACAGATCCTTACGGAACACCGCTAGTAACTGCACTCCAAGATGAACCTTCACCATCAACTACTACCCTCTGTCTTTTTCCAGCCAGCCAATTCCTAATCCAAACCTCCAACTCACCCTCGATGCCATACCTCCGTAGTTTTTCCATAGGGAACCTTATCAAACGCCTTACTAAAATCCATATACACCACATCTACCGCTTTACCCTCATCTACCTCCTTAGTCACCTTCTCAAAGAATTCAATAAGGTTTGTGAGGCACGACCTGCCCTTCACAAAACCATGCTGACTATCCTTGATCACATTATTCCTATCCAGATGTTCATAAATCCTATCCCTTACGATTCTCTCTAAGACTTTGCCCACAACAGAAGTGAGACTTTCTGGCCTATAGTTACTAGGGTTATCCCTACTCCCCTTCTTGAACAAGGGAACCACATTTGCTATCCTCCAGTCTGGCACTATTCCTGTAGACCAACGAGGACATAAAAATCAAGGCCAATGGCTCTGCAATCTCTTCCCTTGCTTCCCAGAGAATCCTAGGATAAATGCCATCAGGCCCAGGGGACGTATCTATTTTCACCCTTTCCAGAATTTCCAACACCTCTTCCCTACATACCTCAAAGCCGTCCATTCTAATTAATTGTGACTCAATATTCACATCGGCAACAATGTCCTGTTCCTGAGTGAATACTGAGGAAAAGTATTCATTCAGTGTCTCCCCAATCTCTTCAGCCTCCACACGCAACTTCCCACTACTATCCTTGACTGGACCTATTCCTACCCTCGTCATTCTTTTATTCCTGACATACCTATAGAAAGCCTTAGGGTTTCCCTAATCCTACCAACTAAGGACTTTTCATGTCCCCTCCTTGCTGCTCTTAGCTCTCTCTTCAGATCCTTCCTGGCTACCTTATAACTCTCAATCGCCCCAATTGAACCTTCACACCTCATCTTTACATAGGCCGCCCTCTTCCATTTAAGAAGGGATTCCAATTCCTTATTAAACCACGGCTCCCTCACACGACCCTTTCCTCCCTGCCTGACGGGTACATACTTATCAAGGACACTCAATAGTTGCTCCTTGAACAAGCTCCACATGTCAATTGTGCCCATGCCTTGAAGCCTACTTTTCCAAGCCACGCATCCTAGGTCGTGCCTCATCGCATCATAATTTCCCTGCCCCCAGCTATAACTCTTGCCCTGTAGTGCACACTTATCCCTCTCCATCACGAGAGTAAAAGTAACCGAATTGTGGTCACTGTCCCCAAAGTGCTCACCTACCTCCAATTCTAACACCTGGCCTGGTTCGTTACCCAGAACCAAATCCAGTATGGCCTCACCTCTTGTTGGCCTGTCTACATATTGTGTCAGGAAACCCTCCTGCACACATTGGACAAACACTGACCCAACTAACGAACTCGAGCTATAGCTTTCCCAGTCAATATCTGGAAAGTTAAAGTCCCCCATAACAACCACCCAATTACTTTCACTCTTCTCCTGAATCATCCTCGCAATCCTTTCTTCTACATCTCTAGGACTATTAGGAGGCCTGTAGAAAACTCCTAACAGGGTGACCTCACCTTTCCTATTCCTAACCTCAGCCCAAATTACCTCAGATGGAGAGTCTTCATCCATCATCCTTTCCACTGCTGTAATACTATCTTTGACAAGCAATGCCACACCTCCCCCTCTTTTACCCTCACCTCTGACCCTACTAAAACATTGAAACCCTGGAATCTGCAACAGCCAATCCTGTCCCTGTTCTACCCATGTCTCCATAATAGCCACAACATCGAAATCCCAGGTACCAACCCACGCTGCAAGTTCACCTACCTTATTTCGTATACTTCTTGCCTTGAAGTATACACACTTCAAGCCACTTTCCTGTTTACAGGCACCCTCCTTTGAGATTGATGTCATGTTCCTAACCTCCCTACACTCCAGGTCCTGCACCCTAAAGCTACAGTCTCGGTTCCCATGCCCCTGCAGAGTTAGTTTAAACCCCCCCCCCAAAGCACTAGCAAACCTCCCCCCAAGGATACATGTACCCCTCAGATTCAGGTGTAGACCAGGTGTAGACCTGGTTGGGACATCATGTTGAGGTTGTACAGGATGTTGGTGAGGCCACTTTCACAGTACTGAGTACAGTTCTGGTGGCCCTGTAATAGGAAGAATACTATTAGAGAGGGTTTAATAAAGATTTACCAGGATGTTGTAAGGACTGGAGTTATAAGAGAGGCTGGGTCTTTATTCACTGGAGCACAGGAGGTTGGGGGGGGGGGGGGTGACCTCGTTGAGATTGATAAAATCATGAGGAGTGGAGGTAAGCTGAATAGCAAATGGCTCTTGCTTAGCGTCGGGGAGCTCAAAACTAGTGGATCATTTTTTTTTAATGTGAGGAGAGAGATTTAAAAGGAACCGGAGGGGCAACATTTTGAAAGAGGGTGATTTGCATGTGGAATGACCTTGCTGAGGATGTGGTAGATGCAGGTACAGTGACAACATTGAAACAGCATTCGGATGGGTATATGAATAGAAAGGTTGAGAGGGATATGGGCCAAATGTAGGCAAGTGGGACTGGTTTAGTTTGGAATCCTGGTCGGCATGGACGAATTGGACCGAAGGGTCTGTTTCTGTGCTGCATACCTTTATTGAAACCAGTAGAATTCTGAAAGGGGCTTGACAGGATAGATATAGATAAAATGCTGCTTTGTGCAGAGGGTCATAGAATTCTGACAATGTGGAAGCAGGCCATTCAGCCCATCTATTTCACTCTGGCCCTCTGAACAGTATCCCAGCAATATCCAATCCCTTACTCCATATTTCCACCCTAACCTGTACATCCTTGGTCACTCTGGGTAACTTAGCACGGCCAATCCTCCCTAACCTACTCCAGAATCTATAAATTACCTTCTCAAGAATGTAATTTAAATGCAGAGCTTTTCTCAGAAAAATGTCAGTCTGACTGAACATTGGGACACAGACAGAATTCACACCTATTGTCTCTACTTATAAATAGAGCAACATCTCTTCGAAATGTAGGTTCATTTAGATATAACTGCATCACTTTACATATTAAGGTCTCACTTTGAATATGCCCACATCCCTTTGAAATATAATCTTGTCCATTGAAACCTCTTTATTTGCAGAAATACCCGTTAAAATGTCCACGTCCCTTTAAAATGCAGATTGCCCCCTTTCGATATGACGCCGTTCCGTTAGATGTGGGAATATCTGTTTAAATTGAGCCGTGAGCTTTCCCAATGTAGACAGGGCTCCTGGAAACGTGGCAGTGTCCCCCCTGCAGCTGCAGAGCGAGACAGGAGAGTTTGTTTTTGTGAATGAGCAGTTGTAGCGCGAGGTGGCTGTTGCTTGGTGACGGTGAGGCTCTCCCGGCCCCGCCCATCCCCCGGCCCCGCCCATCCCCCGGCCCGGCCCCGCCTATCGTCCCGTGCAGACGTCACGCGGGGCCGAAGGCGGTTGGGAGGAGAAGTCGCTCGAGCGGGGAAGCGGCGGGAGGGCGGCCGTTAGGAAAATGGCGCCGCGCGGCCCGGGGCAGACACCCGTCACTGGCCGCCGCCGCCTTCCTGGCGCAGCTGCTGTGTCACGGCCACACCGGCCGGCTGTACAGCAGCCAGGAGCCGGTGAGCATTCTGGAGGCGGATGGGGTTAAGGGCCTGCTTGGGAACTCGTCGGCCGCCGGGGTGGTGGAGTTCTACTGGTCGTGGGGCGGCCCCTGTGTCAACTATGGGGCCACCTGGAAGGTACTGGGCCCGGGACGTGAAAGGTGAGGCAGGTTGTGGGGGGGACGGAGGGGAAGGAATGTGGGGCCTGTCCTGTCATAGTGACATTTTACACTCACTTTCCATCGGCTTTTACTGGCGCTTGTGCTGTTTACCCCTCACTGTGTGTTTAATCCTTGTGCTGTTTACCCCTCACTGTGTGTTTAATCCTTGTGCTGTTTGCCCCCTCACTGTGTGTTTAATCCTTGTGCTGTTTGCCCCTCACTGTGTGTTTAATCCTTGTGCTGTTTGCCCCTCACTGTGTGTTTAATCCTTGTGCTGTTTGCCCCTCTCTGTGTGTTTAATCCTTGTGCTGTTTGCCCCTCACTGTGTGTTTAATCCTTGTGCTGTTTGCCCCTCACTGTGTGATTAATCCTTGTGCTGTTTGCCCCTCACTGTGTGTTTAATCCTTGTGCTGTTTACCCTTTGCTGTTACTTGTGCAATTGCTGAGGGTAGTATGTAAATACTAGTGAAGGAGATTATGCACCAGCATGTATATGTTCCTCAGTCATTGAAGGGGCAGGACCTGTTGAGAATGGTTAGTAAAGCATGTGGTGCACTAAGCCTTGTTAACATGGATATAGTTTATTATTTGGAAAAGTAGACTTTTTATTATTTAGAGTCATAGAGATGTACAGTGCGGAAATAGACCCATTCGGTCCAACCTGTCCATGCCAACGCGATATCCTAAATTAATCTAGTCCCCTTTACCCGCACTTGACTCATCCCTGTAAACCCTTCCTATTCAGATACCCAGCCAGATACCTTTCAAATGCTGTAATTATACCGGCTTCCACTACTTCCTCTGGCAGCTCATTCCATAGATGCACCACCCTCTGCATGGAACCGTTGCCCCTCAGTTACCTTTGTGGTCTCACCCTAAGCCTATGCCCTCTAGTTGTGAATCTCACCCCAACACTGAGGAAATGACATCAAAACATTGAGCAGCCAGACAAATGCAAAAGCAATCAAATATTGAGCCACATGGAAAAAAAAATTATGGCTGTACCCTTTTTATTCTCCCATAGGATTTTGGACACTTAAAATCTGTCAATGACACCAGCATTGCTACAGTGCATATTGTGTACACTCCTCAGTGTCAACAAGCAGGGCACACGTTTGCTGGTGTCACCAAAACATTGGGCGTGTTCCTCGCTGTCGGCAGAAAAGGGGTGAGACCTACGTTTGATGGACAAATAAGGAGCACCGGAGGCTGAATTGTCCTCCTGCCTTTCGGAGCTCCCCTATTGGTGAATGTGGAAGTTGGACCATGAGGTTCTGAAGCTCCTGCTCCTCCTCTCTCTGTATAAAGATTGAGCTTCACCTCAGACTGCAACTTCTTTCCTCTGTCCAACATCTGAGAGTACGGCACTCTCTTTTCTCACCCCCATTTCCATTTACGTTTCATTCTGAAGTTCAGTTGTTGACTTGGAGCAACTGAAAGGAATGGGAGTGAATCCAGTAAGGGGAAAGAGTCTGGAAAAGTTAGTCCAGGCCTTTGTTCTCAATTGGCAAAATAGACAGACAGGAGACTGAAAGAACGCAGCAAGCCAGGCAGTAACAGGAGGTGAAGTCGAGGGATCTGGTGTAACCCTTGTTCAGGTCTGGGGTGGGTAGAGGGAGAGCTGTGGAACAAGGGTGTGCTGGGGTCAGGGTGTTGAAGTGAGGATAGGTGGAGACAGGTAGAGGGTACAATAGGTGCAGGAGTAGGCTATTCTGCCCTTCGAGCCAGCACCACCATTCATTGTGATAATGGCTGATCATCCTCAATCAGTATCCTGTTCCTGCTTTATCCCCATAACCTGATACGACCTGGTTGGTGAATGGGACGAAGGAATCTAATTGGCAGGGAAGAGTGGAAGGGGATGGCATGGGAGATTATTTGAAATTGGAGAACTCAATGTTGTGTCCTCCGGGCTGTTGACTGCTCAGACAAGATGATGAGGTTTTGTTCCTCCAATTTGTGGTTTGGTTTGTTGTGGTAATGGAGGAAGCCAAAAATAGTCATGTCAGAAGGGGAGTGGGAAGGGGCATTAAAATGGGTGGAGACTGGGAAGTCCGCTCAGCCTCTGCGGACCCCTGCTGTGATGCTCAGCAAACCGTTCCCCAAGTTTACGCTCGGTTCCCCAATGGAGAGAAGACCACAATTGGCAAAGCCCAGCTGGTCAAGCAGCATACGATCAGTAGGACAGTCGAAGTTTTGGGCACGAGCCCTTCATCAGGAATGATGCGTGGATGTTCAGAGGGGCATCAGTGTCCTTCTGTGCCAGTTGTCAGACAGGTGCAGCAGGCAATGAGCAAGGCAAGTGGTGTATTCGCAAGAGGAATTAAGTTCAGAAGTGGGGATGTCTTCCTGCAGTTAGGGTGTCATTGAATATATTCAAGGCTGAGTTCATCTGATTTTTATGTGAATGTTTATGGGGAAGGCAAGAAAATGGTTTTAAGACTAGTACAGGGCCGAGTTACAGAGCCATGCAGCACAGAAACAGCCCCTTCAGTCCAACTAGTGAAAATGGAGGGACTGATTGTGGGATGCGATTTTCAGCTTCCAAGGAATAAGAGAGGAAAGAGTTCACTATAAATTAGAATTTATGGCATCGGTTGATGAGCCGAGGAGTGTCAGTTGGAGTTTAATTTAGAGAAATGAGAGGTTTGCATTTTGGTCAAGCAATCCAGGCAGGACTGACACAGTGAAGGGGAGTGTTGCAGAATAAAGAGACCTTGGAGTGCTTGAGTCTCAGGTGGACAAATTAGTGAAGGCAGCGTTTGGTTTGCTTTCCTTCATTGCTCATAGCATTGAGTATAGGAGTTGTGAGATCATGTTATACACACTTCTCACTCGAAAGTGTTATCTAACTGCTTAACTGTTTCTGTTCTTTGGTATGTTACTCCCAGAACCTGTTTTCAGTAACTTTCTCAAGAACATAATTTAAATGCAGAGCTTTTATATCAAAAATGTCAGGCTGACTCGACATTGGGACCCAGACAGAATTCACACCTATTGGTGGGTAGGCTGGGACTTTTTTCACTGGAGCACAGGAGGTTGAAAGGTGAAGGTATCGGGTGCCTCATTAGCAAGTTTGCAGATGGGCATTCAGATTGATGGAATATCAGATAGTGAAGGGGACTGTCAGACGATACAGCAGAATATAGATTGGAGAGTTGGGAAGAGAAATGGCAGATGGAGTTCAATCCAGACAAATGCGAGGTGATGCATTTTGGAAGATGCAATTCAAGAGCGAGCTATACAGTAAATGGAAAGGTCCTGGGGGAATTGATGTACAGAGAGATCTGGGTGTTTGGGTCTATTGTTCTCTGAAGGTGGCAAGGACTGGCAGTAGAGTGGTCAAGGCAGCATACAACACGCGTTCCATCATCGGACGGATTGAGTAAAAGAGCTGGCAGGTCATGTTAAAGTTATATAAGATTTTGGTTTGGCACATTTGGAATATTGCGTACAATTCCGGATCGCCAGATATCCAAAAGGATGTGGATACGTTTGGAGAGAGTGCAGAGGTGTTCACCAGGATGTTGCCTGTTATGGAGAGCGCAAGCTATGAGGAGAGGTTGAGTAGATTAGGATTATTTTCATTGGAAATAAGGAGGTGGAGGGTGGGGGTCCTGATTGAGGCTGAAAAACCATGAGGGTTGTAAACAGGGGTGGATAGTAAGAATTATTTTCCCAGAGGGGAAGACTTAATTACTCCGGGGCACGAATTCAAAGTGAGGGGGAAAGGTTTGAGGGAGATGTACATGGAAAGTTCTTTACATGGTGGGTGTCTCGAATGCATCGCCAGCGGAGGCAGTAGGGTTGGGATCGATAGCGTCATTTAAGATGTATCTAGACAGAGACATGAATGGGCAAGGAGCAGAGGGATACAGATCCTTAGAAAATAGGCGGCAGGTTTAGATAGAGTATCTCGATCAGCATAGCCTTGGAGGGCTGAAGGGCCTGTTCCCGTGCTGTAAGGTTCTTTGTTCTCTTTACAGAAGTTTACAAAACCATGAGGGGCAAAGATAAGGTGAACGGCATGTGTCGTTTCAAGATTAGGGAGCAAATTAAGGTGAGAGGAGAAAGATTTAAAAAACACATGAGGAGCACCTTTTTTTTTAAACAGTGGTTTGTGTGGAATGAATGTCCAGAGGAAATGGTGGATGCAGGTTGAGTCACAACGTTTAAAAGACATTTGGATAAGTACATGAATAGGAAAGGTTCAGGGGGATATGGGGCAAACACAGGCAGGTGGGACTAGTTTAGTTTGTGAATATAGTCAGCATGGACTAGTTGGGCTGAAGGGTCTGTTTCTGTGCTGTATGACTCTGTAACTGTTCTGTACTGGTCTTGAAACCATTTTACTTGCCTTCCCCCATAAACATCCACTTCATGGTTGTTCTAAAATCAGATGAACTCAGCCTTGAATATATTCAATGACCCCCTAACTGCAGGAAGACATCCCGACTTCTGAAATCAATTCCTCTTGCTAATATACCTCTTGCCTTGCTGATTGCTTGCTGCATCCGTCTGACAACTGGCAGTGACTGGTGTGGAAGGACGCTGAGGCCACGTTTTACATCCACACATCATTCCTGAGGAAGGGCTCGTGCCTGAAACGTCGATTCTCCTGCTCCTCGGATGCTGCCTGACCTGCTGTGCTTTTCCAGTGCCACACTATTCGACTCTCATCTCCAGCATCTGTAGTCCTCACTTTGTCCACATCCCAATATGTCACCATTTAAACAACGTACCTCCTTTCAGCAGTTATTTTTTCATAACTGAGGCTATAACTTCACACTGTGGGCCTGCATTTGCCGTGCGTTTACCAATTGAGACACAGACCTGGACCAACATTTGCCGACTCTGTCCCTTCCCTAGATTCACTCGCTTTCTTTTCAGTTGCTGCAAATCAGCAATTTAACCCCAGAATGAAACAATGAAATGCTAAAGACAGTGCCGTACTCTCAGATGGCGGAGAAAGGAAGGAAGTTGCAGTCTGAGGTGAAGCTCGATCTTCATTTGGAGAGGAGCAACAGCATCAGCTTCAGAACCTGATGGTCCAATTGGGGAGCTCTGATTGGCAGGAGGACCAGGCTCCTTGTCTGGCTTCTCATTGGTCCATTTGAAGAAGGGTTTGCACTGTTTCTGCAGACAGAGCATGCGCGGCTTTTGCTGAACCAGCATAGAGTCAGAAGTGTACAGCATGGAAACAGACCCTTCGGTCCAACCCGTCCATGCCGACCAGATATCCCAACCCAATCTAGTCCCGCTCGTCAACACCTGGCCCACATCCTTCCAAACCTTTCCCATTCATATACCCATTCAAATGCCTCTTAATTGTTGCATTTGTACCAGCCTCCACCATTCCCTCTGGCAGCTCATTGCATACACGTACTACGCTCTGTGTGAAAAAATTGCCCCGTAGGTGTCTTTTATATTTTTCCCCTCTCACCCGAAATCTCTGCCCTCCAGTTCTGGACTCCCCAACCCAAGGGAAAAACCTTTGTCTATTTAGCTTGTCCATGCCCCTCATAATTTTTTAAACCTTTATAAGGTCACCACTCAGCCTCTGACACTCCAGGGAAAACAGCCCCAGCCTGTTCAGCCTCTCCCTCTAACTGTACCTCTTATGCTCGCATCCAAATCATTTATATAAGTGACAAAAAGTAAAGGACCGAGCACCGATCCTTGTGGCACTCCACTGGTCGCAGGCCTCCAGTCTGAAAAACAACCCTCCACCACCACCCTCTGTCTTCTACCTTTGAGCCAGTTCTGTATCGAAATGGCTAGTTCTCTCTGTATTCCTTGAGATCTCTCCTTGCTAATCAGTTTCCCATGGGGAACCTTGTCAAACGCCTTACTAAAGTCCATATAGATCACATTACTGCTCTGCCTTCCTCAATCCTCTTTGTAACTTCCTCAAAAAACTCAATCAAGTTTGTGAGACATGATTTCCCACACAAAAAAACCATGTTGACTATCCCTAATCAGTCCTTGTCTTTTCAAATACATGTACATCCTCTCCCTCAGGATTCTCTCCAACAATGTGCACACCACTGACGTCAGCCTCACTGGTCTATAATTCCCTGGCTTGTCCTTACCACCCTTCTTAAACAGTGGCACCATGTTAGCCAACCTCTAGTCTTCTGGTATCTCACCTGACATGTATGCTGTATGGAGATGCTGTTCCAGATGGATTTAAAGTGTCCAACTGCCACAATTTCTACCCCCCCCCCCCCCGTCACTTGACATCACCGTGCAGGCTCCTCGCTATTTTTGATCATGTTACCTCGAACCCTCATGATTATATCAATCTCAATGAGGTCACCCCTCAACCTCCTGTGCTCCAGTGAAGAGATTCACAGCCTCTCCTTATAACTCAAACCCTCCAGTCTTGGTAATATCCTGGTGAATCTTTACTGAACCCTCTGTAATAGTCTTCTTCCTATTACAGGGCCACCAGAAACGTTCTCAGTACTCTACAAGTGGCTTCACCAACATCCTGTACAACTTCTAAATGATGTCCCAGCTCCTTTATTCAATGGTGTGGACAAATAAGGTAAGTGTGCTGAATGCCTTCTGAAGCACCCTTCCAACCAGTGATGCAACTTTCAATGAAGTATGTACCTGAACCCCACCCCCACCATATCCCTCTGTACAAGTCCTGCCCTTATTTTAGGAAAATACAATCCCTCACTTTTATCTATACCTCTCTCATAACACGCTCTCTCTCAGATGTACACACACCCTCTTACAGGCTTCTCCTCCATCACACTCCCTTGACAAAGCATCTGCACACATACTCTCTCTTGCGCGCACGCACACACCCACACATAATGATGGAGTGCATTTGCAGGATTACATTTACACATATATTCAACTTTGCACAAAAAGCGCACAACATGCAGGTAGTCAATCCATGTAATATTTTATACATTACTAGTTTGGAAATAGTACCAGTCTGATTTAAGATTGGGATACTGACACACCTTTCATGCATTGTCTGGGCTGAGATGTCACCAGTTTAAAAAAACCCTTGTGATCTTGAGAATATGACTGAATAGTAGTACTGCGATGTACACATTAATGAAATAAAACCTGCAACCCATTCTAAAAGATGAAAGACTTATGATATATTGACAAATGTAGATTCCTCTTATCAGTTGCATGACACTGTGACCTTTTGCTCTTAACTCTGTGTCTTATGATCCTGCTCCACAGTTATCCGATGAAGGAGCAGCGTTCCGAAAGCTAGTGCTTCCAAATAAACCTGTTGGACTATAACCTGGCGTTGTGATTTTTAAACTGTGTCCCATCTAGTCCAACAGCAGCACCTCCACCTCCTTTCTAATGAACACAGCCCACACTTCCCAGTGCTGCCAGTAAACTGCCGCTGAAACAATGCAGTGCCTGCACTCCCGAAAAATGTAAACTTCTAACAAAACCAGCTACTCAGTCACTGCTCCATCTGATATACAACATTGGAAACTTAATGCAGGAGGCTGCAAGAAATGAGCAGCTTTAAAACAAAAACCGCTTGGAGCTCTAAGCTTTCAATGAGAGTATGAGTCTGGCAGAATGTTCAGGTAACCTTTATAGTGTCCCAACATTGTTACAGCTTCAGTTGCCCCCAGCAAAAAGGCAGAGAAAGAGTAGATGTTTGGTAGACAGCTCAACAACAGGGGGAGGAGCAAGGGACGGGGCAAGGCCAACAGCAGGCCCCCGCACTAAGCCTGCATTGCCTTGCACAGTTTCCAAAAATCCCTTCCCCTTCAGAGACTCCAAACAGTGTGGGAGCAGGCCACTCGGCCCAAAGACTACACACTGATCCTCCGAAGGGTAACCCACCCACGCAATTCTCCTGCCCGTATTGCTCAACATTTACCCGTGACTAATGCACATAACCTGCACATCCCTGTGCATGATATCCCAACCCAATCTCGTCCCACCTGCCAGCACGGGGCCCATATCCCTCCAGTTGCTTTTAAGGGTTGTAATTGTACCAGCCTCCACCACTTCCTCTGGCAGCTCATTCCATACACGTACCACCCTCTAAATGAAAAGATTGCCTCTTAGGTCTCTTTCCTATCTTTCCCCTCTCACTGTAAACCTATGCCCTCTATTTCTGAACTCTCCCACCTCAGGGAAAAGACTTTGTCTATCTATCCTATCCATGCCCCTCATGATTTCATAACCTTCTCTAAGGTCACCCCTCAGCCTCTGATGTTCGAGGGAAAACAGCCCCAGTCTGTTCTGTCTCTCCCTATCGCTCAAATCTTCCAGTCTTGGCAACATCCTTGTAAATCTTTTCTGAACCCTTAAGTTTCACAACATCTTTCTGATAGGAAGGAAACCAGAATTGCATGCGATATTCCAACTGTACAGCAGTAACATGACCTCCCAACTCCTGTACTCAATATTCTGACCAAATAAAGGAAAGCATACAAAACACCATCTTCACTATCCTATCAACCTGCGACTCCACTTTCAAGGAGCTATGAACTTGCACTCCAAGGTCTCTTTGTTCAGCAACACCCCCGAGGACCTTACCATTAAGTGTATAAGTCCTGCTAAGATTTGCTTTCCCAAAATGCAGCACCTCACATTTATCTAAATTAAACTCCATTTGCCACTTCTCAACCCATTGGCCCATCTGATCAAGATCCCATTGTAATCTGAGGTAACCTCCTTCGCTGTCCACTACACCTCCAATTTTGGTGTCATCAGCAAACTTACTTACTATACCACTTATGCTCACATCCAAAAAGTAGTGGGCCCATTATCTATTTTCAAAGTGGAATAGACAATATATTACATGTACTGACTGCCTGCAGATTGTGCAGTCTTTCAGCAAAGTAGAATGTTTCGGGTGCAGGTTTGTTCGCTGAGCTGTAGGTTTGATATCTAGATGTTTCGTTACCTGGCTTGGTAATATCATCAGTGGTGACCTCCAAGTGAAGCGAAGCTGTTGTCTCCTACTTTGTATTTATATGTTTGTTCTGGATGGGGTTCCTAGGATTTGTGGTGATATCAAAGTTATGAAGAGAGATACATATTTTGTTTAACCAAATACAATGGCAGTGCAGAGAATTTCAGAAAAGGGCAATAAATATTTACTTTTTACCCCTTATTCAACTCATTCAAGAATTTCAAATTGAATCTGAGCGAACTTGAGAGCAAATGGCAACATTCGTTTGTTAATAGACTCACCATAAATTATGAAAGATCACTTTTATCTAAGTCACAATGTTTAATCCCAAATGGAGCAATTAAGTGCAAAGTTACTTTCAACCATTTAATAAAACACTGCAAATTTTATTTCATATGAAAATACATTCATTTTATAATTTGGATAAGATCTTTACAAAGGAAATATACTGAACAAAATAGCTTTCCTGAGTATCAATATTGACAACAGTTATGCAGCTATTATTTGGCAACTAATTGAAATGATTTCAGAATAAATGAGCTGCTTCATTATGAAACATTGAGATATTGCATATCTTGGCTCTCACCCAAGTATTCTCCGAAGGAAAAAATGCATCTGGATGGGGACATGAATGGGAAGAATTCAGAGGGATGTGGGCCAAATGTTGGCAAATGAGTCACTAGATTAATTTAGGATATCTGGTTGGCCTGGACTGAAGGGTTTGTTTCTGTGTGCTCATTACAGATGCCCCTCTTCTGGGATCCCCATACCAGCTGTTATTTTCATGAAATAATCTGACAATTGTTGACTTCCATCAACCTATTCCATCTGGAGAAATTTCCTTTCTCTGCAAAGTGTGGTTCACGTTGGCAAATTCAATCCTCCTCCGGTCCTCAGGAACACAATCTATAATGCGCAACGTTCTCAATACCTGTTTAACGTTCAGTGGGGAAACTATTTTCGGTCCAACAGTTACACAGAATTCCTCAGAAATGTTTTTGGCAAATGTACTGCTCCCACGAGAGCTCGTGGGCCCACAGTTCAAATGCTTTTAACAGCTTTTTTTCTGATTTCCCCGCCTTCCCAGGATGCAGAATTTCTCCCACCAGAAACTGTTTGCCCTGAAAAAATTCCAGCAGGAACATGATTATGGAGCTATCAGTAAAAAGGCTTCATATGGCTCAACCAAGGTTAGAAATGGAAGAACATCTCTGTTCAAAGTTACTGTTCGTTTGCACTTTCAAAATTCCTTGAATTTAAGGTGTTTCATTGTAGCATTTAATTATGATCCATTAAAAGCAACATCCAGTCTCATCTGAGTGAGGAACCGACTCAACAATTGAAATAACTTTTCTGTCTGCTCTTGAGATGTGACATCCTCACCCTCTCTCTGTTGATGCAACAGGATTACCAGAGCTGGAAGTACCACTCTCGGAATACAATTGCTGATTGACAGTTTACTTCTGTTGCTTCACATAAGGATTTAAAAGCTGCTAGCCTGATCTCGCACAAAGCACAAAAGCCAAACTGTTCACCCGTGCCTGCACAGAGGAGAAATTGCACTTGGAATAGATCACAAAATAAGAACTGTTACCAGTCCTACAACTCATGTGTTTCCCACGGACAAAGTAAACATCACACAACACCAGGTTATAATCCAGCAGGTTTGTTTGGAAGCACTGGCTTTCGTAGCGCCGCTCCTTCATCAGGTAGTAGTGGAGAATGAGATCATGATCACAATTTATATCCAAAGGAGTCTAGCGTCATGGAAATGTGACGCATCAAACAATTTTAGATGAAATCCTTCATCTTTTAGAATAGGTTTCTGCTCTTTGGTTTGTTAATCCTAGAACTTCTTTTTTGTTACCTTCTCAAGAATGTCATTCAAATGCAGAGCTTTTCTAACAATAAGTGTGAATTCTGTCTGCGCCCGAATGTTGAGTCAGACTAACATTTTTGTTAGAGAAAAACTCTACATTTAAATTACATTTTTGAGAAGGTAATTTACAGATTCGGGTGTAGAGGTTAGGGTGGATAGGCTGTGCTAAATTACCCATAGTGACCAGGGATGTGAAACTTAGGGTGGATTGGCCATGGGAAATACGGAGTAAGGGGGTGGGTATGTGTGGGATGCTCTTCAGAGGGCCAGTGTGGAATAGATGGGCTGAATGGCCTGTTTCCACATTGTTGGGATTCTATGACTCCCACCACAAAGGAGCATTTTATCTGCATCTGTCCTGTCAAGCCCCTTTCAGAATTCTACTGGTTTCAATAAGATGACTTCTGGTTCAGAGAGGTAGACAGCACAAAAATAGACCCTTCGGTCCAACTCATCCATGGCGTCCAGGGTTCCCAAACTAAACTAGTCCCACTTACCTGCGTTTGGCCCAAATCCCTCTAAACCTTTCTATTCATGTACCCATCCAAATGTCGTTTAGACTTTGTAAACATACCAGCATTGTCCACATTCTCAGCAAGTTCATTCCACGTGTAAACTGCCCTCTGTCAAAACGTTGCCCCTCAGGTTCCTTTTAAATCTCTCTCCTCTCACTTTAAAGAAATATGCCCCCTCGTCTTGAGCTACCCTACGCTAAGGAAGAGCCCTTTGCTATTCACCTTACCTCCACTCCTCATGATTTTATCAATCTCAATCATGTCACCTCCCAAACTCCTGTGCTCCAGTGAATAAAGTCCCAGCCCTTCCTTATTACTCGAACCCTTCCAGTCCTGGCAACATCCTGGTAGGGGAAACTCCTCAATCCACAAACAACTTATTTATACAGGCCCACAGAACGCTCTTCACCCCAGAGGCAGTAGTATGTTATTCCTCTCTATCAGGACATGACTTACTTGCCCCGTCCCCAGTCCCCGATTCCAATCTATTCATCAGAATTTCTACTGCCGACCCTGCAAAGAGAAATATCACTTTCCAATGTCTCTGGTCTGTGTATACAAACAGCTGGTGAAACACTGGCTGGGGTACAGCAGGCCTTATGTGGCACATGGACCTGGAATGGAACCCTTCCCTAGCGCATTTATAGGCCTTTTCTCTTTTCAGAATCTGATACTGTCACCAAGACCATGTACAATAGAGCTAAGGGAGAGCCCAATGGGAACAGCATTCTGAGGACCATTGTCTCCCATACAGTGCGAGTGCTCGAGTCACTTGGCCCATTTTTTACAGCACTCAAGCAACTCCTCTTGTAAAACATCAACCCTTTAGTCCTGTAGACCTGACCAGACCCCCTGCTGTAACATTTCAGTAACCGATTTTGACAAACTCTCCCTAATATACACCAAGCCAGACTATTATTTCTTCAGCTAAGGTAAAACTACCAAATTCCTTGTCCTTGATGGCAAAGATGTCCCTCATAAGGTCATTATCAGAGCCCTTGTTCCCACAACCTTGTCCTGGCCAGTCATCGTACCAGCACCCACCACTTCCTCTGGCAGCTCATGCCATCGCTCAAGCGACTCCACGTTGAAAGCACCAGATGACATCAGGATAATCTCAGATCGTTCCAGATCGCATCGATACTCAGTCAGTGGCGTTCCCGATCAGGATGTTGTACGTGATTAAACAGGTCAGTGGGTAGGCGATCCCCCACCTCTTTGTTCAAGTATCTCTACGAGAACTCCCTTGCTGGAGGGTCCCTTGGAGACACTTCAACTGGACTTCATTGAGTTGGAGAAATCAGTTGAGTTGCTATAAATATGTTTTTCTTATTGTCTTTTCTGAGTGGATTGAAGCCTACCCTCCTCCTAACGCTACTGCTGAGACTGTAGTGAAGATTTTGTTTAAGGAAATAATTCCCTGCTTCAGTATACCTGCGTGCATTAGCTCCGACAATGGACCACACTTTGTAGGTAATATTAACGGAGAACTCTGTTCCCAGCTTTGTATTTGTTGGCAACTGCATGGTGCTTATCATCCTCAGGCGGCCGGACTTGTTGAATGTTTTAACCAGACTCAAGACTAAACTTGCCAAATGGATGGCAGAGTCTGGCCTTTCCTGGTGATGCTAATCCCTGTGGCCTTATTCCAGATGCGATCCATGTCTGCGAGCAAGACATGACTGTCTCCAGCTGAGAGTCTCTCTGATCACCCCCTCCGTACCCCTTGGAACGATTCGGCTCCCTTCTCAGTCCACTTCCACCACATGACCGAAGCAATGATTGGTTATGTTCTTGCTCTAACGAGTGTTATGCGTGCCTTTCACTCCCAGGAGCGTGCGGCCGACAGCGATGTTCCCTCCCTTTCAGCCTCGTCACGGGTAGAACCTGGTTCGTTGGTGCTTGTCAAGAACTGAACTGGCAAAGGTCTCCATCCTCGTTGGGATGGCCCCTTCCAGGTTTTACTTCCCTACGGCAGTCACAGTCGTTGGGCGCTCCGCTTGGGTCCAACTGTATCATTGTAAATTGATTGACCGCACCAATCAAAAGGGGGGGAAGAGGAGGAGAGAATCCTGGAATCCCAACAAAAGGAGTGGACCCTGTCCATTTGGGTTTTTGAATCTTGCTGTTATTCTCATGTTAATCTTATGATAGATACTTGAACTAAGAGGAGAGACTTGTGGGGGATCGCCTATCTCCTTACCTTTCTGATCACGTACAACATCCTGATGGGTAAAGCTACTAAGTATGGATGCGACCAGGAATGATCAGAGATTATCCACCACCCATGCTGAGATGATGTTGTCCAGTGCACCGGACCAGACACCTTTGACGTGTGGAACGTGATGAAGATTGATTATTGCAATGGACTCTTACATCAGAAAGACCAAATGGTCCATCTGGACAGTAGAAATCAGTGGGAGTTACCATGTCATTACCATGTTTTTTTTATTTTACTTGCAGACTCAAGTCTATTGAGGATAAAAATGCTCAACCGCGTTATTATGGTAAATATTTTAAGGATGCCTAGGAACACCATCCCTTTTTGCAGGTCGTGCCGACTCTAGAAAAGGAAGCCTGATAGGGGAAACTCCTCGATCCACGAACAACTTATCCAGAGGCAGTAGTATGTTACTCCTCTCTATCGGGAGATGACTTACTTGCCCTATCCCCAGTCCCAGATTCCATTCTATTTGTCAGACTTCCTACAGCCGACCCTGCGAAGAGACATATCACTTTCCAATACCTCCGGTCTGTGTATACAAACAGCTGGTGGAACACTGGCTGGGGTACGGCAGGCCTTATGCGGCACATGGACCTGGAACGGAACCCTTCCCTTGTTCCTTTTTCGGCCTTTTCTCTTTTCAGAACCTGATTCTGTCACCAAGAATAGGTCTCAGGGAGAGCCCAATGGGAACAGCATTCTGAGGACCATTGTCTCCCATACAGTGCGAGTGCTCCAGTCACTTGGCCCATTTTTTACAGCGCTCAAGCAACTCCTCTTGCAAAACGTTGACCCTTTACTCCTGTTGACCTGTCCAGACGCCCTGCTGTTACATTTGAGTAATCGATTTTGACAAAGTCTCCCTAATATACACCAAACCAGACTATTATTTCTTCAGCTAAGGTAAAGCTACCAATTTCCTTGTCCTGGATGGCAAAGATGTCCCTCATAAGGTCACTATTGGAGCCCTTGTCCCCACAACAGTACCTTGTCCTGGCCAGTGGACAAGTCGATGGAACCTCCATCTGAGGAGGATGCAGCGGTCGGTCTCAGCCAACCTTGCTCCAACTGGAAGGATCCCAAGGGACTTGGTGACAATACAGGACACCCGATAGGCTGGGGAATCCAGAGTACCCTGAGGTTGGAAGGATCGGCAGGGGTGTCAAGTTAACAGAACCACAATTCCCTCTTTTGCGGCCTGACCATTCGAGGAAATAAGACAAAAGAGGCTCTGAAACAGAGTAAACTGGGATTATCAGACCTGTGTCTTTACTCTGTGCAGAATCGGTCTGCCTTCGACTATATACTTGCCCAGGAGGGTGAGGTCTGCACCATTGTCCAAGATAAATGCACTATGGGTATTCCCGATCTCACTGGCAATATTACTAAGATACAAGAAAAGATCCAGGTATTCCTTGACAGAATGACTGAAGGGACCAGTTGCGGATACTGCAGATCGGGCTGATGGTACAATTGGCTTATCAATTTAGCTATGTCTGTTTGTCAGTATTGGTATTGTTAGGTATTTAATTGCTCGGCTTATGAGGTCCCTTAGTGATATAGATTTTCCCCAGAAGATGCTCCTTTTCCAATCCGATGGCTCACCCACACGTGTCAATTGCGATGATAAATGTGACCAGATGAGCTGCGAAGACGGTGGTGCCGCTCTACAGGATGTTGATGGCTGGACCACCTTGAAGGGCATTCGTTTGGAGTAGCCTTCTCTTTCAGTGATCGTGGTGCAAACAAAGGGAGGAATGAGGGTGTGGGCATCTGGGTGAGAAAGTCTATAGCCTGAAAACTTGCCTTTAAACATTCAGACTCAAATGTAATGCTGAATTATTTACTGCACTAGAAAATAAACAGGCAGGAAGGCTCAGAAAGAGGAGAGAACTTAAAAATAGGGTCACCTGGGCTCACCAAGCGATAACAAGATGCTATAAGGCAATTAAGAACGTTTGCCTCAGCATCGGTGAATCTGTGTGAACAGGACCCCAAGTGATAACATTCACAGCCGTTCCCTTGTGAGACCATTTTAGTGCTGAGGCTGTTAAATCCCGTCGAAAATTAACTCTGTGTTTATCTGCACTGGATTGAAATGAATTGCATTTTGGGACTTTCTGATGATATTGAGTAGCCATTACTGGTTATTAAATACAAACTCTGTCAAAGGAAATATTGATAAAGCTTTACCTTGCTGCAGCCGAAGCTCCAGCGGAGGAAATAGGCCGCGGGCACACTTCCGGCTTCGGGATGGCCACGCTCCCTGGTCCCGCCCCTCCACCTCCAAGGTGACGCGTAAGCCCCGCCCCCTCCAAATGCAGATCGTAAACCATGCCCCTCTGTGTAAACCGCGCCCACCCAGGTGTATTTGGAAGCACTAGCTTCTGCAGCGCTGCTCCTTCTGCGGGTAGCTGTGTTGCAGGATCATAAGACACAGAGTTAACAGCAAAACATCACAGTGTCATGCAACCGATGCAATATTTGGAACAAACCTGGACCGCTGCTGAGTCCTTCATCTTTTAGAAGGGGTTGCAGGTTTCAGTTCATCAATATATAAATTCCAGAACTTTAGATCAGATTCCCTACAGTGTGGAAACAGGCCCATCGGCCCAACAAGTCCACACCGACCCGCCGAAGAGCAAAACACCCAGCCCCATTCCCTGTCACCAAACACTACTGGGCAATTTAGCATGGCCAATTCACCCTAACTCACATGTCTTTGGACTGTGGGAGGAAACCCACGCAGACGCGGCGGGGGGGGTGGGGGTGGATTGAACCGGGGGCTCTGGTGCTGTGAGGCAGCAGTGCTAACCACAAAATAAAGAGGAATAGGGATGTAAGGCAGGATTTCAGGGAGCTAGCGTGGAAGCTGAGGGCTCGAACAAACAGAGTGGTTATCTCTGGTTTGTTACCCGTGCCACGTGATAGCAAGGCAAGGAATAGGGAGAGATATCAGCTGAACACGTGGCTACAAGGATGGTGCAGGAGGGAGGATTTCAGGTTTTTTCAGGATAATTGGGACTCATTCTGGGAAGGTGGGACTTGTACAAACAGGACAGTCTTCACTTTAACCAGAGGGGTACTAATATCCTGTGTGGGAAATTTGCTGGTGCTATTCGAGTGGGTTTAAACTAGCTCAGCAGGGGGATGGGAACCGAGGGTGTAGCTGCAATGTACAGGAGGATGAGAGTAGGAAGGACAGGGACAGGATTTCAGGGTCACAGGAATGTGCTGGCAGACAGTGAAGTGATTTGAAGTGTTTCTACTTCAACGCCAGAGTATCCGCAATAAGGTAGGTGAGCTTGCAACACGGATAGGTACCTGGGACTTGGATGTTGTGGCCATTTCGGAGACATGGAGAGAGCAGGGTGAGGAATGGATGTTGCAGGTTCCAGGGTTTTGATCTTTCATTAAGAACAGCCAAGGCGGTAATAGAGGGAGAGGCGTGGCCTTGTTAGTCAAGGATAGTATAACGGTGGCTGACAGAACTTTTGAAGAGGACTCATCTACTGAGGTAATGTGGGCTGAGGTTAGAAACAGGAGAGGAGAGGTCACACTGCTTGGAGTTTTTTTTATAGGCCTCTGCAGAGTTCCAGGGAGTTGGAAGAGGGGATTAGCAAAATTTTTTAGGGTAGGAGTGAAAGGAACAGGGTGGTCATTATGGGGAACTTTAACTTCCCCAACATTGACTGGAAATGCTTTCACTCTAGTACGTCGGATGGATCAGTTTTAGTCCCGTGTGTGCAGGAGGGCTTTCTGACACAGTATGTTGAAGGGCCGACAAGAGGGGAGGTCACACTGGATCTGGTGCTTGGTAATGAATCAGGCCAGGTGTTTGATTTAGTGGAAGGTGAGCACTTTGGAGAGAATGACCATAATTCAGTTAGGTTTCATTTAGCGATGTAAAGGGATAGGAACATGCCACAGGTCAAGAGTTATCGATGGGGCAAGGGCAATTATAATGCAATTAGGCAAGACTTAGAATGCATAGAATAGGGTAGCAAAATGCAGGGGATGGGAACAATTGAAGTGTGGAGCTGGTTTAAGGAACAGATATTGTGTGTCCTTGATAGATATGTTCCTGTCAGGCAGGGAGGAAGTGATAAGGTAAGGGAACCGTGGTTTACAACAGAAATTGCATCTCTTGTTCCAAAGAAGGAGGAGGCTTATGTGTTGATGAGGCAAGATGGTTCAGAAGCGATGGAAGTTACAGATCAGCTAGGAAGGATTTAAAGAGACAGTTAAGAGCAAAGAGAGGACATGAACAGTCTTTAACAAATAGAATAAAGGAGAACCTAAAGTTTTCTATAGGAATGTGAGGAATAAAAGGATGATTAGGGTAGGAATAGGGCCAGTCAAAGATAGAAGGGGGAAGTTGAATGTGGGCCCTGTGGAGATTGGAGAGGTGTTAATGAATATCTCTCATCGGTCTTCATTCAGGAAAAGGAGAATATTGTAGAGGAGAAGAATGAGGTACGAGATATTAGACTTGAAAGGATCGAGGTTAGTTGCACACAGATGTTATCATTTCTAGAAGGAGTGAAAATAGGCAAGTGCCCTGGGCCGGATGGGATTTATCCGAGGATTCTCTGGGAAGCGAGGGAGGAGATAGCAGAGCCTTTGGTTTTGATATTTGAGTCGTCATTGTCTACAGGCTTAGTACTTGAGAACTGGAGGATTGCAAATGTTGTGCCCTTGTTCAAGAAGGGCAGCAGAGATGACCCAGGTAATTATAGACCAGTGAGCCTTACTTCTGTTGAAGGAAAGCTTTTGGAAAGGAATATTAGAGATAGGATATACAATCATCTAACAAGCAACAATTTGACTTCAGATAGTCAACATGGTTTCATCAAGGGCAGATTGTGTCTCACAAACCTCATTGGGTTTTTTGAGAAGGTGACCAAGCATGGAGATGAGGGTAGGGCAGTTGACATGGTGTACATGGACCTCAGTAAAGGTTCCACATGGTAGGCTGTTGGAGAAAATGCAGAGGCATGGGATTGAGGGTGATTTAGCAGTTTGGCTTTCTGAAAGAAGGCAGCGAGTGGTGGTTTATGGAAAATATTCAGCCTGGAGTCCGGTTACTAGTGGTGTGCCACAAGGATCTGTTTTGGGACTACTGCAGTTTGTCATTTTTATCAATGACTTAGACACAGACATAGGTGGATGGATTAGTAAATTTGCAGATGACACTAAAGTCGGTGGAGTACTGGACAGTTTGGAAGAATGTTATAGGTTGCAGGGGGACTTGGATAAACTGCAGAATTGGGCTGAGAGGTGGCAAATGGAGTTCAATGCAGCTAAATGTGAGGTGATTCACTTTGGGAAGAATAACAGGAAGGCAGTGATCTTGGAGTCCAGGTGCATAGATCCCTGAAAGTTGCCACGCAGGTGGATAGTGCTGTTAAGAAGGCACACGTCGTGTTAGGTTTCATTCGTAGAGGGATTGATTTCTGGAACTGCAATATCATGGTGCAACTATACAAAACGCTGGTGCAGCCACACTTGGAATATTGTGTATAGTTCTGGTCCCCATATTTCAGGAAGGATGTGGGAAGCATTGGAAAAGGAGCAAAGGAGATTTACCAGGTTGTTGCCTGGTCTGGAGGGAGGGTCTTATGAGGAAAGGCTGAGAGACTTGGATCTGTTCTCATTGCAAAGAAGAAGGCTAAGATGGGATTTGATAGAGACATACAAGATGATCAGAGGATTAGATAGGGGAGACAGTGAAAGACTCTTTCCTAGGATGCTGATGTCAGGGGGCATAACTTCAAATTGAGGGGTGATAGATTTAAGACAGATGTTAGAGGCAAGTTCTTTATGCAGAGAATGGTAAGGGCGTGGAATGCCCTACCTGCTAAGGTAGTCAACACAGTCACATTCGGGAGATTTAAACAATCCTTAGATAAGCGCATGGTTGATTTTGGGATAGTGTTGGGGAACGAACTGAGAATAGTTCACAGGTCGGCGCAACATCAAGGGCCGAAGGGCCTGTTCTGCGCTGGATTGTTCTATGTTCTAAACTTAG
Organism: Chiloscyllium plagiosum; assembly: GCF_037043375.1. Lineage (NCBI taxonomy): Eukaryota > Metazoa > Chordata > Chondrichthyes > Orectolobiformes > Hemiscylliidae > Chiloscyllium > Chiloscyllium plagiosum. The sequence goes on along the minus strand of NW_028270165.1, from coordinate 91,499,555 downwards.
TGCAGGAGGCTGAAAGAAATGAGCAGCTTTAAAACAAAAACCTCTTGAAGCTCAAAGCTTTCAATGAGAGTCTGAGCCCGGTGGTAGGTTCAGGGTAACCTTTATTGCAACCCAACTTGGTTACAGCTTCAGATCCCCCCAGCAAAAAGGCAGAGAAAAAGCAGTTGCTTTTTGAACAACTCAAGGTGAAAGTGCACACACCACATGTCCCCTTGTCCCACCCCCCTCACTGTCTTTACTCTTGGCCAGCACCAAGTTGTCCCTTTGTAATTGGATCCTTGGTACAGCCATACCCTGGAGGAAGTATTGCCTCACTCAGCAATTTCAACCCATACCCTGTCTCCAAGTAAGTTTCTCCCCGCTCATTTGCCAGGAAGGGGCAGTGTAGAGTCAACCAGACTGCTGTGGGTCTGGAGTCACGTGTAGGCCAGACCAGGTAAAGGATGCAGCTGGAACGACTGAGTGAATCCTTTCCCACAATGGCGGTTTCCTTCCCTAACAAGGGAGGGAGGGAATCAGATGGGGGCTTTCTCCCCCGCACCACCCCCTCCCTGAAACGGTCTCATCGTTAGATTCCGAACTCCACATTTCTCACCGAATACCAATTCTGCCATCTGTCGTGGCAGGATTTGAACCCGGGAATCCCTGGAAGTGGGTTGATAGTCCAATCGATATTGGCACTCGGCCATCATTCCTTCAATCCCCCTGCAATGGCATGTGAACTCGCTGGTGGGTCAGCAGGTGGGAGGAGCGGGAGAAGCCCTTCCCGCACTGAGAGCAGGTGAACGGCCTCTCCCCGGTGTGGATCCTCTGGTGTCTCAGCAGGTTGGAGGATGTGCTGAAGGCCTTCCCACACTCGGGGCAGCTGAAGGGCCTCTCCCCCGTGTGGACCCGCTGGTGGCTCCACAGGTTGGAGGAGCGGGTGAAGCCCTTCCCGCACTGAGAGCAGGTGAACGGCCTCTCCCCGGTGTGGACACGCATGTGGATCATCAGGTTGGAGGAATCGCTGAAGGCCTTCCCGCACTGAGAGCAGCTGAAGGGCCTCTCCCCCGTGTGGATCCGCTGGTGGCTCAGCAGGTTGGAGGAGCGGGTGAAGCCCTTCCCGCACTGAGAGCAGGTGAACGGCCTCTTCCCCGTGTGGACCCAGTGGTGCCTCAGCAGGGAGGAGGAATCACTGAAGGCCTTCCCACACTCGGGGCAGCTGAAGGGCCTCTCCCCTGTGTGGAGCCGCTGGTGGCTCTGCAGGTTGGAGGAGCGGGTGAAGCCCTTCCCGCACTGAGAGCAGGTGAACGGCCTCTCCCCAGTGTGGGTCCGCTGGTGCCTCATCAGGGAGGAGACGTCGGTAAAGGCCTTCCCGCACTCGGGGCAGCTAAAGGGCTTCTCCCCCGTGTGGATCCGCTGGTGCTTCTGCAGGGCGGAGACGTTGGTAAAGGCCTTCCCACACTCGGGGCAGCTGAAGGGCCTCTCCCCCGTGTGGATACGTGGTGCTTCTGCAGTGCGGAGACGTTGGTAAAGGCCTTCCCACACTCGGGGCAGCTGAAGGGCCTCTCCCCCGTGTGGACGCACTGGTGGCTCCGCAGGGTGGAGGATACACTGAAGGCCTTCCCACACTCAGGGCAGCTGAAGGGCCTTTCCCCGGTGTGGACCCGCTGGTGCCTCATCAGGGAGGAGACGTGGGTAAAGGCCTTCCCGCACTCTGGGCAGCTAAAGGGCCTTTCCCCAGTGTGGACCCGCTGGTGCCTCATCAGGGAGGAGACCTGGGTAAAGGCCTTCCCACACTTGGGGCAGCTGAAGGGCCTTTCCCCCGTGTGGACCCGCTGGTGGCTCCGCAGGTTGGAGGAGCGGGTGAAGCCCTTCCCGCACTGAGAGCAGGTGAACGGCCTCTCCCCAGTGTGGGTCTGCTGGTGCCTCATCAGGGAGGAGATGTCGGTAAAGGCCTTCCCGCACTCGGGGCAGCTAATGGGCTTCTCCCCCGTGTGGACCCGCTGGTGCCTCATCAGGGAGGAGACCTGGGTAAAGGCCTTCCCGCACTCAGGGCAGCTGAAGGGCCTCTCCCCGGTGTGGACACGCTGGTGTGTCAGCAAGGTGGAGGAATGTCTGAAGGCCTTCCCACAATCTGGGCAGCTGAAGGGCCTCTCTCTGGTGTGGACACGCTGGTGTCTCAGCAGGGTGGAGGAATGTCTGAAGGCCTTCCCACAATCTGGGCAGCTGAAGGGCCTCTCCACCGTGTGGACCCGCTGGTGGGCCAGCAGGTGGGTGGAATGTCTGAAGGCCTTCCCGCAGTCGGTGCACGGGAATGGCCTCTCCCCGGTGTGACTGCGCCGATGAGTCTCCAGGGCAGACGGGACACGGAAGCCTTTCCCACAGTCGCCACACTTCCACGGTTTCTCCACGGGGTGAGATTCCTCAGGTTTCTCCATGGCCACAGCTTCAGCTGCTCACAAACACATGGGGAGCCCCTCCCTGCTGTGAAATCCCCTTTCCAGGCCGTATAACTGTTTCAGGCTCCACACACACTGTGCTGCCACAATTGGGTCTCTCGTCCAGTCCCACTGATGCTGAAAACGTCCTCAAACAGGAACCAAAAAGCATTGATTCCTCTCACAGAAATCACAGTCAAAAATCGTTGTGGTCCCATTGGATTGAGTGACTGTCAGACATTGACATCAAAGTGAGGACTGCAGACGCTGGACAGTGAGTCAAAAAGCACAGCAGGTCAGGCAGCGTCCGGGGATCAGGAGAGTCAATGTTTCGGGCGTAAGCCCTTCATTCTTTGATTTTGAAACTTCAGTCTTCAGATTTTCGAAACTTCAGTCTTCAGATTTTCAAATACTCTGCAAAAAGGGATTACAAAAGGGATTATCAGTGCAGGGTAGAAATTCAGAACAAGCAATTCTACTTTCTGTGGAATATTCTTTTGTTGTTTCACAAAATTGAAAGCACCATTCCACTCTCTCTCCCGCTCTGTTCTCACACCGCTCTAACTAATTCCCCTGAAGGTGCTGATTCAGGATCTTACAGGGGCAGAAAAAGCAAAAACATCAAGACTGACATCTCTCTGAATTTTGGATACCTCCACCTGAAAGTTAATATCTTTCACAACACTGGGATCCTGCTGAGAGTGAGCAGGTCTGATTTTGGGAAGCAAATAAAAAGTGTCAATTCCGGGTGAACCTGCAATGCAGTTTCTTGAGGAAGGACCAGACACAAAATAGTTATCGACCCCGGGAAGGTGGGAGCAAAATGAGACATCAAGGCATTAACACCAACACACTTCAGTCAAACTCATCTGCTCCCAGTCAGGGCAAAACATGCTCTGAAAGTCCAGGCTTCATAACCACACTTCTGCTTCCACTGAAGACAATGAGAGTCTCACAGCGCAGAAACAGACCCTTTGGCCCAACCTGCCCAGATATCCTAAATTAATCTAGTCACGTTTGCCATCACTTGGCCTCTATAAGGGCCGAGTGCTGGCAGCTGGGACTAAATTGGGTTGGCTATCTTGTCAGCAAGGACGAGTTGGACCGAAGGGTCTGTTTCTGTGCTGCACATCTCTATGACTCCAGTTGCATTTGCCATCACTTGGCCCTGACCCATCTGAACCCTTCATATTCAGATGCCTGTCCAGGAGCCTTTTAACTTGCCATCGTACCAGCACCCCCCACTTCCTCTGGCAGCTCACGCCATCGCTCAAGCGACTCCACCTTGAAAGCGTCTGGTCTGGTGCACCAGATGACATCAGGATAATCTCAGATCATTCCAGATCGCAACACCTCTTAGTTCAAGTATCTCTACGAGAACTCCCTTGCTGGAGGGTCCCTTGGAGACACTTCAACTGGACTTCATTGAGTTGGAGAAATGAGTTCAGTTGCTATAAATATGTTTTGCTTATTGCTGATGTCTTTTCTAAGTGGATTGAAGCCTACCCTCCTCCTAACGCTACTGCTGAGACTGTAGTGAAGAGTTTGTTTAAGGAAATAATTCCCCGCTTCAGTGTACCTGCGTGCATTAGCTCGGACAATGGACCACACTTTGTAGGTAATATTAACGGAGAACTCTGTTCCCAGCTTTGTATTTGTCGGCAACTGCATGGTGCTTATCATCCTCAGGCAGCCGGCCTTGTTGAATGTTTTAACCAGACTCAAGACTAAACTTGCCAAATTAGTGGCAGAGCCTGGCCTCTCCTGGTTATGCAAATCCCTGTGGCCTTATTCCAGATGCGATCCATGTCTGCGGGCAAGACGGGACTGTCTCCAGCTGAGAGTCTCTCTGGTCACCCCCTCCGTACCCCTTGGAACGATTCGGCTCCCTTCTCAGTCCACTTCCACCACATGACCGAAGCAATAATTGGTTATGTTCTTGCTCTAACTAGTGTTATGCGTGCCTTTCACTCCCAGGAGCTTGCGGCCTACAGCGATGTTCCCTCCCTTTCAGCCTCGTCACGGGAAGAGCCTGGTTCGTTGGTGCTCGTCAGGAACTGAACTGGCAAAGGTCTCCATCCTCGTTGGGATGGCCCCTTCCAGGTTTTACTTCCCACCCCCTTGGCGGTCACAGTCGCTGGGCGCTCAGCTTGGGTCCACCTGCACCATTGTAAATTGATTGACCGCACCAATCAAAAGGGGGGAAGAGGAGGAGAGAATCCTGGAATCCCAACAAAAGGAGTGGACCTTGTCCAGTTGGGTTTTTGAATCTTGCTGTTGTTCTAATGTTAATCATATGACAGATACTTGAACTAAGAGGAGGGACTTGTGGGGGATCGCCTATCTCCTTACCTTTCTGATCACGTACAACATCCTGATGGGGAAAGCCACTAAGTATGGATGCGACCAGGAATGATCAGAGATTATCCACCACCCATGCTGAGATGATGTTGTCCAGTGCACCGGACCAGACGCCTTTGACGTGTGGAACGTGATGAAGATTGATTATTGCAATGGACTCTTACATCAGAAAGACCAGATGGACCATCTGGACAGTAGAAATCAGTGGGAGTTACCATGTCATTACCATGTTTTTATGATTTTACCTGCAGACGCAAGCCGAGTGCGGATAAAAATGATCAACCCTGTTATTATAGTAAATATTTTAAGGACGCCCAGGAACACCATCCCTTTTTGCAGGAAGGCCGACTCGAGAAAAGGGAAGCCTGATAGGGGAAACCCCTCAATCCACAAACAACTTATTTGTACAGGCCCACAATACGCTCTTCACCCCAGAGGCAGTAGTATGTTACTCCTCTCTATCGGTAGATGACTTACTTGCCCCGTCCCCAGTCCCCGATTCCAATCTATTCGTCAGACTTCCTACTGCCGACCCTGCGAAGCGAAATATCACTTTCCAATACTTCCGGTCTGTGTATACAAACAGCTGGTGAAACACTGGCTGGGGTACATCAGGCCTTATGCGGCACATGGACCTGGAACGGAACCCTTCCCTTGTGCATTTATAGGCCTTTTCTCTTTTCAGAACCTGATTCTGTCACCAAGACTATGTACAATAGGTCTCAGGGAGAGCCCAATGGGAATAGCATTCTGAGGACCATTGTCTCCCATACAGTGCGAGTGCTCGAGTCACTTGGCCCATTTTTTACAGCGCTCAAGCAACTCCTCTTGCAAAATGTCGACCCTTTACTCCTCTAGACCTGACCAGACCCCCTGCTGTAACATTTCAGTCATCTATTTTGACAAACTCTCTGTAATATACACCAAACCAGACTATTATTTCTTCAGCTAAGGTAAAGCTACCAATTTCCTTGTCCTGGATGGCAAAGATGTCCCTCATAAGGTCACTATCAGAGACCTTGTTCCCACAACAGTACCTTGTCCTGGCCAGTGGACAAGTCGATGGAACCTCCATCTGAGGGGGATGCAGTGGTCAACCTTGCTCCAACTGAAAGGATCCCAAGGGACTGGGTGACAATACAGGACACCCGATAGGCTGGGGAATCCAGAGTACCCTGAGGTTGGAAGGATCGGCAGGGGTGTCAAGTCAACAGAATCGCAATTCCCTCTTTTGCGGCCTGACCATTCGAGGAAATAAGACTAAAGAGACTCTGAAACAGAGTAAACTGGGATTGTCAGACATGTGTCTTTACTCTGTGCAGAATCGGTATGCCTTCGACTATATACTCCCCCAGGAGGGTGAGGTCTGCAACATTGTCCAAGATAAATGCACTATGGGCATTCCCAATCTGACTTGCAATATTACTAAGATACAAGAAGAGATTCAGGTATTCCTTGACAGAATGACTGAAGGGACCAGTTGGGGAAACTGCAGATCGGGCTGATGGTACAATTGGCTTATCAATTTAGCTATGTCTGTTTGTCAGTATTGGTATTGTTAGGTATTTAATTGCTCGGCTTATGAGGTCCCTTAGTGACATAGATTTGCCCCAGAAGATGCTCCTTTTCCGATCCGATAGCTCACCCACACGTGTCGATGGCGATGATAAATATGACCAGATGAGCTGCGAAGATGGTGGTGCCACTCTACAGGAAGGGCATTCGTTTGGACTAGCCTTCTGTTTCAGTGATCGCAGTGCAATTAAAGGGAGGAATGAGTGTGTGGGCATCTGGGTGATAAAGTCTATAGCCTTAAAACTTGCCTTTAAACATTCAGACTAAAATGTAATGCTGAATTATTGAATACATTTACTGCACTAGAAAACAAACAGGCAGGAAGACTCAGAAAGAAGAGAGAACTTAAAGATAGGGACACCTGGGCTCACCAGGCGATAACAGGATGCTGTAAGGCAATTAAGAACGTTTGCCTCAGCATCGGTGAATCTGTGTGAACAGGACCCCAAGTGATAACATTCACAGCCGTTCCCTTGTGAGACCATTTTAGTGCTGAGGCTGTTAAATCCCGTAGAAAATTAACTCAGTGTTTATCTGCACTGGATTGAAATGAATTGCATTTTGGGACTTTCTGATGATATTGAGTAGCCATTACTGGTTATTAAATACAAACTCTGTAAAAGGAAATATTGATAAAGCTTTATCTTACTTGCTGCAGCCGAGGCTCCAGCGGAGGAAACAGCCCGCGGGCACACTTCCGGCTTCGGGATGGCCACGCCCCCTGCTACTGGTCCCGCCCCCTCCTCGAAAAATGCCACACGTAAACCCCGCCCCTTCCCATCTCTGCTCATTAACCCCGCCCCTACCATACGCATCTCATTAAATCCGTCCTTTTGAACGCTGCTCGTAATGCCCGCCCCTTCGAGACAAAGCCCCGCCTCTTGGACCCAAACTTCTTTCCCCATCAAGCACCAAAGTCCGCCCTTTCGCCGCGGTCCCCGCGCGAGTCAAAACCACGCCCCCTGACTCCACGCGCTACCGCTCACAAAGCCACGCGCCTCCAGGTTGGACGCGCCGCTCCGCCCGCTGACCCTTGCCCCGCCTACTAGCTCGTGACCCTCTCACGAGACACGCCCCGCCCATGAACTTCCCCCTCCCCCCAAACCCGCCCTCCAAACTAAACCCCGCCCACCCAGGTGTATTTGGAAGCACTAGCTTCTGCAGCGCTGCTCCTTCTGCCGGTGGCTGTGCTGCAGGATCATAAGACACAGAATTAATAGCAAAACATAAGACCATAAGACATAGGGGTGGAAGTAACGCCATTCGGCCCATCGAGTCCACTCCGTTATTCAATCATGGCTGATGGGCATTTCAACACCACTTACCCGCATTCTCCCCGTAGCCCTTAATTCCTTGTGACATCAAGAATTTATCAATTTCTGTCTTGAAGACTTTTAGCGCCCCAGCCTCCACTGCACTCTGTGGCAATGAATTCCACAGGCCCACCACTCTGGCTGAAGAAATGTCTCCGCATTTGTGTTCTGAATTTACCCCCTCTAATTCTAAGGCTGTGTCCACGGGTCCTAGTCTCCTCGCCTAACGGAAACAATTTCTAGCGTCCACCCTCTCCAAGCCATGTATTATCTTGTAAGTTTCTATTAGATCTCCCCTTAATCTTCTAAACTTCAATGAATACAAACCCAGGATCCTCAGCCGTTCCTCATATATTAGACCTACCATTCCGGGGATCATCTGTCTGAATCTCCGCAGGACACGCTCCAGTGCCAGTATGTCCTTCCTGAGGTGTGGGGATCAAAACTGGACACAGTACTCCAAATGGGGCCTAACCAGAGCTTTATAAAGTCTCAGTAGCACAACAGTGCTTTTATATTCCAACCCTCTTGAGATAATTGACAACATTGCATTCGCCTTCTTAATTCCGGACTCAACCTGCATGTTTACCTTTAGAGAATCCTCAACTAGCACTCCCAGATCCCTCTGATCAGTTCACAGTGTCATGCAACCGATGCAATATTTGGAACAAACCTGGACCGCTGCTGAGTCCTTCATCTTTTAGAATGGGTTGCAGGTTTCAGTTCATCAATATATAAATTCCAGAACTTTAGATCAGATTCCCTACAGTGTGGAAACAGGCCCATCGGCCCAACAAGTTGACACCGACCCGCCAAAAAGCAAAACACCCAGCCCCATTCCCTGTCACCTAACACTACGGGGCAATTGAGCTTGGCCAATTCACCCTAACACGCACGTCTTTGGACTGTGGGAGGAAACCCTCGCAGACGTGTGGGGTGGGGGAATTTAACCTGGGGCTCTGGCGCTGTGAGGCAGCAGTGCTAACCACAAAAAAAGTGACATTTTCTGTTTTTCAGTGGCAGCTGCAGCCCAGGAGTGGAGAGTCACTGATTTGAGGTTTTAAATTTGAAGTCGGAGAGCAGAGGTTCCTGGGAAAGGAGGGACGACTTATTTTTATTTCCTTCCTGCTGTATCAGTCAGTGGGTACTGTTGAGGGGGGAAAACGACCTACCAGGCGTATGCACTGGAGCCCAGGTCTCTGGCAGAGAGCCTGTCCCTGTTGCACCAGAAGGGAAGGAGGGAAAGGAGGAGAGTGTTAGTCATTGGGGACTCAATAGTTAGAGGGTCAGATAGAAGGTGTGTTGGGAACGAACAAGACTCGCGGTTAGTGTGTTGCCTCCCAGGTGGCAGGGTGCGTGAAGTCTCGGATCGTATCTTTGGGGTCCTGAAGGGAGAGGGTTTCCAACCCCAAGTCATGGTCCATGTAGGTACCAACAACATAGGTAGAAATGTGAGAAACAGAACTCACTCACAAATCAATTAGCCTGAGACAAAGCGTTGGAAACAAGAACAATTTATTACAGTCTTGCAAGTACCGGACGCTCCTGCAACCAAGCAGAAATGTGCGCCAAAACAGAGCCTGTTAGCTTTCTTGTTCAGTTTACAAGTTGTGGAATCACGCCTCCCTTTTCCCATCCTATCATAAGCCGATTACCTCACTTGTCAGTTATTTTCTTATCTGGCCATCCCACTGTCCTTGTCTGCATTCTTTGTTCCTTGTTTGTTACAGCTTGTTCTTTTGTCCACTTTCTCTAATCTTACGATAAGCTTTATTGTGAAATGCTACTGTTGCTTCTTTTTGTGGTCAACTACAACACTTTAAAGTTATTTCCTCGCGTAAAACTACTTTCTTTAAAAGACTCTCTATATTCATTAAAGTCTTAGCCTTAAGTATGCGACATGCTACAAGAATTCCACGACCGTTTGTATAATGTTACACTACTTGGAGTTCTTTCATAGGCCTCTGCAGAGTTCGAGGGAGGGGGAAGAGGGGATTAGCAAAATTATTCTGGGTAGTAGTGAAAGGAACAGGGTGGTCATTATGGGGGACTTTAACTTCCCCAACATTGACTGGAAATGCTTTCACTCTAGTATGTCGTATGGATCAGTTTTTGTCCAGTGTGTGTGCAGGAGGGCTTTCTGACACAGTATGTCGAAGGGCCGACAAGAGGGGAGGTCACACTGGATCTGGTGCTTGGTAATGAATCAGGCCAGGTGTTTGATTTAGTGGAAGGTGAGCACTTTGGAGAGAATGACCATAATTCAGTTAGGTTTCATTTAGCGATGTAAAGGGATAGGAACATGCCACAGGTCAAGAGTTATCGATGGGGCAAGGGCAATTATAATGCAATTAGGCAAGACTTAAGATGCAGAGAATAGGGTAGCAAAATGCAGGGGATGGGAACAATTGAAATGTGGAGCTGGTTTAAGGAACAGATATTGTGTGCCCTTGATAGGTATGTCCCTGTCAGGCAGGGAGTGATAAGGTAAGGGAACCGTGGTTTACAAGAGAAATTGCATCGCTTGTTACAAAGAAGGAGGAGGCTTATGTGTTGATGAGGTTCAGATGAGGCGATGGTTCAGATGAGGCGATGGAGAGTTACAGATCAGCTAGGAAGGATTTAAAGAGACAGTTAAGAGCAAAGAGAGGACATGAGCAGTCTTTAACACATAGAATAAAGGCGAACCCTAAAGCTTTCTATAGGTATGTGAGGAATAAAAGGATGATTAGGGTAGGAAGAGGGCCAATAAAAGACAGAAGTAGGAAGTTGAGTGTGGGCCCTGTGGAGATTGGAGAGGTGTTAATGAATATCTCTCATTGGTCTTCACTCAGGAAAAGGAGAATATTGTCGAGGAGAAGAATGAGGTACGAGATATTAGACTCGAAAGGATCGAGGTTAGTTGCACACAGGTGTTATCAATTCTAGAAGGAGTGAAAATAGACAAGTGCCCTGGGCAGGATGGGATTTATCCGAGGATTCTCTGGGAAGCGAGGGAGGAGATAGCAGAGCCTTTGGTTTTGATATTTGAGTTGTCATTGTCTACAGGTTTAGTACAAGAGTGGAGAATTGCAAATGTTGTACCCTTGTTCAAGAAGGGCAGCAGAGATGACCCAGGTAATTATAGACCAGTGAGCCTTACTTCTGTTGAAGGAAAGCTTTTGGAAAGGAATATTAGAGATAGGATTTATAATCATCTAGCAACCAACAATTTGTTTTCAGATAGTCAACATGGTTTCATCAAGAGCAGATCGTGTCTCACAAACCTCATTGCGTTTTTTGAGAAAGTGACCAAGCATGTAGATGAAGGTAGGGCAGTTGACGTGGTGTACATGGACCTCTGTAAAGCCTTTGATAAAGTTCCACATGGTATGCTGTTGGAGGAAATGCAGAGGCATAGGATTGAGGGTGATTTAACAGTTTGGATTACAAACTGGGCTTTCTGAAAGAAGTTAGCGAGTGGTGGTTTATGGAAAATATTCAGCCTGGAGTCCGGTTACTAGTGGTGTGCCACAAGGATCTGTTTTGGGACCACTGCGGTTTGTCGTTTTTTTAAATGGCTCAGACACAGGCATAGGTGGATGGATTAGTAAATTTGCAGACAAAACGAAAGTCGGTGGAGTACTGGACAGTTTGGAAGAATGTTACAGGTTGCAGAGGGACTTGGATAAACTGCAGAATTGGGCTGAGAGGTGGCAAATGGAGTTCAATGCAGCTAAATGTGAGGTGATTCACTTTGGGATGAATAACAGGAAGGCAGTGATCTTGGAGTCCATGTGCATAGATCCCTGAAAGTTGCCACTCAGGTGGATAGTGCTGTTAAGAAGGCATACGGTGTGTTAGGTTTCATTGGGTGGAGGGATTGAGTTCCGGAACTGCAATATCACACTGGAACTATACAAAACGCTGGAGCAGCCACACTTGGAACATTGTGTATAGTTCTGGTCCCCATATTTCAGGAAGGATGTGGGAAGCATTGGAAAAGGTGCAGAGGACCAGGTTGTTGCCTGGTCGGGAGGGAGGGTGTTATGAGGAAAGGCTGATAGACTTGGGTCTGTTCTCATTGGAAATAAGGCGGCTAAGGGGGGGATTTGATAGAGATATATAAGATGATCAGAGGATTAGATAGGGGAGACAGTGAAAGACTTTTTCCGAGGATAGTGACATCAGCTTCCCAAAGTGAATCACCTCACATTTAGCTGCATTGAACTCCATTTGCCACCTCTCAGTCCAATTCTGCAGTTTATCCAAGTCCCCCTGCAACCTGTACAAATTGAGGGGTGATAGATTTAAGACAGATGTCAGAGACAAGTTCTTTATGCAGAGAGTGGTAAGGGCGTGGAATGCCCTACCTGCGAAGGTAGTCAACTCAGCCACATTAGGAAGATTTAAACAATCCTTAGATAAGTGCATGGATGATTTTGCGATACTGTCGGGGAACGAACTGAGAATGGTTCACAGCTCGACGCAACATCGAGGGCCGAAGGGCCTGTTCTGCACTGTATTGTTCTATGTTCTAAACTTAGTGCAGGAGGCTGAACGAAATGAGCAGCTTTAAAACAAAAACCTCTTGGAGCTCAAAGCTTTCAATGAGAGTCTGAGCCCGGTGGTAAGTTCAGCTAACCTTTATTGCAACCCAACTTTGTTACAGCTTCAGTTCCCCCCAGCAAAGAGGCAGAGAAAAAGCAGTTGCTTTTTAAACAGCTCAAGGTCAAAGTACACACACCACACCTCCCCTCCCCGCCACCACACTTCCCCTCCTCACCACGCTCTCTTTACTATTGGCCAGCACCAAATTGTCCCTTTGTAATCGGATCCTTGGTACAGCCGTAACCCGGGGGAAGTATTGCCTCACTCCGCAATTTCAACCCATACCCTGTGTCCAAGTCAGTTTCTCCCCGCTCATTTGCCAGGAAGGGGCAGTGTAGAGTCAACCAGACTGCTGTGGGTCTGGAGTCACATGTAGGCCAGACCGGGTAAAGGGTGCAGCTGGGACGATTGAGTGAATCCTTTCCCACAATGGCGGTTCCCTTCCCTAACAAGGGAGGGAGGGAATCAGATGGGGGCTTTCTCCCCCGCACCACCCCCTCCCTCTGCCATCTGTCGTGGCGGGATTCGAACCCGGGAGTCCCCGGAACCGGGCTGGTAGTCCAATCGATAATGGCACTCGGCCGTCATTCCTTCAATCCCCCTGCGATGGCACGTGAACTCGCTGGTGCTTCTGCAGGTTGGAGGAGTAGGTGAAGCCCTTCCCGCACTGAGAGCAGGTGAATGGCCTCTCCCCGGTGTGGATCCGCTGGTGCCTCAGCAGGTTGGAGGCCTGGGTAAAGCCCTTCCCGCACTCAGGGCAGCTGAAAGGCCTCTCCCCCGAGTGGATCCGCTGGTGGGTCTGGAGGTTGAAGGAGTGAGTGAAGCCCTTCCCGCACTGAGAGCAGGTGAACGGCCTCTCCCCCGTGTGGACACGCTGGTGGGTCTGGAGGGTGGAGGAGCGGGTGAAGCCCTTCCCACACACAGGGCAGCTGAAGGGCCTCTCCCCCGTGTGGACCCGCCAGTGGCTCCGCAGGGTGGAGGAGCAGGTGAAGCCCTTCCCGCACTGAGAGCAGGTGAACGGCCTCTCCCCAGTGTGGACACGCCGGTGGGTCTGGAGGGTGGAGGAGCAGATGAAGCCCTTCCCACACTCTGGGCAGCTGAAGGGCCTCTCTCCCGTGTGGACAAGCTGGTGGGTCAGCAGGGTGGAGACCTGGGTAAAGGCCTTCCTGCACACGGGGCAGCTGAAGGGCCTCTCTCCCGTGTGGACCCGCTGGTGGGTCTGGAGGTGGGAGGAGCAGGTGAAGCGCTTCCCGCACTCTGGGCAGCTGAAGGGCCTCTCCCCCGTGTGGATCCGCTGGTGGCTCTGCAGGTTGGAGGAGCAGGTGAAGCCCTTCCCACACTGAGAGCAGGTGAAGGGCCTCTCGCCGGTGTGGACACGCTGGTGGGTCAGCAGGGAGGAAGATGTGCTGAAGGCCTTCCCGCACTCGGGGCAGCTGAAGGGCCTCTCCCCTGTGTGGACCCGTTGGTGCTTCCGCAGTTTGGAGGAGGAGGTGAAGCCCTTCCCGCACTGAGAGCAGGTGAACGGCCTCTCCCCGGTGTGGACACGCCGGTGGGTCAGCAGGATGGAGGATGTGCTGAAAGCCTTCCCGCACTCGGGGCAGCTGAAGGGCCTCTCCCCCGTGTGGATCCACTGGTGGCTCCGCAGGTTGGAGGAGCAGGTGAAGCCCTTCCCGCACTGAGAGCAGGTGAACGGCCTCTCTCCCATGTGGACATGCTGGTGGGTCAGCAAGGAGGAAGATGTGCTGAAGGCTTTCCCGCACTCGGGGCAGCTGAAGGGCCTCTCCCCCGAGTGGATCCGCTGGTGGCTCCGCAGGTAGGAGGAGGAGGTGAAGCCTTTCCCGCACTGAGAGCAGGTGAACGGTCTCTCCCCGGTGTGGATACGCTGGTGGGTCAGCAGGGAGGAAGATGTGCTGAAGGCCTTCCCGCACTCAGTGCAGCTGAAGGGCCTCTCCCTGGTGTGGATACGCTGGTGCTTCCGCAGTTTGGAGGAGGAGGTGAAGCCCTTCCCGCACTGAGAGCAGGTGAACGGCCTCTCCCCGGTGTGGACCCGCTGGTGGGCCAACAGGTGGGAGGAATATCTGAAGGCCTTCCCGCAGTCGGTGCAGGGGAATGGCCTCTCCACGGTGTGACTGCGCCGATGGGTCTCCAGGACAGACGGGACACGGAAGCCTTTCCCACTGTCGCCACACTTCCACGGTTCCTCCACAGGGCGGGATTCCTCAGGTTTCTCCATGGCCACAGCTTCAGCTGCACACAGACACGTGTAGAGCCCTCCCTGCCGTGAAATCCCCTTTCCAGGCCGGATAGCTGTTTCAGGCTCCACGCACAGTGCACTGCAACAGTGGGGTCTCTCGTCCAGTCCCACTGATGCTGAAAACGTCCTCAAACAGGAACCAAAAAGCGTTGATCCCTCTCACAGAAATCACAGTCAAAAACCGTTGTGGTCCCGAGGGATTGAGTGACTGTCAGACATTGACATCAAAGTGAGGACTGCAGACGCTGAAGAGTCAGTCGAAAAACGTGGCGCTGAAAAAGTACACCAGGGCAGGCAGCATCCGAGGAGCAGGAGAGTCAATGTTTCAGGAATAAGCCCTTCAAATTTGTTGATTTTGAAGCTTCAGTCTTCAGATCTTCAAATACACTGTTAAAAACAGATTACAAAAGTCATCACTATCAGTGCAGGGTAGAAATTCAGAACAAGCAATTCTACTTTCTGTGGAATATTCTTTTGTTGTTCCACAAAATTGAAAGCACCATCCCACTCTCTCTCCCCCTCTGTTCTCACTCCGCTCTAACTAGTTCCCCTGAAGGTGCTGATTCAGGATCTTGCAGGGGCAGAAAAGCAAAAACATCAAGCCTGACATCTCTCTGAATTTGGGATACCTCCACCTGAAAGGTAATATCTTTCACAACATTGGGATACTGCTGAGAGTGAGCAGGTCTGATTTTGGGAAGCAAATAAAAAGTGTCAATTCAGGGTGAACCTGCAATGCAGCTTCTTGAGGAAGGACCAGACACAAAATGGTTAACGACCCCGAGAAGGTGGGAGCAAAATGAGACATCAAGGCATTAACACCAAAACACTTCAGTCAAACTATTCTGCTTCCCAGTCAGGGCAAAACATGCTCTGAAAGTCCAACCTTCACAACCACACTTCTGCTTTCACTGAAGACAATTAGAGTCACACAGCACAGAAACAGACCCTTTGGCCCAACCTGCCCAAGGTCACCCAAGGCTGGAATCGAACCTGGGACCCTGGTGCTGTGAGGCAGCAGTGCTAACCACTGAGCCACCGTGCCACCCTAGTCTAAGTCAAAAATGTATGAGGACCTTGCGGGATCTGATTGGTTGTTACTATGTGATCATGCTCAATGTCTGACTCTAAACAATGTACATAAGTTCTATCCAAACTCTAAAAGTCGGCAGATTATTTTGGCACTCGAGGAGTACTCATCGGTGGCCCAGAGGTTAGCACTGCTGCCTCACAGCACCAGGGTCCCAGGTTCGATTCCAGCCTTGGGGGACTGGCTGTGTGGAGTTTGCACATTCTCCCCATGTCTGCGTGGGTTTCCTCCCACAATCCAAAGATGTGCAGATGTGGTGAATTGGCCATGCTAAACTGCCCATAATGTTAGGTGCATTAGTCAGAGGGAGATGGGTCTAGGTGGGCTACTCTTCAGAGGATCGGTGTGGACTGGTTGGGCCAAAGGGCCTGTTTCCACATTGTTGGGAATCTAATCTAATCTCATCCTTCTGGGCTGATCAGAGTCTACCATCCGGGCCATATCAAAGAATAAACTATTGCTTGTATGATTGACAAAGTCACTTCCAGGTGTGTTTATTGACCAATCCAAGAAATCCAAAGATCCAGACAGCAGTCCAGATCAGAACAACCAGATAGGAAATGGTTAATGTCCCCAGGATGTGGGGAGCAAAATAAGACACCAAGGCGTTAACACCAACACCAGGGAAAAACTGAACATACAGATGTGACAAACATTCGTAGCAAGCCAGAATCACAGATGTACAGCACAGAAACAGTCCCTTCAGTCCATGCTGACCAGATATCCTAAATCAATCTTGTCCCATTTGCAAGCACTTGGCCCATGTCCCTCTAAATGTTTCCCAACATATACCCATCCAGATACCTTTTAAAAGGTTGTAATTGTACCAGCAGCCACCTCTTCCTCTGGCAGCTCATTCTTTACACACACCACCCTCTGTGTATAGGAGTTGCCCCTTAGGTTTCTTTTAAATCTCACCCTAAACCTATGAGCAATCCCAGATCAAAGATCTTGTCTATTTACCCTCGCCAGCCCCCACATTATTTTATACAAGGTTGTAGGGTCACCCCTGTGAGATATAGTTAAAGCAGTGTTACTTCTGCAACCATAATTGCTTCTGCGAGGTAAATGAACTAACGCCAGTGTATAATTGTTTCAGCCAAGAGTGGAGTTAACAAGAATGAAAACTATGTGAAGGAAATATATAATTGCTTTAGTATTAGCTAAAATGTGCATACATGAAGTGTGCCTGCAAACAATGATGGATGTTACAGGCAAACAGATAAGGTGCTTTGAGGGGAGGGGATGTAGGTTAAGCTAGACATGCTCGTACAAACAGTTATAAGCATCTGTTTCCTGCTTCTGCAAAAACAAAAAAAAACACAATCAAGGTGGTCAGAAGGCTCAGTGTCGGCGAAAAATGGGAGGAAATGTTGCTTTCGCAAACAAGGAAGCAGCTGGCAGTGAAAGAGAATATACGCTAACACTTTGTTCACGCACAAGGCCGGATAAGGCAAGAAATAGACAAGAGTAATGGGCGCCACCGCGAAAGAATGGAGAGACAAACCGATCTTTTGAGGATCAGCTTGGAACATCGGGAGGGGGTGGAGGAGGAATGTGAATGAGGGAAAGAAGCTGAATGTACTGGAGCAAGGTGGTAGAAGAACAGAGGATGTAAAACCGGCTTGAAGCTGCAATGAGGAATATTGCATGTGCTGTACTTGTACCTGTTGCAGTTACTGGTGGGAATCGGTTGCATTTTAAACATCAAAACAGGAGATATCCAGCCCTCCCCCTTCCCAATCTCTATCCTTCAGTCCCTCCTCACCCGGGTAACTAAGACACATACCTGAGTTTCCGGAGGCTGCTCCCTCCCTGCATTCACTCCAGTTGCTACAAGTGACCAATTTCCCCTCCTCCCATCTCTGTCTCCCTCCCAAGATGAAGAGTCGGCCAGAGGGCGGGAGATTCACTTTGAAACTGACAGGGCCACTTCCGCCTTGTGACGTCACAAAGAAACTAGGGGCGGGGCGAGGAATAGTGACGGTTTAGGGGGCGGGGCATGGCTAACAGCGGGACGCCGCACTGCGCATGCGCTGCAGCACACGGGGAGGAGAACACACTTTCCAAAAAAACCCCTCCCTTCAGAGAATCCCCACAGTGTGGAAGCAGGACACTCGGCCTCACCGACCCTCCCAAGGGTCACCCACCCACACCCATTCCCCTATCCCCATTGCTCTTCATTTATCCCTGAGTCATGCACCTTACCTGCATATTAAACCTAATTTAGCATGGGGAAAAACAATGACTGCAGATGCTGGAAACCGGATTTTGGATTAGTGGTGCTGGAAAAGCACAGCAGTTCAGGCAGCATCCGAGGATCAGCAAAATCGACATTTCGGGCAAAAGCCCTTCATCAGGAATAAAGCA
The DNA here is from genome assembly GCF_037043375.1 of Chiloscyllium plagiosum. NCBI lineage: Eukaryota > Metazoa > Chordata > Chondrichthyes > Orectolobiformes > Hemiscylliidae > Chiloscyllium > Chiloscyllium plagiosum. Next base: position 91,481,582 of record NW_028270165.1, on the reverse strand, counting down.
GAGCCAATCCACCCTAACCTGCACAACCCTGGGCACTATGGGTAATTTAGCACGGCCAATCCACCCTAACCTGCACAACCCTGGGCACTATGGGTAATTTAGCACAGCCAATCCACCCTAACCTGCACAACCCTGGGCACTATGGGTAATTTAGCACAGCCAATCCAATCTAACCTGCACATCCCTGGGCACTATGGGTAATTTAGCATGGCCAATCCACCCTAACCTGCACATCCCTGCGCACGATGGGTAATTTAGCATAGCCAATCCACCCTAATTCAACATGGCCAATCCACGTTTGATTAGAGTGGTGGTGGAAAAGCTCAGCAATTCAGGCAGCATCCGAGGAGCAGGAAAATCTTTGTTTCGGGCAAAAGCCCTTCATGAGGAATAGAGGCAGAGTGCCTGCAGGGTTCAGATCCGAACTCTGCTGGTTTAAAGGTGGTACGGAGTCTGTGTAGGATGAGTTGGTTACAGAGGCAGGCACCAAGGAAACAAACGTGGCTGTGGTAGCGAGTCTGTTTGAGGACATGGTCAAAGAGCCTCAGGGCAGAGGAAACGTGTTGGGAGTTGCAGTGGGAGAGGGATTCCTTGAGATTCTTGTAGAGAGAGGAGGAAAACTTCTTCAAGGCAGGCATCCTTGCAAGAGGATTCACTGGAGAGTTAAAATCAACTAGGTAAAAACAAGGACTGCAGATACTAGAAACCAGATTCTAGAATCACACAACTCCAGGTTGGAGTCCAACAGGCTTCTTTGGAAGCAGCAACTTTTGGAGTGCTGCCTCTTCATCAGGTGGTTGTGGAGGATAAGATCCTAAGACACAATTTAGAGCAAAACAGTCCAGTGTCCTGCCACTGAAATGGTATATTGAACAAACCTGGATTGTTCAGTCTTCCACCTTTTCAAATAGGTTACAGGTCTCATTACAATGTAAATCACAGAACTTCTTGTTGTCACCTTCTCAAGATAACAAGGTTTTATAGCAAAAGCTCAAGCCATGATTAAATGGCGGAGTGGACTCGATGGGCTGAATGGCCTTACTTCTGCTCCTATGTCTTATGGTCTTATCTCAGCTCAGACAATGCATTAAAGGTGTGAGGTCAGAGTCTGCCTGTATCCCAATCTTGAGTCAGACTGGTTCTGTTTCAAGTCGAATTTACAAACTATTACATGTATTGACTGCCTGCAGAGTTTTCCTTTAAAAAATGCACATAGAATGTATCTGCAAATATACATCTCTTCCCCCCCCCCCCCCCCCACACACACACACACAGACACAAACACACACGCACAAGTTTGTTGGGTGAATTTGTACTTGCAGAATTATGTCTTACTTTGCTCAAAAACTGCATGAATCCATGTAAGATTCTGTAAGTCAGTTTAACCATTGTGGCACAGACAGTCTCACACAGGGAGCTCACACCTTCAATACATTATCTGGGCTGACGCGACACCAATTGGTAAAGTTCACTTGAGGATTTAACTATTTCAAAAGGTTTTGCGATTTACATTTGAAAGAACTGAAACTATCATGGACATTCGAACAGATGAGAGACTTAAAATAATATATCCGGGTCTTTTTTAATATATAATTTCAGTTACATCACACTATAAACTGTTGTAATAAATTCTGTCTTACAATCTTATATTCCACAATCCCCTGATGAAGGAGCTGCACTCCGAAAGTTAGTGCTTCCAATTAAACTTGTTGGACAGAATTTCTCAAGTAGGGCACCATAAGAATCCTGGGAGACTGCTATTTCCTGTTTACTTCATAATGAACAAACATTAAGCACGATCACCTATTTATTTCTCATTTTGTTTCATTTTTCTTGTTTAATTCCCTGCGATGATGTGGGAGAATTATTAGATTTGGGTCAGCCATTTGGTCACATATTAAAGCCTGGAAACCATTTTGAATCTCAGCTTAGTGCCTGCTTGTTCAAGTTTGTGTTTCCCAGGCTCAGCGGAGACGGTTGGCCTTGCAGCTGTGCTGCTTCCTGATAAACAAATTCTTTCCTGACATGGGGCTTTATTTCCATCCCCCACAGTTGGCGAGTCAGGCAGGAGATACCCTGGTCCTGCCAGGTCACCGGTCGATATCCTTTGAGAGATGAAATATAGAGGGTGATTGCTGCTTTTGTTGTGTCCAAAATAAAGAGGAAAGCTGGCCAGGGACAAAAGTGCTGTTCGAAATGTTGATACAATTCTCCCTACTCAGCCACAAGATACCAGTGAGAGAACTCAACAGGGTCCTAGCGTCTGGACGTAATACTGCTGAAAGTTAGTAATAATGAATTTGCTTACCCCAGGGTTACGAGAGGTGAAACCCTATTTGAATGAATTTGGCATACAGGACACATTGGGCAACTATTAAAGACTCTGTTGTATTTCCCTGGGTTATGGACTCATGCAGAGACACAAACAACTTGTATTGAAAAGTGTTCGATTTGCAAATGGAACAAAGGAGAGGTATATAGAGTTTGCCCACTTGGTTAAGCAGCAATGTGTCACAGCCAGGATTTGTGAGGCTCAACTCCCTAACTTGGGCTGCTCTGGAATGGGAGTGCCTCATTAGCCTTGGAAGGAAGGAAGGAATAAAGAAAAGCTGACAAACTGAGATATGAAGCAAGTTAGAAAATGTTACAGAGAGACACACACAGGCAGACGTTTGCAGGAAAGTTAACACTTCATAATCTGGTTTCAATGCACATTAGCCTGGGTATGGTACTGATATCACAGGGGTCTCAAAAAGGGTACTCCCTCAATACTCAAACCAAAACATGGGTGCCCCCTGCTGGACTGGTTTGTGTTCATTCTTTGCTGCTGCATATTTCAGTTGATGATGTACATTATTGTTAACACTGGTGGCACCCAGATTTTCGGAAAGCAGCTAGGAAAAGATCTGAAGCATGTTTAATTTGTAAACAAACAAGGTGCATACTCGAAGAGGGATGCCCTGTGTTTGTTAACCACCTCCTTGCTTGGTCGGCCTTTTTAAATTGTCTACAACTTGCTTATATAGTATCACCTCGCGTACATTGTTATGAACATTGTCTAATAAGAGTAGATGTATTTAGTAGCTGAATCAAAACCATCCCAATGACTGAAACAGCTGACACTGGATTGTTGGACAAGTGGGAAATATTTGCAGTTAACCAAAGCACTTCAAAGTTTACAGTCACGGGTACGTCAAGCTGAAGAATTAGGACCGGGGCATATTAGAGCCTGCTTCCTCGGGCAGAGAGTTCTGCAGATACACTACTCTCTGGGAAAAGCAGCAGCCCTCACTTCCTCCTCCTCATCTCTGTCCTAAACCTACTCCCCCAAAGCTTGGGGCCTAGTCTCAGCCACCAGCAGAAGTGACTGGATAGGGTAGGGCTTCATCCTCTCAGTGCAATGAATTCCCACTTTCCACCAAAATCCCGGATGTACTCAATTAGTTGCTTGCTGTCTCACAAATGAAAGATTTCATTGTAACTTCTTCCGGTCCCAGGAAGGGCAAAGCATCTTTGAAAGCTGCTCTGAAAGCCCTGTCTTCACAACCACACTTCTGCTTTCACCGAAGACAGTTGGAGTCATACATGGAAATGTGTTGCTGGAGAAGCGCAGCAGGTCAGGCAGCATCTAGGGAACAGGAGAATCGACGTTTCGGGCATTAGCCCTTCTTCAGTTGGAGTCATACACCACACAAACAGATCCTTCAGCCCAACTCGTCTATGCCAACCATATATCCAGAATCAATCTATTCCATTTGCCAGTATATGGCCCATATTCCTCAAAACCCTTCCTATTCATGTACCCATCCAGATGCAGAGGGATGTGGGCCAAATGCTAGCAAATGGGACAAGATTAATTTTGGATATCTGGTCGGCATGGACGAGTTGTACCAAATGGGCTGTTCCCGTGCTGTATGACTCTAATCTTCTTCGGTGAAAGCAGAGGTGTGATTGTGAAGGCTGAAGTTTAAGAGCAGCTTTCAGAGATGTTTTGCCCTTAATGGGAGCAGAAGTTACAATGAAATCTTGCATTTGTGAGACAGCAACTGAGTGAGTAAGTTAAGTACATCCGGGATTTTGATGGAAGGTGGGAATTTGTTGCACTGTGGGGATGAAGCCCTACCCTATCGAGTCATTTCTGTTACTGGGGAGACCAGGCCTCAAGATTAGGAGAAGCAGATTTAGGACCGAGATGAGGAGGAACTGCTTTTCCCAGAGAGTAGTGAATCTATGGAATTCTCTGCCCATGGAAGCAGTAGAGGCATTTTAACTAAGAGAGACCTTTGAGGGCAGATTCATAGCTCCTTGAAAGTGGAATCACAGGTCGATAGGATAGTGAAGATGGTGTTTGGTATGCTTTCTTTTATTGGTCAGAGTATTGAGTACAGGAGTCAAGAGGTCATGTTGTGACTGGACAGGACATTGGTTAGGCCACTGTTGGAATATTGCGTGCAATTCTGGTCTCCTTCATATCGGAAAGATGTTATGAAACTTGAAAGGGTTCAGAAATGATGTACAAGGATGTTGCCAGGGTTGGAGGATCTGAGCTACAGGGAGAGACTGAATAGGCTGGGACTGTTTTCCCTGGAGCGTCAGAGGTTGAAGGGTGACCGTACTGAGGTTTATAAAATCATAAAGGGGCATGGATAGGATAAATAGACAAAATCTTTTCCCTGGGTGGGGGAGTCCAGAACTAGAGGGCATAGGTTTAGGGTGAGAAGGGAAAGATGTGAGAAGGGAAAGACATGAGAAGGGGCAACTTTTTCACACAGAGGCTGGTGTGTGTATGGAATGACCTGCCAGAGGAAGTTGTGGAGACTGGTACAATTGCAACATTTAAGAGGCATTCGGATGGGTATATGAATAGGAAGGGTTTGGAGAGATATTGTTTGGGTGCTGGCAGGTGGGACAAGATTGGGTTGGGATATCTGGTCGGCATGGGACGGGTTGGACCAAAGGGTCTGTTTCCATGCTGTACACCGCTATGAATCTAAACTCAATACACAGTTGAATGGGTATTTGCAATGGTAGGGGAATGAAGGGTAGTTGGGACAATGCAGGGAGGAGGAGCTGAGTTGATGGATAGATCAGCCATGATTTGAATGAATGGTGGAGCAGGCTGGATGGGCCAAATGGCCAACTCCTGCTTCTATTACTGTGAAACTATAACCCTACATTTCCCATGGCTAACCCACCTAACCTACACGTCCCTGGACATTCTGGGCAATTTAGCATGGCCAATCCAAATCAAGGCCAGTCAGCAGTATAGTGATGTGGAAAATGAACATCAGAGTGTGATAGAAAGGGACAAGGGGAGTAAATATACCAGCAATCAAACTGGATTTTAAAGGTCACAAAAATTGAAACTAAAAACAGTGTGTCTGAATGTGTGCTGCATTGTAACAAAAGTGAATGAGTTGACTGCACACATTGAAGAGAATAATTATGATCCGAGACTCCTTACAGAGACATGGCTTCAGGATGGCAAGGATTGGATCCTGAATATCAAGGGGATAGTCAGATGGGAAGCTCGGTAAAGGTAGAGGGTTGGCACTGCTTATCAAAGCACTGATCACAGGGTAGTCTGGTGTCACCTCGGATTTCAGGTCCTGATTTCTCTGTCCTCTGTTGATCTCCCTGTTCCCTATTACCCCTTCTGGAACAATAAAACATTCAGTCATCATTCCCCAACCCACAATCTCCCAGCCTGTCAACCATCCAGGCACAGAGTTTAGTCATAACAGGGAATTAAACAAGAAAAATAAGCATCTATTAGAAATAAATAGATGCTTATGCTTAATGTTTGTTCATTCAGAAGTAAATCAGAAATAGGGCTCTCCCAGGATTCTCATGGTGCCCTACTTGGGGAATTTTGTCTCCCTTCCATCTAACTATTAGCACCCAGCTATGATTTACAACAATATTTACAACAGAAGTAAGGCACCTGTTCTCAAATAGGCAGAGATATACTGATGTAGATTTTTGTTTCTCTTTCGTGCAAACACACGCACACATCCATGGGGGTGAATTTGTATGTGCAGGTTCGGGGGGATTGGCTATGCCAAATTACCCATAGTGCCCAGGCACGTGCAGGTTAGGGTGGATTGGCTATGCTGAATTATTTAGTGCCCAGAGATGTGCAGGTTAGACGGGGTAAATGGAGAGCTACAGGTGTAGGGGAATGGGTGTGGGTGGGTTAACCTTCAGAGGGTCAGTATGGAGTCTTTAGGCCCAGTGGCCTGCTTCCACACTGTGAGGGTTCTCTGAAGGGAAGGGGTTTTGCAAACTGTGACTCGCCTCTTGATATGTTGATGTCACAGCAGGGAAGTGGCCCTGTCCGTGAGTGAATCTCACTCTGTCTGGGCAACTCTTCATCCTGGGAGGGAGACAGACATGGGGGGGGAGGGGAAATCTATTCACTTGTAGCAACTGGAGTGAATGCAGGGAGGGAGGAGACTCCACAAACTCAGGTATGTGTCTTAGTTACCCGGGTGAGGAGGGACAGAGGGATCGACGTTGGGAAGGCGGGAGGAGTAGATAGCTTTTCTGTTTTGATGTTTAAAATGCACCCGATTCCCACCAGTAAGTGCAACAGGTACAAGTACAGCACATGCAATATTCCTCATTGCATCCTCTGTTCTTCCTCCACCTTGCTCCAGCACATTCAGCTTCTTTCCCTCATTCCCATTTCCCCCCACCCTGATGTTCCAAGCTGACCCGCAAAAGATCTGTTTGTCCCTCCATTCTTTCCCGGTTGTCTTTTGTGAGTTTTGAAAACTTTCCCAGTCCTCTGAGGATTGGAGTTGGGAGGTTACGTTGTGCACTCTCCAGGACATTTATTTGGCTACTTTTGGAGTAGTGTGTGCAGTTCTGGTCTCTCTGCTAGAGGAAGGATGTTGTGAAACCTGAAAGGATTCAGATAAGATTGACAAGGATGTTGTCAGGGTTTGAGCTGAACAGGGTGGAGCTGTTTTCTGTTGAGTTTTCAAAGGCTGAGGGTGACCCTACAACCGTTTATAAAATCATGAGAGGCATGGAGAGGGTAAATAGAAAAGGTCTTTTCCCTGGAAGGGTCATAGGTTCAGGGTGAGGGTGAGATTTAAGAGGAACCTAAGGGGCAACTCCTATATTCAGAGGGTGCTGTATGTAAGGAATGAGCTGCCAGAGGAAATGGTGATGGCTGGTACAATTACAGCACTTAAAAGGCATCTGGATGGGTATCTGAATAGGAAGGGTTTAGAGGACATAGGCCAAATGCTGACAAATGGGACTGGATTAATTTAGAATACCTGGCTGGTACTGATGAGTTGGACCAAAGGGTCTGTTTCTGTGCTGTACATCTCTATGACTCTGGCTTTCCACTAACATTTGCCACGTCAATAGGTCCACTTTCTCTCTAATGTCGGTGTTAATGGCTTGACATCTCATTTTGCTCCCACCTTCCTGGGGACGTTAACCATTTCGTGTCTGGTTCTTCCTCAAGAAGCTGCATTCCCAATTCACCCTGAATTATCACATTTTATTTGCTTCCCAAAATCAGACCTGCTCACTCTCAGCGGTATCCCAGTGTTGTGAAAGATATTAACTTTCAGGTGGAATTATCCAAAATGCAGAGAGATGTCAGTCTTGATGTTTTTGCTTTTTCTGCCCCTGTAAAATTTACAATTTCTAACAATACTAGCTCCTCATTCACTGCTCCATCTGATACACGACATTGGAAACTCAGTACAGGAGGCTGCAAAAAATGAGCAGCTTTAAAACAAAAACCTCTTGGAGCTCAAAACTTTCAATGAGAGCCTGAGTCTTGCAGTAAGTAAGTTCAGGTAATCTTTATTGTGACCCAACTTTGTTACAGCTTCAGATTCCACCCCCGCACCCCCCTCACCAAAAAGACGTAGAAAAAGTTGCTGTTTTTTTAAATAAGCGCTCACACGGCCACCCCCCTCCGCCTCTCTTCCTCTACTATTGGTCAGCACCGAGTTGTCCCTTTGTAATTGGTTCCTTGCTACAGCCGTAACCCAAAGGAAATACTGCCTCACTCACCAATTTCAACCCATACCTTGATTCCAAGTAAGTTTCTCTCCACCTGGTGCCTCCGCAGGTGGGAGGAGCAGGTGAAGCCTTTCCAGCACTCGGGGCAGCTGAAGGGCCTTTCCTCTGTGTGGACCCGCTGGTGGGTCAGCAAGTTGGAGGCCTGGGTAAATCTCTTCCCATACTCAGGACAGCTGAAGGGCCTCTGCCCCGTGTGGACCACTGGTGGGTCAGGAGGTGGGAGGCCCGGACAAAGGCCTTCCTGCACTCGGGGCAGCTGAAGGGCCTTTGCCCAGTGTGGAGCCGCTGGTGCCTGAGCAGGTTCGAGGAATTCCTGAAGTCTTCTCAAACTCGGGGCAGTTGGGAAGAGTGTCAATTCAGGGTGAACCTGCAATGCAGCTTCTTGAAGACCCAGACACAAAATGGTTAACGTCCCCGGGAAGCAGGGGAGCAAAGTGAGACATCAAGGTATTAACATAGACACCAGAGAGAAACTGAACGTAAAGATGTGGCAAATGTTTGTGGAAAGCCAGAGTCACAGATATACAGCATAGAAACAGACACTTGGATCAAACTCTTTGGTGCTGACCAGATATCCGAAATTAATCTAGTCCCATTTGCCAGCACTTGGCCCATATCCCTCTGAGCCCTGCTCCGGATGGCGGCCGTCTGGTCCACAGAGCACCTGCGCAGTTTGCAAAACATCTTCCCTTCCGAGAAGCTCCATCGTGTGGAAGCAGGCCACTCGGCCTAGGGAGTCCACACCGACCCTCCAAAGGGTAACCCACCCACACCCATTCCCCAACCGCTCTGCATTTAACCCTTACTAATGCACCTAACCTGCACATCCTATGGCTAATCCACCCTAACCTAGACAGATGCCAGCCAGACATCCTAAATTAACGTAGTTCCATTTGCCAGCATTTGGCCCATATCCCTCTAAACCCTTGCTATTCATATAGGCAGATGCCTTTTATATTGTCATTATGCCAGCCTCCACGACTTCCTCTGGCAGCAGGTTCCATACATCCACCACCCTCTGCGTGAAAAAGTTTCTACTCACTTCCCATTTCACCATTCCGATGTTCTTCTAGTTCTGGACTCCCTGATCCTGGGGAAAAGACCTTGCACTGATCCATGCCCCTTATATATTTTTATAAGGTCACCCCTCAACCTCTGATGCTCCAGGGAAAATATCCCTGGCCTATCAGCCTCTCCCTGAACATCAAAACGTTCCAACTTTGCCAACAAGCCTTATAAAAGTTTTCCCATCCCTTTCAAAGTTTCACAACATCTTTCCTATTGCAGGGAGACCAGAACTGAATGCAGTATTCCAAAAGTGGCCTAACCACATGTCCTGCACAACAGCAACAGGACTTCCCAAATCCTGTACTCAATGCTCTGACCAATAAAGGAAAACATACCAAGGTCTCTTTGTTCTGCAACACTCCCCTTAACTGTGTAAGTCTTGCCTGGATTGCTTGACCAAAATGCAAACCTCACATTTCTCTAAATTAAACTCCACCTGCCACTCTTTGGCCGATCAGCCCATCCGATCAGTTCTGATTTATCGCTTTTTCCTCCCTTATTCCAGAGAAGCTGAAAATCTCCATCCCACACACTCTCCCTCCATTCTCAGTTTGCTGAACCTAATCCCTGCTGTACCTCATCCTGAAGGGTCTGGTTCATGTTGATTAACAGGCCTACACTCACCAGGGGGGGGGGGGGGGGGGGGATCTAATTGAAACGTACATAATACTGAACGACATGGACATTTGAAAGATGTTTCAATTGGTAAGAGAGACTAGGACCAGAGGACCTTTTGGAATGGAGAAAAGAAAAAACTTCAGCCAGAGAGTGGTGAATCTATGGAATTCCTTGACACAGAAGGCTGTGGAGGCCAGGTCACTGAGGATATTTAAAACTAAAATAGATAGGTTATTGAGTATCAAGGGGATCGAGAGGTATTGGGAGAAAGCAGGTGAATGGGGTTGACAAACTGATCAGCCACAATTGAATGGTATGAGCAGACCTGATGTGGTGAATGGCCAAATGTCTGCTCCTGTCTTATAGTCCCTTACTGTCCTGGACATAGTGAGAGAGTTGGGAGGAGTAGGTCAGTTGGTCTTTCGAGCCTGCACCAGCTTTGAACAGATCATAACTAGATATTAATCTACCTACATCTAGGTGGATAGGCTGCGATGTTTTCAGTGGAACACAGGAGGTTGAGATGCAACATTATAGAGAATTATAAAACCATAGATGAGGTAAATGGCAGGTGTCGTTTCAAGATTAGGAGCAAATTTTTAAGGTGCGAGGAGAAAGATTTTAAGATAGATATGAGGAGCACCTTTTTCCTTTGAGAGAGTGGTTTGTGTGTGGAATGAATGTCCAGAGGAAATGGTGGATGCAGGTACAGTAACAACGTTTATAAGATGTTTGGATAAGGACATGAATAGGAAAGGTTCGGAGGGATATGGGCCAAACACAGGCAGGTGGAACAAGTTTAGTTTGTGAACATAGTCAGCACGGACTAGTTGGGCTGAAGGGTCTGTTTCTGTGCTGTCTGACTCTGTAACTGTTCTATACTGGTCTTGAAACCATTTTCTTGCCTTCCCCCAGAAACATCCACCTCTTTGTTGTTCAAAAATCAGAGGAGTTCAGCCTTGAATATATTTAATGACACCCCACCCCACCCCTCCCCCTCCCCCGAACAGCAGGAAGGCATCCCCACTTCTGAACTCAATTCCTCTTGCTAATATAACACTTGCCTTGCTGATTGCTTGCTGCACCTGTCTCACAACAGGCAGTGACTGGTGTAGGAGGACGCTGAGGCCCCTTTGTACATCCACACGGCATTCCCGATGAAGGGCTCGGGCCCGAAACGTCGAACTCCTGCTGCTTGGAAGCTGCCACACTTTTTGACTCTGATCTTCAACACCTGCAGTCCTCACTTTCCCCACATCCCAATATATCTCCATTTAAACAATGCACTTCCTTTCTGCTGTTTTTTCCCCCCACAGCAAAGGCTATAACTTCACACTGTGGGACTGTTTTTGCCAATTGAGACACTGATCTGGATCAACATTTCCTGAGTCTGGTCCTCCCTGGATTCACTGTCTTTACATCCAGTTGTTGCGAGTCAACAACCGAAGCCCACAATGAAATAAAGAAATGGAAAAGAGAGTGCCGTACTCACAATGTTAAACAGAGGAAGGAAGTTGTAGTCTGGAGTGAAGCTCAATCTTCTTTCAGAGAGAGAGGTGCAGCAGCTTCAGAAGCTCATGGGACAACTTCCGCATTCAGACAATAGTGGATGTTCTCATTGGCAGGAGGACTACCCTACTTCCGGTCCTCCAAGGCTCCCCATTAGCTTCTAAAGAAGGTCGCGCCCCGTTGCAGCGGACAGCTAGGAGCATGCGCCGTTCTTGCTGACACCGAGGAGCATGCGCTGTACACTCTGTGGCAATGCTGCAATTACTGACAAATTTAAGTGTCCAAATGCCAATAGGAGAAAAAGAAACGGTAGAGTCAATATTTATTTATTTAGGACTCGACATAACCAAACATGCTCCTCACTATTTTTGCTACTCACCTTGCCGACACCCCTCATGATTTTACAAATCTCAATAAGGTCACCCCTCAACCTCCTCCACTCCAGTGAATAAAGTCTCAGCCTCTCCTTATAACTCAAACCCTTCAGTCCTGACAACATCCTGGTACATCTTTACCGAACCTTCTCTAATAGTATTCTTCCTATAACAGGGCGACCAGAACTGTACTCTGTTCTAAAAGTGGCCTCACCAACATCCTGTATAATTTCAAAATGATGTCCCAACTCCAAGATTCAACTGTGTGGGCGGCACGGTGGCACAGTGGTTAGCACTGCTGCCTCACAGCGCCAGAGACCCGGGTTCAATTCCCACCTCAGGCGACTGACTGTGTGGAGTTTGCACGTACTCCCAGTGTCTGTGTTGGTTTCCTCCGGGTGCTCCGGTTTCCTCCCACAGTCCAAAGATGTGCAGGTCAGGTGAATTGGCCATGCTAAATTGCCCGTAGTGTTAGGTAAGGGGTAAATGTAGGGGAATGGGTGGGTTGCACTTCGGCGGGGCGGTGTGGACTTGTTGGGCCGAAGGGCCTATTTCCACATTGTGAGTAATCTAATGAAGGTGTGAACAATGAAGGCAAGTGGGCTAATCAACTCTTAACAACTCTGTCTACCAGTGATGCAACTTTCAAAGAACTATGTACCTGAACCACACCATGTCTCTCTTCTACAACAGCACCCAGGGCCCCGCCAGTAACTGCTACAAGTCCTCCCCTTTTTATTAAAGCAAAGTGCAATTCCTCACTTTTATCTATACTCTCTCGTGTACACGCTCTCTCTCGGACACAGACACACACCACCCAACACGCACACAGGCCTATACTCCATCACACTCACACATTACCAGTTTTTGTTTTAAAGCTGCTCATTTCTGAGGGAAATACAAGATGGTGGCAACTAGCAAGTCTGAGTCGACAGTGCTCCTCCCAAGATTTGGGTAAAGTGGGTCACCCACCCCCACCACACTCACCAAATCATTTATAATAGTTGTTTAATTTAATTAGTTGTTTAATATTAAACTTAAACAATCTAATCTTTAGTTAAAATGACTAAAGGGAAGGGAGCCCGCAGCTCACAACAAGCAGGACCCCCTCCCCCACTCTCTCCAGCTGCAGTAGAGGCGTCCACAGCCGCCCCGGGGGACTTACCTACAGGGGCAAGCCTTGTGGAGATGATCTCCAAGATGGACGCGAAGATCGGCGCGTTTAGCGAGGATTCCCGAAGTCGATGGGACTCACTCTCGGCCACACTGCAAAAGCACGACCAAGACATGAAAGAAATCGAGCGCCGAGTTGGAGGGGCAGAGCTGAAGGTCGTCAAAAAAATATTTGTTTGCTGGGCCTACCCGAACGGGAAGAAGAAGGCCAGCTTACAGTATTCCTGGAGCAGTGGCTGCCACAGCTTTTAAATCTGGAAGCTGGATCAGGCCAGGCAAGGGTGGAAAAGACCCCCAAGCTATGATCTATAAAGGATCCAAGATCATGTTATTCCAGGACTTTTCCCCGGCTCTGGTTCGAAAGAGGAAGGCATTCGACGAGGCGAAGAAGCGTTTAAGGGACTTAAATATTCAGTACTCCTTACGCTACCCAGCGACGTTACACTTTAACCATGAACAATCCGTATATAACTTTGGATCGCCAGAAAAGGCTAAGGAATTCTTAGACTCTCTTAGATAAACTGTAAGGCATAATGGATGTTGGTTTGCCTTTCACCCCACTTTGGTTTGTATCCCCCCTTTTTTTTCCTCTGACTTTACTTTACTGTTTAATATTATCATGCGGGGTAGGGAGAGGGATTTGATTTTCTCTCCCCCCCCCCCCCTTGGGGTTGTTTTCTTTTATTATTTTATGTATATATGAGGGGTGTGTGTGTGTGTGTGTGTGTGTGTATGTGTATATGTATATATAAAAAAGCTGGGGTATATATTAAAAAAAAAGCTGGGGGGTTTGGTTGGTGTTGGTGGGGAGAGGTGGCTACCTTATTCAAATTTACCTCTGTCTCTAGGAGCGAGGTTGCTTTCCCTTGTTATTTTGTATTATATTTAATTATTATTTGTTGATGTGGTAATTTTATAGTTATATATTTATATATGGTATTAACATTACCAAATATATCCAGGTGTTGGTGTGGGTGGGGGTAGGGTGCTCACTGTTAACTCTACCTTTGTATTATATTTGAATTCTCATTTTATTGAGGAGCGTCTGGGTCAAGGGTGGGGCATTGGTTGGGAGAGGATATGATGGACTTTTGGCGAGGAAGTGACACCCTCTGGGAACAAGGGGAAAATCTCCACTTAGATACGTTTTTTTTTAGAAATGGTTTTTTATTGTATTGTTGTGGGCGTATTAGAGAGGCGTTATTTTTGTAAATTTTATATGCTCTACGCTCGGGATGTTCTGGATAGGGTTCCCCCTCCCGAGGGATCTCGGATTGGCCCAGATGATTATGGTTGATCAGTCGGTTAAGTGGTGCACTTGGAATGTCAAGGAGAGTAATTCGCCAGTCAAAAGGAAGAAAATATTATCAAATCTTAAGAAGGAAAGAGTTGATATAGCTCTCCTACAGGAGACACACCTGTCGGATAAAGAACACTTGAAATTACAACAGGGTGGATTTGATCAGGCCTTTTTTTCTTCTTTTAGCTCAAAAAGCAGGGGAGTTGTTATTCTTGTCCGAAAGAATTTCCCTTTCAAAATCCTAAAGCAGATAAAAGACGAAGCTGGACGATATATTTTGATTAAAGCCCTCATAAATGGAGAGGAATATGGGATTTTAAATTTGTACTGCCCTCCGGCACACCCCTTTAAATTTATAACGAAGCCTTTTCAAAATTGATGGCTTTTGGTGCCCGTCATATAATTATAGAGGGAGCCTTTAATTGTATTATGGATCCGGAAATAGATAGGATTCCCAAGAGTACTGGCGGAGTATCTCCCAGATCTAGACAACTGATGGATCCGAACAAAGAATTAGGATTAGTAGATGTATGCAGATGTCTTCATCCACAGGGCAGAGATTTTTCTTTTTACTCCAATCCACATAAATGTCATACCAGAATTGATATGTTTTTCGCCCCCTCGATTTTTAAAAATTCCATATCATCCTGTAAAATAGGTAGTACAGCAATTTCCGATCACGCTGCTGTATATATGGAAACTAAGGCGAGGAACAATGGGACATCCCCTCGGCATTGGCGTATGGACCCCTTCCTAATGAAAGATAGTAAATTTGTAAAGTACTTCTCTCAAGAATTTAAAACTTTTTTAGAAATTAATTCAGGTACAGCTCGCAACCCATCAATGATGTGGGAGACCATCAAAGCTTACACGCGAGGTTTGATCATCTCCTATTCAGCGACCCAGAAGAAATTGAAGGGAGAACAACAGCGTCTGCTTGAAGCTCGCTTAAAAGCAGCTGAAACAGCATACACTGATAGACCTTCTATTATTAAATTGCAAAGGATTTTGGCTCTTAGGACAGCTCTAAACACTACGCTTACTCAAACGGCTAAGAGGGAAATATTATTTGCAAAACAAAGGTTATATGAATATGGCGACAAACCGGGTGGATACTTAGCATTTCTTGCAAAGGAAAAAAAAGGCCCCTCAGACTATTACGTCTATCAAGGAAAGTACGGGTATTTTAACTCATGATCATAAAAAGATTAATGCGATCTTTAGAGAATTTTATTCTGAGTTATATAAATCGCAGGATTATGAAGATAGGATGAGGAGGATGCAGTCATGTTTTAAAAATTTGACCTTTCCAGGCCTAACTCCGGAACAAGTATTGGTCCTAAATGCTCCTCTTACAGTCCAAGAAATACTTGGTGCAATTAGGCAAATTCAGAGTGGTAAGGCACCGGGCCCAGATGGTTTTCAAGCTGAATTCTATAAAGAATTTACAGAAATATTGGCTGGTCCACTTATGGACATGTATAACTATGCATATAATCAGGGCTGTCTCCCGCCTTCGCTGAAAGAGGCAAATATCTCTCTTATCCTTAAAAAAGGAAAGGATCCAGAAGATTGCACATCATATAGACCATTATCCTTGCTAAATGTAGATTTTAAAATCCTTTCTAAAACGTTAGCACTGAGACTAGAAAGGGTACTGCCACATATTACAAAGGAGGATCAGACGGGGGTTTATTAAGGGCCATAGATCATCCAATAATATTAGAAGGGTTTTGAATATGATTCAAGCCTGTCATCAGGGAAAGATACCAGGAGTAGTGGTTTCATTAGACCCGGAAAAGGCATTTGATAGGGTTGAATGGTCATATTTATTTTACACATTGGAAAGGTTTGGCGTTGGTCAGGTGTTTACCAAATGGGTCTCAACATTGTATAGTGATCCCAAAGCAGTTGTGGTTACCAATGGATTAGGTTCGGATAGCTTCAGTGTGGGTAGGGGCTGCCGTCAGGGATGTCCCCTCGCGCCATTGTTATTTACACTAATAATTGAATCACTAGCAGAAGCTATACGAGCTGATCCTAATATAACGGCCCCAAGGATTGGTACAGGTAAACATAAAATTACCCTTTATGCAGATGATGTTCTTCTATTCCTCAGTAATCCTCTGATGTCCGTACCTCGCCTAACCCAAGTTATTAATACATTTAGCGCATTCTCAGGCTACAAAATTAATTTTTCAAAATCGGAGGCTATGCCAATGGGTGGCCTTGCTATGACACCCCACTTAGTGGACGGATCCCTTTTTCCCTTCCCTTGGTCCCTGGAGGGCTTCTTATATTTGGGCATTTTTATTACTCCAGTATTTGGTCAGTTGTATAAGGCTAATTTTGTGCATTTACTGGAAGGGATAAGGCAGGACCTCCAGCGATGGGGAGTCCTTCCAATTTCCTGGTTGGGTAGAATAGCATTAATCAAAATGAATGTCCTGCCCCGTCTCCTATATCCTATGAGAATGCTTCCGGTGATGCTGCCGAGGACGGCTCTATGTAAATTATATGGCTGGCTGGAATCATAGACGGCCCCTCATTAAGCTGAAGAAGCTACAGCTTCCACAGACAAGGGGAGGATTGGACTTCCCAGACTTTAGGAAATATCAGTTAAGTTCTCTATTAAGTTACATAGCTGATTGATTGTGGATCAGACAAGACCCAATCTGGTTGGACATCGAGGCCTCTCAAGTAAAATACCCACTTATTAACCTTTTATTTTCAGACAAGAGGAAAATCGTTACAGATCACTGTAAAAACCCTATAACACTAAACACAATTAAGGCTTGGAATATAATGCGGCAAAATGAGGGCAACTCACATAAAACATCCCCCTATGCACCGATAGTGGGAGCATGGGGATTCCAACCAGGGTTGACAGATGCCACTTTTAAACTCTGGAGATCCAGGGGTATCTCATGTTTAGGGGATCTATTTAAAGATGGGGTCCTGATGTCTTTTGAACAGCTGCGTCAGAAATTTGGATTACCTAATGGAGACCTCTTTCGATACTTTCAAATTCGAGATTATATACAGAAGAAGACTACGTTATTAGATAGTCTTTATAAATCAGATAGAGAATGTAGTGTCCTTCAACCAGTGGGGGTATCTTCCGCCAGTACTATTTATCATTTACTACATGATGAAGTATCGGGAGATATGGATAATCTGCTTAAAACATGGGATCAGGATTTGGGACTAGAAATCTCTATAGAAACATGGAATGATATTTGGGAAAATGCTAGAAGAATTACTATTTGTAACAGAACCCAGGCTATCCAGCTGAAGAAACTTCATAGGGCCCATATAGCACCGGTTCGACTGGTAAAATTTAAGGCAAGAGCATCTCCAATGTGTCCTAAATGCAAAATAGAGGTGGGCACTCTTATACATTGCCTATGGACCTGTCATAAGATCCGTAGATATTGGACTAAAGTAGCAAGTACCCTGACAGAAATTTTAGGAACGGAAATTAAAGTGGACCCTGTATCTCTCCTTTTGGGCTTTTCGAACTTTCCCTCCCTGGACATGTACGGGAAGAGACTATTTTCTATTCTTTCTTTCTGTGCAAGGAAAAACTGGGTGGCTGAGGGCCCCCCTGGACGTTCAAATTGACACAGATTAATTATGGAATGTATTCCCCTTGACTTCCTCACAAATATAGTGCAGCGAAAGACCGAATTATTTTATAAAATATGGCAGCCCTTCTTGAGTTACATAAATACAGATATTTCGGCTATCCTAACAAGGGCTTTTATTTAATTGAGATTACAAACCTGGCTGGGCCGGGGCCCCTCGGGAGAGGAATCCCGCACAAATACGGGTTTTATTACATCTGATGTTAACACATTCCGAGCATATAGAGACTTAAATATACACTCTGGTTAGTTGTAGGTTAGATTAGTAGACAGTTGAGTTTTGTTTTTTTTCTGTTTCGGGTTTTTTATCTTTTCTTTCTTGTTAAACTTTGGCTATTGTATATCAATGTTTATATCTGAGAGTTTTGTTTATTTTTGTAAACTTGTAAAAATGTTAAATTTCTAATAAAAATATCGATATAAAAAAAGCTGCTCATTTCTTTCCGCCTCCTGCACTAAGTTTAGAACACAGAACAATACAGCGCAGAACAGGCCCTTCGGCCCTTGATGTTGCGCCAACCTGTGAACTATTCTCAGCTCATTCCCTGACACTATCCCAATATCATCCATGCGCTTATCGAAGGATTGTTTAAATCTCCCTAATGTGGCCGAGTTGACTACCTTAGCAGGTAGGGCATTCCACACCCTTCCCACTCTCTGCATAAAGAACTTGCCTCTGACACCTGTCTTTAATCTATCACCCCTCAATTTGTAGTTATGTCCCTAATACAAGCTGACTTCACCATTCTAGGAAAAATTCTTTCACTGTCTACCCTATCTAATACTCTGATCATCTTATATGTCTCTATCAAATCCCCCCTTAGCCGCCTTCTTTCCAATGAGAACAGATCCAAGTCTCTCAGCCTTTCCTCATAAGACCCTCCCTCCAGACCAGGCAACATCCTGGTAAATCTCTTCTGCACCTTTTCCAATGCTTCCCACATCCTTCCTGAAATATGGGGACCAGAACTATACACAATATTCCAAGTGTGGCTGCACCAGCGTTTTGTATAGTTGCAGCATGATATTGCGGTTCCGGAACTCAATCCCTCTTCGAATGAAACCTAACACACCGTATGCCTTCTTAACAGCACTATCCACCTGAGTGGCAATTTTCAGGGATCTATGCACATGGACTCCAAGATCACTGCCTTCCTGTTATTCTTCCCAAAGTGAATCACCTCACATTTAGCTGCATTGAACTCCATTTGCCACCTCTCAGCCCAATTCTGCAGTTTATCCAAGTCCCCCTGCAACCTATAACATTCTTCCAAACTGTCCACTACTCCACCGACTTTAGTGTCGTCTGCAAATTTACTAATCCATCCACCTATGCCTGTGTCTAAGTCATTTAAAAAATGACAAACCGCAGTAGTCTGAAAACTGATCCTTGTGGTACACCACTAGTAACCGGACTCCAGGCTGAATATTTTCCATAAACCACCACTTCCTGTCTTCTTTCAGAAAGCTAGTTTGTAATCCTCAATCCAATGTCTCTGCATTTTCTCCAATAGCCTACCATGTGGAATTTTATCAAAGGCTTTACTGAGGTCCATTTACACCATGTCAACTGCCCTACCCTCATCTCCATGCTTGGTCACCTTCTCAAAAAACTCAATGAGGTTTATGAGACACCATCTGCCCTTGATGAAACAGTGTTGACTATCTGAAATCAAATTGTTGCTTGCTAGATGATTATTAATCCTATCTCTAATATTCCTTTCCAAAAGCTTTCCTTCAACAGACGTAAGGCTCACTGGTCTATAATTACCTGGGTCATCTCTGCTGCCCTTCTTGAACAAGGGCACAACATTTGCAATCCTCCACTCTGGTACTAAATCGGTAGACAATGACAACTCAAATATCAAAGCCAAAGGCTCTGCCCTCTCCTCGCTAGCTTCCCAGAGAATCCTTGGATAAATCCAATCCGCCCTAGGGCACTTGTCTCCTCTCACTCCTTTTCTAGAATAGATAACACCTGTGTGCAACTAACCTCAATCCTTTCGAGTCTCATATCTCGTACCTCATTCTTCTCCTCTACAATATTCTCCTTTTCCTGAGTGAAGACCAATGAGAGATATTCATTAATACCTCTCCAATCTCTACATGGCCCACACTCAACTTCCCACCTCTGTCTTTGACTGACCCTATTCCTACCCTAATCATCCTTTTATTCCTCACATACCTATAGAAAGCTTTAGGGTTCTCCTTTATGTGTTAAAGACTGCTCATGTCCTCTCTTTGCTCTTAACTCTCTCTTTAAACCCTTCCGAGCTGATCTGTAACTCTCCATCGCCTCATCTGAACCATCTTGCCTCATCAACACATGAGCCTCCTTCTTCTTTGTAACAAGAGATGCAATTTCTGTTGTAAACCATGGTTCCCTTACCTTATCACTCCCTGCCTGACAGGGACATACCTATCAAGGGCACACTATATCTGTTCCTTAAACCAGCTCCACACTTCAATTGTTCCCATCCCCTGCATTTTGCTACCCTATTCTATGCATCCTAAGTCTTGACTAATTGCATTATAATTGCCCTTCCCCATCGATAACTCTTGACCTGTGGCATGTTCCTATCCCTTTAAATTGCTATATGAAACCTAACTGAATTATCGTCACTCTCTCCAAAGTGTTCACCTTCCACTAAATCAAACATCTGGCCTGATTCATTACCAAGCACCAGATCCAGTGTGACCTCCCCTTTTGTCGGCCCTTCGACATACTGTGTCAGAAAGCCTCTCCTTGGTCAAATGAACACTAGGATTATGGTTTGCTTCAGCAAGGTTTCACACTTTAATTTGTAACGGCCGGGAAAAGATTTGTCCAGCAAGACAGATATTAAAAGATTCTGTGTTCCTTGGAGAAACTGCGTGATTAACTTGGAATAAAATATCAATTTTCATATGTTTCTTAAGAGACAGTACAGCCTTAATTACAGAGTAAATCCAATAAAATGTAATAAAATTACATAATGGACAACAGATTAACCCAATGATATTTCCTGGGAAATAATGTTGTTTCACATGCATTATCTCCTCATACCTGTGCTTCAAGGTTAGCTAGGATGGTCAGTAATGTCCTATCTAGCTTAATTAGATCCATACTATGAAGAAGGCATTGTTTGCTTAATCTGTGATTCAGTTAGCTCAGGAATGCAGAAATGCAGCTTTTAGCTATTTTAAACACAGTGTTAATTTGCAGCCTGAAAACATGTTTTATATTACTTTATATTGAGATGCCATTTTGTGTTTAATAAAAGCTCCTGACAACAGCCTAAATCTAGGTATTAGATCCTCATCTGGTGTGGATCTACTCCGTCACTCAAAACAAAACTAGATTTACAATTTAAGGTCATACATGCTATTCTGCTCAATTAATCCAGTTGATTTTTTTTGTTTAAAAATGTGAAAATTTCATGAACAGTTTTTCCAGTTAATCACTGAATATTCAAATTTCTCTTCAAAATTAAAGATCATAACAAAACTGGGTGTCATTGTGGGATTTTGAATCTGGAGGGTGTGCTTGTGAAGCTTGAATGAACAATATTTCAAAGTGAATGTTATCGTGTTCAGTACTAAGACTTTCTGGAGATGAAAAATTTGCCCTTGTGTATTTTGCAGCACTTAACCAAGGCCAGTTCCATAGAATATGCAGTCAGGTTGATGTGAGAGTTAAGAGCTGGGGAAAAAACATCAGACATAATGGAGGCAGGAGCACAGCAATTAGAGTTAGAAAGTTAGCCAAAAGTATAAAAACAGGAAGGAAAGTTTTGTCACTTTGTTAACTTTTTAAAGAAAAGCTGTGTTGGTTCTGTAAAAAATGAGTCTGGGGATTCAATAACGGAGGATAAAGAGATGGCAGATGAATTGAAAAGAGCTTGAATCTGTCTTCAGCAGCGAGGATACAAGTAACAGGTTAGAACTGGCTGGAAATCAGGAAATGAAAGGGAAGGAGGAACTGAAGACAATTACAATTACCAGGGAGGTAGTACTGAGTAAACTGTTGGAACTACAAGCTCACAAGTCCCAGGGGTCCAAAGGATTTCATTCTAGACCCTTAAATAAAAATTAGCTAGTGATATTGTTAATGCATTGGTTTTAATTTTCCAAACCTTATTAGTTTCAGGGGAGGTTTCTGTAGATTGGAAAACTCCCTTCTTCAAAAAGGTAGACCGAGAACAGGAAACTGCAGATCATTTACCTTAACATATGTCATAGGGAAAATGTTCAAAGCTATGATTAAAGATGTGATGACAGGGCACTTGTACGGTTTCAAGGTAATCAGGCAGCGTGAATGTGTTTTTGTCAATGGAAATAATGTTGTAATAATGTTTTGAAGAATGTCTCTCCCAACTGCGACTGAGTTGATAAATCTCATGTACCGACAGGGAATGGAATCCGTTAGCACAGTCCCCGCGTTTCCACGACTTCTCTTCGTTCTGGTGTCCTTTTGGCTCCCGGATTCTGATGAACAATTGAAACTGTGATCACACTCAGGAAATGTGTGCAGTTACTCCCTGCTGCGAATACTATAATGTTACTTCAGTCTGTGTAACTGGTTACAGCTCCATCCCATAGACAGCTCACTGGGGCACACTCTCTCTCGACAAGGGCAAAAGACATACAAAAGTGGAGTAACCAGACAAAATGCAGAAGCAATAAAATCTCGAACCACAGGGGAAAGAAATCTGTCAATAACAGCAGCAGCCTCAAAGAGCATACTGCGCATGTTTGCCGGTGTCAGCAATGCAGTGCGCATGCTCGCTGGTGTCAGCAAAAAAATAGTGCGCATGCGAATCGCTATTGGCAAAAGAGGCGCGGGACCTTCTTTTGATTGACCAATAAGAAGCACAGGAGGACCGGAAGGACATTTGTCCTCCTGCCAATGAGAGGCACCCCATTGTCTGAATGCAGAAGTTGGACCATGAGGTTCTGAAGCTACTGCTGCTCGTGTCTGAATGAACATTGAGCTTCATCCCAGACTGCACATTCCTTCCTCTGTCCATTATCTATGAGTACCGCACTCTCTTCTCTTGCCACCTTTTCCATGTATTTTTTTCATTCTGGGATTCAGTTGTTGACTTGCAGCAACTAAAAGGAAAGAGTGAGTCGGGATGCGGACAGACTCTGGAAACGTTGCGCCAGGTCTGTGTCTCAATTGGCAAAATACACAGGTAGGTGGCTGGAAGAACACAGCAAGCCAGGCAGTATCAGGAGGTGGAGAAGTCAACGTTTCAGGTGTAATCCTTCTTCAGTACTGGGGATGGGTTTAGGGGGCGATGCAGATAAAGGGCTGGTTGGTGAAGTGGGGATAGATGTAGGAGAAAGTGAGGTCTGCAGATGCTGGAGATCAGAGCTGAAAATGTGTTGCTGGAAAAGCGCAGCAGGTCAGGCAGCATCCAGGGAACAGGAGAATCGACGCTTCGGGCATACGCCCTTCTTCAGGAGCATCCAGGATTCCTGAAGAAGGGCTTATGCCCGAAGCGTCGATTCTCCTGTTCCCTGGATGCTGCCTGACCTGCTGCGCTTTTCCAGCAACACATTTTCAGCTGGGGATAGATGTAGACAGGTAGAGGGTTCGACCTAGGCAAAAGGGAGGACTGCAGATGCTGGAAACCAGAGTTTAGATCAGAGTGGTGCTGGAAAAGCACAGCAAGTCAGGTAGCATCCGAGAAGCTGGAAAATCGACGTTTCGGGCAAAAGCCCTTCATCAGGAATTTCCCTAGAGCAGGGGAGTCCAAAGCTAGAGGACATATGTTTGAGGTGAGAGGGGAATGATTTAAAAGAGACGTGAAGGATAACTTTTTCACATAGACAGTTTTGCATGCATGGAACGAGCTGCCAGAGGAATTGGTGGAGGCTGGTACAATTATATTTAAAATGCATCTGGCTGGGTACATGGAACCGTGAGGGTCACATGCTGGCAAATGGGACTAGATTAATTTTGGATATCTGGTCATCATGGACAAGTTGGGCCAAAGGGTCTGTTTCCATGCTGTATGGCTCTTAATCGTCTTTGGTGAAAGCAGAAGTGTGGTTGTGAAGACTAGACTTTCAGAGCAGCTTTCGAAGATGTTTTGCCCTTACTGGGAGCAGAAGAATACAATGAAATCTTGCATTTGTGAGATAGCAACTGAGTAAAGGGAGTACATCTGCGATTTTGGTGAAAAATGGGAATTCATTGCACTATGGGGATGAAGCCCTACCCTATCCAGTTATTTCAGCTGGTGGATGAGACTCGGCAGTTCACGCAGGCAGTCAATCCAGTAATATTTTGTAAGTTCCACTTTGGAAATACAACCAGTCTGATTCAAGATTGGGATACAGACAGACTCTGACCTCACACCTTTAATGCATTGTCTAAGCTGAGATGACACCTTTTGTTATAAAACCTTAAGTTATCTCAAGAAAGTGTCTTACAGGAAGTTCTGGGATTTACATATTAATGATACCTGCAACCCATTCTGAAATATGAAAGGCTTAACAATCCAGGTTTGTTCAATATATCATTTCAGTGGCAGGACACCATAATGTTTTTCTATAAATTCTGTGCCTTATGATGTTATTCTCCACAACCATCTGATGAAGGAGCAGCACTCCAAATGCTAGTCCTTCCAAATAAACCTGTTGGACGATAACCTGGGTGTGTGTGATTAATTTTTTTTAAACTTTGTACAGGGTTAGGGTGGATTGACCATGCTAAAGTGCTCACTGTGTCCAGGGAGGTGCAGGTTTGTGTGACTTGGCTGTGCTAAATTACACATAGTGTCCAGGAATGGATTGGTCATGCTAAATTACCTGTAGTGCCCAGGAATGTGCAGGTTAGGGTTAATTGGCCAGGCTAACTTATCCAGAGTGAAGAGGGGCCTTTTGGTTCGCGATTGATCTAAAGAATCAATGGAAAGTGGTCTGTACAAAGCAAGGTTATCCGTTTAATAAGGCATCTTGACACAATTCTGTCCAGCAACACAGCGGTTAAAGCTTCAAAAATTACACATTATTTATTTAAGTTTTTTTAAGAGACAGTACAGCCTTAATTACAAGAAAATACCAATCAAATGTAGTAAGGTGACATGATTTACAGCAGGTTAATCCAATGATATTTCCTGGGAAAGGGGTCTTAATTACGTAAATCATCGTGCCATGGTAGCAGCTGAAGGTTAGTTCAAATGGTCAATTAACATGTCAGTGTTCATTTTAAACAAACTCCATTGTCCTCTTATCTTTGGATTTTAGCTTAATTCTGCAAAACAGCAGGACAAGTTCACAGAGTTCAATCATTATTCTCAGCCATTTTGTTGTATTATTTGAAATTGAAAAGCCATTTTGTGGTTAGTAAAAATCTATATATACTTGTTGCATCTGACAATAACCTAAATTCAAATTTTAGATCCTCACCTGAAGCATCAGAGTCTGAGAGGTGACCTTATAGACGTTTGTAAGAGGCATGGATATGGTGAATACCCAAGGTCTTTACCCCAGGGTAAGGGAGTCCAAAGCTCGAGGGCGTATGTTTGAGGTGAGAGGGGAATGATTTCAAAGGGACCTGAGGGGCAACTTCACGCAGAGAGTGGTGCATGTATGGAGCGAGCTGCCAGAGGGAGTAGTGGCGGGTGGTACAATTACAACATTTGAAAAGCATCTGGATGGGGATGTGAATACGAAGAGTTCAGAGGGATATGGGCGACATGCAGACAAGTGAGACGAGATGAGTTTTGGATATCTGAACAGATGAATTGGACCAAAGGGTCTGTTTCTGTGTTGTATGACACTAATCGTCTTTGGCGAAAGCAGAAGTGTGGTTGTGAAGACTGGACTTTCAGAGCAGCTTTCAAAGATGTTTTGTCCTTCCTGGGAGCAGAAGAAGATTAGATTATTTACAGTGTGGAAACAGGCCCTTCGGCCCAACAAGTCCACACCGACCCGCCGAAGCGCAACCCACCCATACCCCTACATTTACCCCTTTTAACGTAACACTACGGGCAATTTAGCATGGCCAATTCACCTGACCCGCACATCTTTGTGACTGTGGGAGGAAACCGGAGCACCCGGAGGAAACCCACGCAGACCCGGGGAGAATGTGCAAACTCCACACAGTCAGTCGCCTGAGTCAGGAATTGAACCCGGGTCTCTGGTGCTGTGAGGCAGCAGTGCTAACCACTGTGCCACCGTGGCGCCCAACAATGAAGTTACAATGAAATCTTGCATTTGTGAGACAGCGACTAAGTGAGTGAGTACATCCCAGATTTTGGTGGAAAGTGGAATTTCATTGCACTGTGGGGATGAAGCCATACCCTATGCAGTCATTTCTGCTGGTGGGTGAGACCAGACCTCAAGACTAGGGGGATTAGATTTAGGACAGAGATGAGGAGGAGAAAGTGAGGACTACTGCTTTTCCTGTGGTGCAGTGAATCTATGGAATTCTCTTCATTAAGTATATTCAAAATGGGTTTTTGCATGGTTGGGGAATTAAGGGTAGTTGGGGCAATGCTGCGAGGAGGAGCTGAGACGATGGATAGATCGGCCATGATCACAATGAAGAATGGGGCAGGCTAGATGGGCAAAATGGCTGACTCCTTTTATTACTGTGAAACTATTTCCCACAGCTAACCCACCTAATCTGCACATCACTGGGCACTACGGGTAATTTAGCATAGCGAATCTACTCTAACCTGCACCTACCTGGACACCATGGGTAATTTAGCACAGCCAATCCAACCAAATCCGCACAACACTGAACACTGGGTAATTTAACATGGTCAATCCACCCGAACCTGGACAAAGTTAAACATCACACAACACCAGGTTATAGCCCAATGGGTTTATTTGGAAGTACTCGCTTTTGGAGCACTGCTCCTTCATCAGGTGGTTGTGGAGTACAAGATCATAAGGCACAGAATTTATGGAAGAAGATTATAGTGTCCTGTCACTGAAATGATATATTGAACAAATCTGGATTGTTACCTCTTTCATCTTTTACAGTGGGTTGCAACTATCATTCATATGTAAATCTCGATAACATAAGGTTTTATAACGAAAGGTAACAACATCTGGGCGGCATGATGGCTCAGTGGTTCTTAATTCTGCCTCACAGCACTTGGGACCCAGGTTCAATTCCAGCCACTGGCCACAGTCTGTGTTGAGTTTGCATATTCTCCCCATGTCTGCATGAGATTTCTCCAGGTGCTCCGGTTTCCTCCCACAATCCAAAAGTATGCAGGTTAGGTGAATTGGCCAAGCTTAAATTGCCCAGTGTGTTACATGCATTGGTCAGGGGCAAATATGGGGAATGGGGCCTGGTGGGTTACTCTTTGGAGGGTTGGGGAACCAAAACTTCAGCAGAGCTGAGAACAGACCAACATCTTACTCTGTGGGAACAGGGAGATCAACAGAGGACAGAGAAACCAGGACCTGAAATCCAACCTGACACCGGATTACTGTGATCAGTGTTTTGATTTGCAATGCCAACCCTCTACCTTCACCTAGCTTCCCGTTTGACTACCCCCTCGATATTCAAGATCCAATCCTTGTCGTCCTGAAGCCATGTCTCTGTAAGGAGTCTCAGATCATAATGATTCTCTTCAATGTGTGCAGTCAATTCATTCACTTTTGTAACAGTGCAGCACACATGCAGACACACTGTTTTCGGTTTACATTTTAATGATCTTTGCAATCCAGTTTTAATTGCTGGGACATTTACTCTCCTTGTCTCCATCATTCTGTGATGTTCATTCCCCACATCACTACATTGCTCACTGGCCTTGATTGGGATTGGCCGTGCGAAATTACCCATAGTGCCCAGGGATGTGCAGGTTAGGTGTATTTGTCAGGGGAATGGGTCTGGGTGGGTTCCCCTTCAGAGGGTCGGTGTGGACTCGTTGGGCCGAGTGGCCTGCTCCCACACTGTGGGGATTCTCTGAAGCGAAGGGATGTTAGCAAATGGTGCAGGGCAGCGCAGGCGCAGTGCGTGCGGCCGGCTTGGCCCCGCCCATCCGCTCCTTTCGTGACGTCACAACGCAGAAGTGACACTGAATGAATGAAAACCCTTCCGTCTGGGCAAATCCTGGGGCGGGAAAATCTGTTCACTTGTAGCAACGGGAGTGAATCCAGGGAGGGAGCAGACCCTGTCAACTCAGGTATGGGAGTTAATTACCAGGTGAGGAGGACAGAGATTGGGAGGAGGAGATATCTTTTCTGTTTTCCTTTTCAAATGCACCCGATTTCCACAAGTAAATGCAACAGGTATAAGTGCAGCACATGCAGCTTCAAACCGGCTGTGCATCCTCTGTTCTTCCTCTGCCTTGGCTCCAGCACTTTTTTGGCTTTCTTTCCCTCCCCCCCCCCCCCCCCCCCCCCCCCACCCGGCCGGTGTTCATACCTCAATGTTTTCCCGGTTGTCTTTTGTGGGCTTTGAAAACTTTCCCAATCGTCTGGATACAGGATTTGGGAGATTATGTTGTAGCTGTCCAGAACATTGGTTCGGCCACATTTGGAATATTGTGTGCAGTACTGGTCTCTCTGCTGTAGGAAGGATGTCATAGAGTCATGGATGTTGTGAAACTTGAAAGGGTTCAGAAAAGATTGGCAAGGATGTTGTCAGGGTTTGAGCTGAACAGGATGGGGCTGTTTTCCCTTGAGTACCAGAGGCTGAGGGGTGACCCTATAGATTTCTATAAAATCATGAGGGGCATGGATAGGATAAATAGACAAGGTGTTTCCCTGGAATGGGGGAGTCCAGAACTCGAGGGTAATAGGTTTAGGGTTGGGGGGAGATTTAAAAGGGCCCTAAGGGGCTACTCTTATATTCAGAGGGTGGTGCATGTAAGGAAGGAGCTGCCAGAGGAAGTGGTGGCTGGTACAATTACAGCATTTAAAAGGCATCTCGCTGGGTATATGAATAGAAAGGGTTTAGAGGGATATGCTGTCAAATGTGACTAATGATTTAGGATATCTGATCGGCATGGATGCGTTGGACCGAAGGGACTATTTCTGTGCTGTACATCTGGTAGACAATGGTCCTCAGAATTCTGTTCCCATTAGGCTCACCCTTAACCCTATTGCACATGATCTTGGCGACAGTATCACATTCTGAAATGAGAAAAGATCTATAAATGTGCAAGGGAATAGTTCCGTTCTGGGTGTGTACATGGAGTTGGATATAGTTACTGAAGTGTGTCAGTGTTAATGCCTTGATGTCTCATTTTGCTCCCACCTTCTCGGGGTCGTTAACCATTTTGTATCTGGTCCTTCCTCAAGAAGCTGCATTGCAGGTTCACCCTGAATGGACACTTTTTTTTTGCTTCCCAAAATCAGACCTGCTCACTCTCAGCAGGATCCCAATGTTGTGAAAGATATTAACTTTCAGGTGGAGGTATCCAAAATTTAGAGAGATGTCAGTCTTGATGTTTTTGCTTTTTCTGCCCCTGTAAGGTCCTGAATGAGCACCTTCAGGGGAATTAGTTAGAGCGGAGTGAGAACAGAGGGGGAGAGAGAGTGGAATGGTGCTTTCAATTTTGTGAAACAACAAAAGAATATTCCACAGAAAGTAGAATTGCTTGTTCTGAATTTCTACCCTGCACTGATAATCCCTTTTGTAATCCCTTTTTGCAGAGTATTTGAAAATCTGAAGACTGAAGTTTCGAAAATCTGAAGACTGAAGTTTCAAAATCAAAGAATGAAGGGCTTACGCCCGAAACATTGACTCTCCTGATCCCCGGACGCTGCCTGACCTGCTGTGCTTTTTGACTCACTGTCCAGCGTCTGCAGTCCTCACTTTGATGTCAATGTCTGACAGTCACTCAATCCAATGGGACCACAACGATTTTTGACTGTGATTTCTGTGAGAGGAATCAATGCTTTTTGGTTCCTGTTTGAGGACGTTTTCAGCATCAGTGGGACTGGACGAGAGACCCAATTGTGGCAGCACAGTGTGTGTGGAGCCTGAAACAGTTATACGGCCTGGAAAGGGGATTTCACAGCAGGGAGGGGCTCCCCATGTGTTTGTGAGCAGCTGAAGCTGTGGCCATGGAGAAACCTGAGGAATCTCACCCCGTGGAGAAACCGTGGAAGTGTGGCGACTGTGGGAAAGGCTTCCGTGTCCCGTCTGCCCTGGAGACTCATCGGCGCAGTCACACCGGGGAGAGGCCATTCCCGTGCACCGACTGCGGGAAGGCCTTCAGACATTCCACCCACCTGCTGGCCCACTAGCGGGTCCACACGGTGGAGAGGCCCTTCAGCTGCCCAGATTGTGGGAAGGCCTTCAGACATTCCTCCACCCTGCTGAGACACCAGCGTGTCCACACCAGAGAGAGGCCCTTCAGCTGCCCAG
Source organism: Chiloscyllium plagiosum (assembly GCF_037043375.1). Lineage (NCBI taxonomy): Eukaryota > Metazoa > Chordata > Chondrichthyes > Orectolobiformes > Hemiscylliidae > Chiloscyllium > Chiloscyllium plagiosum. Next base: position 91,451,510 of record NW_028270165.1, on the reverse strand, counting down.
ATTGTGGGAAGGCCTTCAGACATTCCTCCACCTTGCTGACACACCAGCGTGTCCACACCGGGGAGAGGCCCTTCAGCTGCCCTGAGTGCGGGAAGGCCTTTACCCAGGTCTCCTCCCTGATGAGGCACCAGCGGGTCCACACGGGGGAGAAGCCCATTAGCTGCCCCGAGTGCGGGAAGGCCTTTACCGACATCTCCTCCCTGATGAGGCACCAGCAGACCCACACTGGGGAGAGGCCGTTCACCTGCTCTCAGTGCGGGAAGGGCTTCACCCGCTCCTCCAACCTGCGGAGCCACCAGCGGGTCCACACGGGGGAAAGGCCCTTCAGCTGCCCCAAGTGTGGGAAGGCCTTTACCCAGGTCTCCTCCCTGATGAGGCACCAGCGGGTCCACACTGGGGAAAGGCCCTTTAGCTGCCCAGAGTGCGGGAAGGCCTTTACCCACGTCTCCTCCCTGATGAGGCACCAGCGGGTCCACACCGGGGAAAGGCCCTTCAGCTGCCCTGAGTGTGGGAAGGCCTTCAGTGTATCCTCCACCCTGCGGAGCCACCAGTGCGTCCACACGGGGGAGAGGCCCTTCAGCTGCCCCGAGTGTGGGAAGGCCTTTACCAACGTCTCCGCACTGCAGAAGCACCACGTATCCACACGGGGGAGAGGCCCTTCAGCTGCCCCGAGTGTGGGAAGGCCTTTACCAACGTCTCCGCCCTGCAGAAGCACCAGCGGATCCACACGGGGGAGAAGCCCTTTAGCTGCCCCGAGTGCGGGAAGGCCTTTACCGACGTCTCCTCCCTGATGAGGCACCAGCGGACCCACACTGGGGAGAGGCCGTTCACCTGCTCTCAGTGCGGGAAGGGCTTCACCCGCTCCTCCAACCTGCAGAGCCACCAGCGGCTCCACACAGGGGAGAGGCCCTTCAGCTGCCCCGAGTGTGGGAAGGCCTTCAGTGATTCCTCCTCCCTGCTGAGGCACCACTGGGTCCACACGGGGAAGAGGCCGTTCACCTGCTCTCAGTGTGGGAAGGGCTTCACCCGCTCCTCCAACCTGCTGAGCCACCAGCGGATCCACACGGGGGAGAGGCCCTTCAGCTGCTCTCAGTGCGGGAAGGCCTTCAGCGATTCCTCCAACCTGATGATCCACATGCGTGTCCACACCGGGGAGAGGCCGTTCACCTGCTCTCAGTGCGGGAAGGGCTTCACCCGCTCCTCCAACCTGTGGAGCCACCAGCGGGTCCACACGGGGGAGAGGCCCTTCAGCTGCCCCGAGTGTGGGAAGGCCTTCAGCACATCCTCCAACCTGCTGAGACACCAGAGGATCCACACCGGGGAGAGGCCGTTCACCTGCTCTCAGTGCGGGAAGGGCTTCTCCCGCTCCTCCCACCTGCTGACCCACCAGCGAGTTCACATGCCATTGCAGGGGGATTGAAGGAATGATGGCCGAGTGCCAATATCGATTGGACTATCAACCCACTTCCAGGGATTCCCGGGTTCAAATCCTGCCACGACAGATGGCAGAATTGGTATTCGGTGAGAAATGTGGAGTTCGGAATCTAACGATGAGACCGTTTCAGGGAGGGGGTGGTGCGGGGGAGAAAGCCCCCATCTGATTCCCTCCCTCCCTTGTTAGGGAAGGAAACCGCCATTGTGGGAAAGGATTCACTCAGTCGTTCCAGCTGCATCCTTTACCTGGTCTGGCCTACACGTGACTCCAGACCCACAGCAGTCTGGTTGACTCTACACTGCCCCTTCCTGGCAAATGAGCGGGGAGAAACTTACTTGGAGACAGGGTATGGGTTGAAATTGCTGAGTGAGGCAATACTTCCTCCAGGGTATGGCTGTACCAAGGATCCAATTACAAAGGGACAACTTGGTGCTGGCCAAGAGTAAAGACAGTGAGGGGGGTGGGACAAGGGGACATGTGGTGTGTGCACTTTCACCTTGAGTTGTTCAAAAAGCAACTGCTTTTTCTCTGCCTTTTTGCTGGGGGGATCTGAAGCTGTAACCAAGTTGGGTTGCAATAAAGGTTACCCTGAACTTACCACCGGGCTCAGACTCTCATTGAAAGCTTTGAGCTTCAAGAGGTTTTTGTTTTAAAGCTGCTCATTTCTTTCAGCCTCCTGCACTAAGTTTAGAACATAGAACAATCCAGCGCAGAACAGGCCCTTCGGCCCTTGATGTTGCGCCGACCTGTGAACTATTCTCAGTTCGTTCCCCAACACTATCCCAAAATCAACCATGCGCTTATCTAAGGATTGTTTAAATCTCCCGAATGTGACTGTGTTGACTACCTTAGCAGGTAGGGCATTCCACGCCCTTACCATTCTCTGCATAAAGAACTTGCCTCTAACATCTGTCTTAAATCTATCACCCCTCAATTTGAAGTTATGCCCCCTGACATCAGCATCCTAGGAAAGAGTCTTTCACTGTCTCCCCTATCTAATCCTCTGATCATCTTGTATGTCTCTATCAAATCCCATCTTAGCCTTCTTCTTTGCAATGAGAACAGATCCAAGTCTCTCAGCCTTTCCTCATAAGACCCTCCCTCCAGACCAGGCAACAACCTGGTAAATCTCCTTTGCTCCTTTTCCAATGCTTCCCACATCCTTCCTGAAATATGGGGACCAGAACTATACACAATATTCCAAGTGTGGCTGCACCAGCGTTTTGTATAGTTGCACCATGATATTGCAGTTCCAGAAATCAATCCCTCTACGAATGAAACCTAACACGACGTGTGCCTTCTTAACAGCACTATCCACCTGCGTGGCAACTTTCAGGGATCTATGCACCTGGACTCCAAGATCACTGCCTTCCTGTTATTCTTCCCAAAGTGAATCACCTCACATTTAGCTGCATTGAACTCCATTTGCCACCTCTCAGCCCAATTCTGCAGTTTATCCAAGTCCCCCTGCAACCTATAACATTCTTCCAAACTGTCCAGTACTCCACCGACTTTAGTGTCATCTGCAAATTTACTAATCCATCCACCTATGTCTGTGTCTAAGTCATTGATAAAAATGACAAACTGCAGTAGTCCCAAAACAGATCCTTGTGGCACACCACTAGTAACCGGACTCCAGGCTGAATATTTTCCATAAACCACCACTCGCTGCCTTCTTTCAGAAAGCCAAACTGCTAAATCACCCTCAATCCCATGCCTCTGCATTTTCTCCAACAGCCTACCATGTGGAACCTTTACTGAGGTCCATGTACACCATGTCAACTGCCCTACCCTCATCTCCATGCTTGGTCACCTTCTCAAAAAACCCAATGAGGTTTGTGAGACACAATCTGCCCTTGATGAAACCATGTTGACTATCTGAAGTCAAATTGTTGCTTGTTAGATGATTGTATATCCTATCTCTAATATTCCTTTCCAAAAGCTTTCCTTCAACAGAAGTAAGGCTCACTGGTCTATAATTACCTGGGTCATCTCTGCTGCCCTTCTTGAACAAGGGCACAACATTTGCAATCCTCCAGTTCTCAAGTACTAAGCCTGTAGACAATGACGACTCAAATATCAAAACCAAAGGCTCTGCTATCTCCTCCCTCGCTTCCCAGAGAATCCTCGGATAAATCCCATCCGGCCCAGGGCACTTGCCTATTTTCACTCCTTCTAGAAATGATAACATCTGTGTGCAACTAACCTCGATCCTTTCAAGTCTAATATCTCGTACCTCATTCTTCTCCTCTACAATATTCTCCTTTTCCTGAATGAAGACCGATGAGAGATATTCATTAACACCTCTCCAATCTCCACAGGGCCCACATTCAACTTCCCCCTTCTATCTTTGACTGGCCCTATTCCTACCCTAATCATCCTTTTATTCCTCACATTCCTATAGAAAACTTTAGGTTCTCCTTTATTCTATTTGTTAAAGACTGTTCATGTCCTCTCTTTGCTCTTAACTGTCTCTTTAAATCCTTCCTAGCTGATCTGTAACTTCCATCGCTTCTGAACCATCTTGCCTCATCAACACATAAGCCTCCTCCTTCTTTGGAACAAGAGATGCAATTTCTGTTGTAAACCACGGTTCCCTTACCTTATCACTTCCTCCCTGCCTGACAGGAACATATCTATCAAGGACACACAATATCTGTTCCTTAAACCAGCTCCACACTTCAATTGTTCCCATCCCCTGCATTTTGCTACCCTATTCTATGCATTCTAAGTCTTGCCTAATTGCATTATAATTGCCCTTGCCCCATCGATAACTCTTGACCTGTGGCATGTTCCTATCCCTTTACATCGCTAAATGAAACCTAACTGAATTATGGTCATTCTCTCCAAAGTGCTCACCTTCCACTAAATCAAACACCTGGCCTGATTCATTACCAAGCACCAGATCCAGTGTGACCTCCCCTCTTGTCGGCCCTTCAACATACTGTGTCAGAAAGCCCTCCTGCACACACGGGACTAAAACTGATCCATCCGACGTACTAGAGTGAAAGCATTTCCAGTCAATGTTGGGGAAGTTAAAGTTCCCCATAATGACCACCCTGTTCCTTTCACTCCTACCCTAAAAAATTTTGCTAATCCCCTCTTCCAACTCCCTGGAACTCTGCAGAGGCCTATAAAAAAAACTCCAAGCAGTGTGACCTCTCCTCTCCTGTTTCTAACCTCAGCCCACATTACCTCAGTAGATGAGTCCTCTTCAAAAGTTCTGTCAGCCACCGTTATACTATCCTTGACTAACAAGGCCACGCCTCTCCCTCTATTACCGCCTTGGCTGTTCTTAATGAAAGATCAAAACCCTGGAACCTGCAACATCCATTCCTCACCCTGCTCTCTCCATGTCTCCGAAATGGCCACAACATCCAAGTCCCAGGTACCTATCCGTGTTGCAAGCTCACCTACCTTATTGCGGATACTCTGGCGTTGAAGTAGAAACACTTCAAATCACTTCACTGTCTGCCAGCACATTCCTGTGACCCTGAAATCCTGTCCCTGTCCTTCCTACTCTCATCCTCCTGTACATTGCAGCTACACCCTCGGTTCCCATCCCCCTGCTGAGCTAGTTTAAACCCACTCGAATAGCACCAGCAAATTTCCCACACAGGATATTAGTACCCCTCTGGTTAAAGTGAAGACTGTCCTGTTTGTACAAGTCCCACCTTCCCAGAATGAGTCCCAATTATCCTGAAAAAACCTGAAATCCTCCCTCCTGCACCATCCTTGTAGCCACGTGTTCAGCTGATATCTCTCCCTATTCCTTGCCTTGCTATCACGTGGCACGGGTAACAAACCAGAGATAACCACTCTGTTTGTTCGAGCCCTCAGCTTCCACGCTAGCTCCCTGAAATCCTGCCTTACATCCCTATTCCTCTTTATTTTGTGGTTAGCACTGCTGCCTCACAGCACCAGAGCCCCCGGTTCAATCCACCCCCACCCCCCCCGCCGCGTCTGCGTGGGTTTCCTCCCACAGTCCAAAGACATGTGAGTTAGGGTGAATTGGCCATGCTAAATTGCCCAGTAGTGTTTGGTGACAGGGAATGGGGCTGGGTGTTTTGCTCTTCGGCGGGTCGGTGTGGACTTGTTGGGCCGATGGGCCTGTTTCCACACTGTAGGGAATCTGATCTAAAGTTCTGGAATTTATATATTGATGAACTGAAACCTGCAACCCCTTCTAAAAGATGAAGGACTCAGCAGCGGTCCAGGTTTGTTCCAAATATTGCATCGGTTGCATGACACTGTGATGTTTTGCTGTTAACTCTGTGTCTTATGATCCTGCAACACAGCTACCCGCAGAAGGAGCAGCGCTGCAGAAGCTAGTGCTTCCAAATACACCTGGGTGGGCGCGGTTTACACAGAGGGGCATGGTTTACGATCTGCATTTGGAGGGGGCGGGGCTTACGCGTCACCTTGGAGGTGGAGGGGCGGGACCAGGGAGCGTGGCCATCCCGAAGCCGGAAGTGTGCCCGCGGCCTATTTCCTCCGCTGGAGCTTCGGCTGCAGCAAGTAAGGTAAAGCTTTATCAATATTTCCTTTTACAGAGTTTGTATTTAATAACCAGTAATGGCTACTCAATATCATCAGAAAGTCCCAAAATGCAATTCATTTCAATCCAGTGCAGATAAACACTAAGAGTTAATTTTCTACGGGAATCAACAGCCTCAGCACTAAAATGGTCTCACAAGGGAACGGCTGTGAATGTTATCACTTGGGGTCCTGTTCACACAGATTCACCGATGCTGAGGCAAACGTTCTTAATTGCCTTACAGCATCCTGTTATCACTTGGTGAGCCCAGGTGTCCCTATCTTTAAGTTCTGCCCTCTTTCTGAGCCTTCCTGCCAGTTTATTTTCTAGTGCAGTAAATGTATTTAATAATTCAGCATTACATTTTAGTCTGAATGTTTAAAGACAAGTTTTAAGGCTATAGACTTTATCACCCAGATGCCCACATCCTCATTCCTCCCTTTGATTGCACCACGATCACTGAAAGTGAAGGATACTCCAAACGAATGCCCTTCAAGGTGGTCCAGCCATCAACATCCTGTAGAGTGGCACCACCGTCTTCGCAGCTCATCTGGTCATATTTATCATCGCCATCGACACGTGTGGGTGAGCCATCAGATCGCAAAAGGAGCATCTTCTGGGGCAAATCTTTATCACTAAGGGACCTCATAAGCCTAGCAATTAAATACCTAACAATACCAATACCGACAAACAGACATAGCTAAATTGATAAGCCAATTGTACCATCAACCCGATCTGCAGTTTCCCCAACTGGTCCCTTCAGTCATTCTGTCAAGGAATACCTGGATCTCTTCTTGTATCTTAGTAATATTGCCAGTCAGATCGGGAATGCCCATAGTGCATTTATCTCGGACAATGGTGCAGACCTCACCCTCCTGGGCCTGTATATAGTCTAAGGCATACCGCTTTCAACATGGAGTCGCTTGAACGATGGCGTGAGCTGCCAGAGGAAGTGATGGGTGCTGATACGATGACAAGTTAAAAGGCTCCTGGACGGGCATCTGAAAATGAAGGGTTCAGATGGGTCAGGGCCAAGTGATGGCAAATGCAACTGGAGTCATAGAGATGTACAGCACAGAAACAGACCCTTCGGTCCAACGCATCCTTGCTGACAAGATAGCCAACACAATTTAGTCCCAGCTGCCAGCACCCAGCCCATATAGGGGCCAAGTGATGGCAAACGTGACTAGATTAATTTAGGATATCTGGGCAGGTTGGGCCAAATGGTCTGTTTCTGCGCTCTGTGACTCTAATTGTCTTCAGTGGAATCAGGAGTGTGGTTGTGAAGGCTGGACTTTCAGAACATGTTTTGCCCTGACTGGGAGCAGAAGCGTTTGACTGAAGTGTGTTGGAGTTAATGCCTTGACGTCTCATTTTACTCCCACCTTCCCGGGGTCGATAATCATTTTGTGTCTGGTCCTTTCTCAAGAAACTGCATTGCAGGTTCACCCTGAATTGACACTTTTTTTTTTGCTTCCCAAAATCAGACCTGCTCACTCTCGGCAGGATCCCAGTGTTGTGAAAGATATTAACTTTCAGGTGGAGGTATCCAAAATTCAGAGAGATGTCAGTCTTGACGTTTTTGCTTTTCTGCCCCTGTAAGATCCTGAATCAGCACCTTCAGGAGAATTAGATAGAGCAGAGTGAGAACAGAGGGGGAAGAGGGTGTGCGAGTGCTTTGAATTTTGTGGAACAGCTAAAGAATAGAATATTCCACAGAAAGTAGAATTGCTTGTTCTGAATTTCTACCCTGCACTGATAGTGATGACTTTTGTAACCTGTTTTTAACAGTGTATTTGAAGATCTGAAGACTGAAGCTTCAAAATCAACAAATTTGAAGGGCTTATTCCTGAAACATTGACTCTCCTGCTCCTCTGATGCTGCCTGACCTGTTGTGCTTTTCCAGCGGCACACTTTTCGACACTGACTCTCCAGCGTCTGCAGTCCTCACTTTGACGTCAATGTCTGACAGTCACTCAATCCATTGGGACCGCAACGATTTTCAACTATGATTCTGTGAGAAGGAGCAAAGTTTTGGTTCCTGTTTGAGTACGTTTCCAGCATCCGTGGGACTGGATCATAGACCATACTGTTGCAGTGCACTGAGTGAAGACCCTGAAACAGTTCTACGGCCTGGGAAGAGGAATTCACTGTGGGGAGGGGCTCCACACGCATTTGTGTGTAACTGAAGCTTCGGCCATGGAGAAACCCGAGGAATCCAGCCCTGTGGAGAAACGATGGAAGTATGGCGACTGCAGGAAAAGCTTCTGTGTCCCATCTGTCCTGAAGACTCATCGGCGCAGCCACACCAGGGACAGCCCGTTCCCCTGTCCCGTTTGCGGGAAGGGCTTCAGCACTTCTTCCACCCTGCTAACCCACCAGCGGATCCACACTCTGGAGACGCCCTTCAGCTGCCCAGTGTGCAGGAAGGCCTTCAGCGATTCCTCCACCCTGCTGAGGCACCAGCGGGTCCACATGGGGGAGAGGCCCTTCAGTTGCCCCGGGTGCGGGAAGAGATTTACCCAAGCCTCCAGCCTGCTGACCCTCCAGCGGATCCACAAAGGAGAGAGGCACTTCAGCTGCCCCCTGTGCGGGAAGGGCTTCGCTAGCTCTACCAACCTCCGGAGGCACCAGGGAGTTCATGTACCATTGCAGGGGGATTGAAGGCGTGATGGCTGAGTGCCAGTATCGACTGGACTATCAACCCAGTTTCAGGGGCTCCCGGGTTTGAATCCCACTGCAGCAGATGGTACGATACAGGGTATGGGTTGAAATTGCTGAGTGAGGCAACACTTCCTCCAGGTTAAGGCTGTACCAAGGACCCAATTACAAAGGGACAACTTGGTGGTGACCAATAGTAAAGAAGTGAGGTGGGTTGGGGGGTGGTGGGGTAGCGTGTGCGCTTTGACCTTGAACGGTTTAAAAAGCAGCTACTTTTTCTCTGCCTTTTTGCTGAGGGGGTTTGAAGCTGTAACAAAGTTGGATCTCAATAAAAGTTACCTGAATTTACCCCCGGCTCAGACTCTCATTGAAAGCTTTGAGCTCCAAGGTTTTTGTTTTAAAGCTGCTCATTTCTTTCAGCTTTCTGCACTAAGCTTCCAATGTCGCGTATCAGATGGATCAGTAAATGAGCAGCCAGTTTCGTTAGAAAGTGAATTTTTCAGGAGTGCAGAGTGTGTCATTTCATCGGCATTGTAAAGTTTACTGGCAGCATTGGGAGATGTGGGTTGTGCTCACTAGAAATTATGTGGAGGAGCCGGTGGTGGACTCGCCTGAACGAAGTTAAAAATCACACAACACCAGGTTATAGTCCAACAGGTTTATTTGGAAGTGTGAGCTTTTGGAACACTGCTGTGGAGCAGGATCATAAGACACAGATTTTATAGCAAAAGATCAGTGTCATGCAACTGATAGGATATATTAAACAAACCAAGATTGTTGTTAAGTCTTTCACCTTTTAGAATGCGTTGCAGGTTTCAGTTCATTAATATGTAAATCCCATAACATCTTTTGATTCACATTCTCAAGATGACTTCAGTTTTTTTTAAAAAAAAGTCACAACTCAGCCCAGATAAAGGTGTGAGGTTCAAGTCTGCCAATGTCCCAATTTTGAATCAGACTGGTTCTATTTCCAAAGCAAGAATTCATAAAATATTACATGGATTGACTGCCTGCAGACTGTGCACTTTTTGAGCAAAATTGAATGTATCTGCAAACATAATTCTGCCAATACAAATTTGCCCAAAAAGTGATGAGAGTTTATGCATGAGTGCACATAAGAGTGTGATGGAGTATATGCCTGTGAGTGTGTTGGGGGTGTATGTGTGCGTGTCTGAGAGAGCACATGTGTATGAGTGAGGTATGAATAAAAGCAAGGGCTTGCGTTTTGCTAAAGCAAGGAAGGTCAGGACTTGTACAGTTAATGGTAGGGCCCTGTGTCATGCTGTAAGAGAGAGACATGGTGGGGTTCAGGTACACAGTTCTTTCAAAGTTGCTTCGCTGCGAGACAGGGTGGTTAAGAAGGCGTTTAGCACACTTGCCTTCATTGTTGACCCCATTGAGTATAGGAGTTGGGACATCATGTTGAGGTTGTACAGGATGTTGGTGAGGCCACTTTCAGAGTACTGAGTATGGTTCTCGTGTCCCTGTAATAGGAAGAATACTATTAGAGAGGGTTCGGTAAAGATTTACCAGGATGTTGCCAGGACTGGAGGGTTTGAGTTATAATGACAGGCTGGGACTTTTTTCACTGGAGCACAGGAGGTTGGGGGGTGACATCATGGAGATTGATAAAATCACGAGGAGTGGAGGTAAGGGGAATAGCAAAGGGCTCTTCCTGAGCGTTGGGGAGCTCAAGACTAGGGGGCATATTTCTTTAAAGTGACAGGAGAGAGATTTAAAAGGAACCTGAGGGGCAAAGTTTTGACAAAGGACGGTTTACACGTGGAATGAACTTGCTGAGGATGTGGACAATGCAGGTACGTTTACAAAGTCTAAACGACATTTGGATGGGTACATGAATAGAAAGGTTTAGAGGGATTTGGGCCAAACGCAGGCAAGTGAGGCTAGTTTAGTTTGGGAACCCTGGTCGCCATGGATGAGTTGGACCAAAGGGTCTATTTCTGTGCTGTCTCCTTCTCTGAACCAGAAGTGATCTTATTGAAACCAGTAGAATTCTGAAAGGGGCTTGACAGGATTGATGCCAATAAAATGCTCCTTTGTGGTGGGAGTCATAGAATCCCAACAATGTGGAAACAGGTCATTCAGCCCATCTATTTCACACTGGCCCTCTGAACAGCATCCCACACATACCCACCCCCTTATTCAGTATTTCCCATGGCCAATCCACCCTAAGTTTCACATCCTTGGTCACTATGGGTAATTTAGCACAGCCTATCCACCCTAACCTCTACACCCTAATCTGTAAATTACCTTCTCAAAAATGTAATTTAAATGTAGAAAAATGTGAGTCTGACTCAACATTCAGACGCAGACAGAATTCACACTTATTGTTAGAAAAGCTCTGCAGTTGAATGACATTCTTGAGAAGGTAACAAAAAACAAGTTCTGGGATTAACAAACCAAAGAGCAGAAACCTATTCTAAAAGATGAAGGATTTCATCTAAAATTGTTTGATGTGTCACATTTCCATAACGCTCGACTCCTTTGGATATAAATTGTGATCATGATCTCATTCTCCAAAACTACCTGATGAAGGAGCGGCGCTCCGAAAGCTAGTGCTTCCAAACAAACCTGTTGGATTATAACCTGGTGTTGAGTGATTTTTAACTTTGTCCGTGGGAAACATGAGTTGTGGGACTGCTAACAGTTCTTATTTTGTGATCTATTCCAAGTGAAATTTCTCCTCTGTGCAGGCACAGTTTGTTTTTGTGCTTTGTGCGAGATCGGGCTAGCAGCTTTTAAATCCTTACGTTAAGCAACAGAAGTAAACTGTCGATCAGCAATTGTATTCTGAGAGTGGTACTTCCAGCTCTGGTAATCCTGTTGCATCAACAGAGAGAGGGGGAGGATGTCACATCTCAAGAGCAGACAGAAAAGTTATTTCGCTTGTTGAGTCGGTTCCTCACTCAGATGAGACTGGATGTTGCTTTTAATGGATCATAATTAAATGCTACAATGGAACACCTTAAATTCAAGGAATTTTGAAAGTGCAAACGAACAGTAACTTTGAACAGAGATGTTCTTCCATTTCTAACCTCGTGGGAGCAGTACATTTGCCAAAAACATTTCGGTGGAATTCTGTGTAACTGTTGGACTTAAAATAGTTTCCCCACTGAACGTTAAACAGGTATTGAGAACGTTGCGCATTATAGATTGTGTTCCTGAGGACCGGAGGAGGATTGAATTTGCCAACTTGAACCACACTTTGCAGAGAGAGGAATTTTCTCCGGATGGAATAGGTTGATGGAAGTCAACAATTGTCAGATTATTTCATGAAAATAACAGCTGGTATGGGGATCCCAGAAGAGGGGCGTCTGTAATGAGCACACAGAAACAAACCCTTCAGTCCAGGCCAACCAGATATCCTAAATTAATCTAGTGACCCATTTGCCAGCATTTGGCCCATATCCCTCTGAATTCTTCCTATTCATGTCCCTATCCAGATGCATTTTTTTCTTCGGAGAATACTTGGGTGAGAGCCAAGATATGCAATATCTCAATGTATAATAATGAAGCTCATTTATTCTGAAATTATTTCAATTAGTTGGTCAATTGGCAAATAATAGCTGCATAACTGTTGTCAACCCGTTTAATATATTTCCTTTGTAAAGATCTTATCCAAATTATAAAATGAATGTATTTTCATACGAAATAAAATTTGCAGTGTTTTATTAAATGGTTGAAAGTAACTTTTGCACTTAATTGCTCCGTTTGGGATTAAACATTGTGACTTAGATAAAAGTGATCTTTCATAATTAATGCTGAGTCTATTAACAAACGAATGTTGCCATTTGCTCCCATGTTCGCTCAGATTAAATTTGAAATTCTTAAATGAGTTGAATAAGGGGTAAAAAGTAAATATTTATTGCCCTTTTCTGAAATTCTCTGCTCTGCCATTGTATTTGGTTAAACAAAATATGTATCTCTCTTCATAACTTTGATATCACCACAAATCCTAGGAACCCCATCCAGAACAAACATATAAATACAAAGTAGGAGACAACAGCTTCGCTTCACTTGGAGGTCACCACTGATGATGTTACCAAGCCAGGTAATGAAACGTCTAGATATCAAACCTACAGCTCAGCGAGCAAACCTGCACCCTAAACATTCTACTTTGCTGAAAGACTGCACAATCTGCAGGCAGTCAGTACATGTAATATATTGTCAATTCCACTTTGAAAATAGATAATGGGCCCACTTCTTTTTGGATGTGAGCATAAGTGGTATAGTAAGTAAGTTTGCTGGTGACACCAAAATTGGAGGTGTAGTGGACAGCGAAGGAGGTTACCTCAGATTACAATGGGATCTTGATCAGATGGGCCAATGGGCTGAGAAGTGGCAAATGGAGTTTAATTTAGATAAATGTGAGGTGCTGCATTTTGGGAAAGCAAATCTTAGCAGGACTTATACACTTAATGGTAAGGTCCTCGGGGGTGTTGCTGAACAAAGAGACCTTGGAGTGCAAGTTCATAGCTCCTTGAAAGTGGAGTCGCAGGTTGATAGGATAGTGAAGATGGTGTTTTGTATGCTTTCCTTTATTTGGTCAGAATATTGTGTACAGGAGTTGGGAGGTCATGTTACTGCTGTACAGTTGGATTGCGTGCAATTCTGGTTTCCTTCCTATCAGAAAGATGTTGTGAAACTTAAGGGTTCAGAAAAGATTTACAAGGATGTTGCCAAGACTGGAAGATTTGAGCTATAGGGAGAGACAGAACAGACTGGGGCTGTTTTCCCTGGAACGTCAGAGGCTGAGGGGTGACCTTATAGAAGTTTATGAAATCATGAGGGGCATGGATAGGATAGATAGACAAAGTCTTTTCCCTGAGGTGGGAGAGTCCAGAAATAGAGGGCATAGGTTTACAGTGAGAGGAGAAAGATATGAAAGAGACTTAAGAGGCAACCTTTTCATTTAGAGGGTGGTACGTGTATGGAATCAGCTGCCAGAGGAAGTGGTGGAGGCTGGTACAATTACAACACTTAAAAAGCAACTGGAGGGATATGGGCCCCGTGCTGGCAGGCGGGACGAGATTGGGTTGGGATATCATGCACAGGGATGTGCAGGTTAGGTGCATTAGTCACGGGTAAATGTTGAGCAATAGGGGTAGGGGAATTGCGTGGGTGGGTTACCCTTCGGAGGATCGGTGTGTAGTCTTTGGGCTGAGTGGCCTGCTCCCACACTGTTTGGAGTCTCTGAAGGGGAAGGGATTTTTGTAAACTGTGCAAGGCAATGCAGGCGTAGTGCGGGGGCCTGCTGTTGGCCTTGCTCCGCCCCTTGCTCCTCCCCGTTGTTGTTGAGCTGTCTAACAAACATCTACTCTTTCTCTGCCTTTTTGCTGGGGGCAACTGAAGCTGTAACAATGTTGGGACACAATAAAGGTTACCTGAACATTCTGCCAGACTCAGACTCTCATTGAAAGCTTAGAGCTCCAAGCGGTTTTTGTTTTAAAGCTGCTCATTTCTTGCAGCCTCCTGCATTAAGTTTCCAATGTTGTATATCAGATGGAGCAGTGACTGAGTAGCTGGTTCCGTTAGAAGTTTACATTTTTCGGGAGTGCAGGCACTGCATTGTTTCAGCGGCAGTTTACTGGCAGCACTGGGAAGTGTGGGCTGTGTTCATTAGAAAGGAGGTGGAGGTGCTGCTGTTGGACTAGGTGGGACACGGTTTAAAAATCACAACACCGGGTTATAGTCCAACAGGTTTATTTGGAAGCACTAGCTTTCGGAGCGCTGCTCCTTCATCAGGTAGCTGTGGAGCAGGATCATAAGACACAGAGTTACGAGCAAAAGGTCACAGTGTCATGCAACTGATATGATATATTGACAAATGTAGATTGCTGTTAAGTCTTTCATCTTTTAGAATGGGTTGCAGGTGTTATTTCATTAATGGGTACATCGCAGTACTACTATTCAGTCATATTCTCAAGATCACAAGGGTTTTTTTAAACTAGTGACATCTCAGCCCAGACAATGCATGAAAGGTGTGACAGTATCCCAATCTTAAATCAGACTGGTACTATTTCCAAACTAGGAATGTATAAAATATTACATGGATTGACTACCTGCATGTTGTGCGCTTTTTGTGCAAAGTTGAATATATCTGTAAATATAATTCTGCAAATGCACCCCATCGTTGTGTGTGCACATGCTTTGTAAAGGGAGTGTGATGGAGGAGAAGCCTGTAAGAGGGTGTGTGTACATCTGAGAGAGAGCGTGTTATGAGAGAGGTATAGATAAAAGTGAGGGATTGCATTTTCCTAAAATAAGGGCAGGACTTGTACAGAGGGATATGGGGGGGGGGGTTCAGGTACATACTTCATTGAAAGTTGCATCACTGGTTGGAAGGGTGCTTCAGAAGGCATTCAGCACACTTACCTTATTTGTCCACACCATTAAATAAAGGAGTTGGGACATCATTTAGAAGTTGTACAGGATGTGGGTGAAGCCACTTGTAGAGTACTGAGAACGCTTCTGGTGGCCCTGTAATAGGAAGAATACTATTACAGAGGGTTCAGTAAAGATTCACCAGGATATTACCAAGACTGGAGGGTTTGAGTTATAAGGAGAGGCTGTGAACCTCTTCACTGGAGCACAGGAGGTTGAGGGGTGACCTCATTGAGATTGATATAATCATGAGGGTTCCAGGTAACATGAACATCAAAAATAGCGAGAAGCCTGCACGGTGATGTCAAGTGACTGGTGGGGGGTAGAAATTGTGGCAGTTGGACACTTTAAATACATCAGGAACAGCATCTCCATACAACATACTGTGCATGTCAGGTGAGATGCCAGAAGACTAGAGGTTGGCTAACATGGTGCCACTGTTTAAGAAGGGTGGTAAGGACAAGCCAGGGAACTATAGACCAGTGAGGCCAACGTCAATGGTGGGCACATTGTTGGAGGGAATCCTGAGGGAGAGGATGTACATGTATTTGAAAAGACAAGGACTGATTAGGGATAGTCAACATGGTTTTGTGTGGGAAATCATGTCTCACAAACTTGATTGAGTTTTTTGAGGAAGTAACAAACATGGATTGAGGAAGGCAGAGCAGTAATGTGATCTATATGGACTTCAGTAAGGCATTTGACAAGGTTCCACATGGGAAACTGATTAGCAAGGTGAGATCTCAAGGAATACAGAGAGAACTAGCCATTTGGATACAGAACTGGCTCAAAGGTAGAAGGCAGAGGGTGGTGGTGGAGGGTTGTTTTTCAGACTGGAGGCCTGCGACCAGTAGAGTGCCACAAGGATCGCTGCTCGGTCCTCTACTTTTTGTCACTTATATAAATGATTTGGATGCGAGCATAAGAGGTACAGTTAGAGGGAGAGGCTGAACTGGCTGGGGCTGTTTTCCCTGGAGTGTCAGAGGCTGAGGGATGACCTTATAAAGGTTTAAAAAGGTATGAGGGGCATGGACAAGATAAATAGACAAAGTTTTTTCCCTTGGGTTGGGGAGTCCAGAACTAGAGGGCATAGATTTCAGGTGAGAGGGGAAAAATGTAAAAGAGACCTACGGGGCAATTTTTTCACACAAGCATAGTACGTGTATGCAATGAGCTGCCAGAGGGACTGGTGGAGGCTGGTACAAATGTCACAATTAAGAGGCATTTGAATGGGTATATAAATAGGACAGGTTTGGAAGGATGTGGGCCAGGTGTTGAGGAGCAGGACTAGATTGGGTTGGGATATCTGGTTGGCATGGACCGAAGGGTCTGTTTCCATGTTGTACACTTCTGACTCTATGCTGTTTCAGCAAAAGCCGCGCATGCTCTGTCTGCAGAAACAGTGCTAACCCTTCTTCAAATGGACCAATGAGAAGCCAGACAAGGAGCCTGGGCCTCCTGCCAATCAGAGCTCCCCAACTGTCTGAATGCGGAAGATGGACCATCAGGTTTTGAAGCTGTTGCTCCTCTCCAAATGAAGATCGAGCTTCACCTCAGACTGCAACTTCCTTCCTCTCTCCACCATCTATGGGTACGGCACTGTCTTTACCATTTCATTTTTTCATTCTGGGGTTAAATTGTTGACTTGCAGCAACTGAAAAGAAAGTGAGTGAATCCAGGGAAGGGACAGAGTCGGGAAACGTTGGTCCAGGTTAGTGTCTCAATTGGCAAACGCACGGCAAATGCAGGCCCACAGTGTGAAGTGATAGCCTCAGTTATGAAAAAATAACTGCTGTAAGGAGGTACGTTGTTTAAATGGTGACATATTGGGATGTGGAGAAAGTGAGGACTGCAGATGCTGGAGATGAGAGTCGAAAAGTGTGGCACTGGAAAAGCACAGGAGGTCAGACAGCATCCGAGGAGCAGGAGAATCGACGTTTCAGGCACGAGCCCTTCCTCAGGAATGATGTGTGGATGTAAAACGTGGCCTCAGCGTCCTTCCACACCAGTCACTGCCAGTTGTCAGACGGATGCAGCAAGCAATCAGCAAGGCAACAGGTATATTACCGAGAGGAATTGAGTTCAGAAGTCGGGATGTCTTCCTGCAGTTAAGGGGTCATTAAATATATTCAAGGCTGAGTTCATCTGATTTTAGAACAACCATGAAGTGGATGTTTATGGGGGAAGGCAAGTAAAATGGTTTTAAGACCAGTACAGAATAGTTAGAGTCATACAGCACAGAAACAAACCCTTCAGCCCAACTCGTCCATGCTGACTATATTCACAAACTAAACTAGTCCCACCTGACTGTGTTTGCCCCATATCCCCCTGAACCTTTCCTATTCATGTACTTATCCAAATGTCTTTTAAACATTGTTACTCAACCTGCATCCACCATTTCCTCTGGACATTCATTCCACACAAACCACTGTTTAAAAAAAAGGTGCTCCTCATGTGTTTTTTAAATCTTTCTCCTCTCACCTTAATTTGCTCCCTAATCTTGAAACGACACATGCCGTTCACCTTATCTTTGCCCCTCATGGTTTTGTAAACTTCTATAAAGAGAACAAAGAACATTACAGCACAGGAACAGGCCCTTCAGCCCTCCAAGGCTATGCTGATCGAGATACTCTATCTAAACCTGCCGCCTATTTTCAAAGGATCTGTATCCCTCTGCTCCTTGCCCATTCATGTCTCTGTCTAGATACATCTTAAATGACGCTATCGATCCCAACCCTACTACCTCCGCTGGCGATGCATTCGAGGCGCCCACCACCCTCAGTGTAAAGAACTTTCTATGTACATCTCCCTCAAACCTTTCCCCTCTCACTTTGAACTCGTGACCCTGAGTAATTAAGTCTTCCCCTCTGGGAAAATAATTCTTACTATCCACCCCTGTTTACACCCCTCATGGTTTTTCAGCCTCAATCAGGACACCCACCCTCCAATGAAAATAATCTTAATCTACTCAACCTCTCCTCATAGCTTGCGCTTTCCATAAAAGGCAACATCCTGGTGAACCTCCTCTGCACTCTCTCCAAACATATCCACATCCTTTTGGAAATCTGGCGATCCGGAATTGTACACAGTATTCCAAATGCACCAAACCAAAATCTTATATAACTTTAACATGACCTGCCAGCTCTTTTACTCAATCCGTCCGATGATGGAACGCGTGTTGTATGCTGCCTTGACCACTCTACTGACAGGCATTGCCACCTTCAGAGAACAATAGACCCGAACACCCAGATCTCTCTGTACATCAATTTCCCCCAGGACCTTTCCATTTACTGTATAGCTCGCTCTTGAATTGCATCTTCCAAAATGCATCACCTCGCATTTGTCTGGATTGAACTCCATCTGCCATTTCTCCTCCCAACTCTCCAATCTATATTCTGCTGTATCGTCTGACAGTCCCCTTCACTATCTGATATTCCATCAATCTGAATGCCCATCTGCAAACTTGCTAATGAGGCACCCGACACCTTCACCTTTCAACCTCCTGTGCTCCAGTGAAAAAAGTCCCAGCCTACCCACCAAAAGGTGTGAATGCTGTCTGGGTACCAATGTCGAGTCAGCCTGACATTTTTGATATAAAAGCTCTGCATTTAAATTACGTTCTTGAGAAAGTTACTGAAAACAGGTTCTGGGATTAACATACCAAAGAACAGAAACAGTTCAGCAGTTAGATCACACGTTCGAGTGAGAAGTGTGTATAACATGATCTCACAACTCCTGTACTCAATGCTATGAGCAATGAAGGAAAGCAAACCAAACGCTGCCTTCACTAATCTGTCCACCTGAGACTCCAGCACTCCAAGGTCTCTTTATTCTGCAACACTCCCCTTAACTGTGTCAGTCCTGCCTGGATTGCTTGACCAAAATGCAAACCTCTGATTTCTCTAAATTAAACTCCAACTGACACTCCTCGGCTCATCAACCGATCCCATAAATTCTAATTTATAGTGAACTCTTTCCTATCTCATTCCTTAGAAGCTGAAAATCTCCATCCCACAATCAGTCCCTCCATTTTCACTATTTGGACTGAAGGGGCTGTTTCTGTGCTGCATGGCTCTGTAACTCGGCCCTGTACTAGTCTTAAAACCATTTTCTTGCATTCCCCATAAACATTCACATAAAAATCAGATGAACTCAGCCTTGAATATATTCAATGACCCCCTAACTGCAGGAAGACATCCCCACTTCTGAACTTAATTCCTCTTGCTAATACACCACTTACCTTGCTCATTGCCTGCTGCACCTGTCTGACAACTGGCACAGAAGGACACTGATGCCCCTCTGAACATCCACGCATCATTCCTGATGAAGGGCTCGTGCCCAAAACTTCGACTGTCCTACTGCTCGGATGCTGCTTGACCTGCTGTGCTTTGCCAATTGTGGTCTTCTCTACATTGGGGAAACCGAGCGTAAACTTGGGGAACGGTTTGCTGAGCATCACAGCCGGGTCCGCAGAGGCTGAGCTGACTTCCCAGTCTCCACCCATTTTTATGCCCCTTCCCACTCCCCTTCTGACATGACTATTTTTGGCTTCCTCCATTACCACAACAAACCAAGCCACAAACTGGAGGAACAAAACCTCATCTTCTGTCTGAGCAGTCAACAGCCCGGAAGACACATTGAGTTCTCCAATTTCAAATAATCTCCCATCCCATCCCATCCCCCAACACACTTCCCAGCCCCTTCCACTCTTCCCTGCCAACTAGATTCCTTCCTCCCATTCACCAACCAGGTCGTACCAGGTTATGGAGATAAGGCAGGAACAGGATGCTGATTGAGGATGATCAGCCATGATCACAATAAATGGTGGTGCTGGCTCGAAGGGCAGAATAGCCTACTCCCGCACCTATTGTCTATTGTACCCTCTACCTGTCTCCACCTTTCCCCACTTCAATACCCTGACCCCAGCACACCCTTGTTCCACAGCTCTCCCTCTACCCACCCCCAGACCTGAACAAGGGTACACCAGATCCCTCGACTTCTCCACCTTCTGATACTGCCTAGCTTGCTGCGTTCTTTCAGTCTCCTGCCTGTCTATTTTGCTAATTGAGAACAAAGGCTTGGACTAACTTTTCCAGACTCTGTCCCCTCACCTGGATTCACTCCCATTTCTTTCAGTTGCTCCAAGTCAACAACTGAACCTCAGAATGAAACGTAAATGGAAATGGGGGTGAGAAAAGAGAGTGCCGTACTCTCAGATGTTGGACAGAGGAAAGAAGTTGCAGTCTGAGGTGAACCTCAATCTTCATTCAGAGAGAGGAGGAGCAGGAGCTTCAGAACCTCATTGTCCAACTTCCACATTCACCAATAGGGGAGCTCCGAATGGCAGGAGGACAATTCTCCCTCCGGTCCTCCTTATTTGTCCATCAAACGTAGGTCTCGTCCCTTTTCTGCCGACAGCGAGGAACATGCCCAATGTCTTGGTGACACCAGCAAACGTGTGCCCTGTTTGTTGACACTGAGGAGTGTACACAATATGCACTGTAGCAATGCTGGTGTCATTGACAGATTTTAAGTGTCCAAATTCCTTTGGGAGAACAAAAAGGGTACAGCCATAATTTTTTTCCATGTGGCTCAATATTTGATTGCTTTTGCATTTGTCTGGCTGCTCAATGTTTAAGTCTTTTCCTCAGTGTTGGGCTGAGATTCACAACTAGAGGGCATAGGTTTAGGGTGAGACCACAAAGGTAACTGAGGGGCAACGGTTCCATGCAGAGGGTGGTGCATGTATGGAATGAGCTGCCAGAGGAAGTAGTGGAAGCCAGTATAATTACAGCATTTGAAAGGTATCTGGCTGGGTATCTGAATAGGAAGGGTTTAGAGGGATATGAGTCAAGTGCTGGCAAAGGGGTCTAGATTAATTTAGGATATCTGGTTGGCATGGACAGGTTGGACCGAATAGGTCTATTTCCATGCTGTACATCTCTATGACTCGAAATAATAAAAAGTCGAATTTTCCAAATAACAAACTATATCCATGTTAACAAGGCTTAGTGTACCACATGCTTTACTAACTATTCTCAACAGGTCCTGCCCCTTCAATGACTGAGGAACATATACATGCTGGTGCATAATCTCCTTCACTAGTATTTACACACTACCCTCAGCAATTGCACAACTAACAGCAAAGGGTAAACAGCACAAGGATTAAAACACAGTGAGGGGCAAACAGCACAAGGATTAAACACACAGTGAGGGGCAAACAGCACAAGCGCCAGTAAAAGCCGATGGAAAGTGAGTGTAAAATGTCACTATGACAGGACAGGCCCCACATTCCTTCCCCTCCGTCCCCCCCACAACCTGCCTCACCTTTCACGTCCCGGGCCCAGTACCTTCCAGGTGGCCCCATAGTTGACACAGGGGCCGCCCCACGACCAGTAGAACTCCACCACCCCGGCGGCGGACGAGTTCCCAAGCAGGCCCTTAACCCCATCCGCCTCCAGAATGCTCACCGGCTCCTGGCTGCTGTACAGCCGGCCGGTGTGGCCGTGACACAACAGCTGCGCCAGGAAGGCGGCGGCGGCCAGTGACGGGTGTCTGCCCCGGGCCGCGCGGCGCCATTTTCCTAACGGCCGCCCTCCCGCCGCTTCCTCGCTCGAGCGACTTCTCCTCCCAACCGCCTTCGGCCCCGCGAGACGTCTGCACGGGGGATGGGCGGGGCCGGCGATGAGCGGGGCGGGGCCAGGCGATGGGCGGGGCCGGGCCGGGGGATGGGCGGGGCGGGGCCGGGGGATGGGCGGGGCGGGGCCGGGCGGGGCCGGGCCGGGCCGGGGAGCCTCACCGTCACCCAGCAACAGCCGCCTCGCGCTACAACTGCTCATTCACAAAAACAAACTCTCCTGTCTCGCTCTGCAGCTGCAGGGGGGACACTGCCACGTTTCCAGGAGCCCTGTCTACATTGGGAAAGCTCACGGCTCAATTTAAACAGATATTCCCACATCTAACGGAACGGCGTCATATCGAAAGGGGGCAATCTGCATTTTAAAGGAACGTGGACATTTTAACGGGTATTTCTGCAAATAAAGAGGTTTAAATGGACGAGATTACATTTCAAAGGGATGTGGGCACATTCCAAGGGATATCTTCATATGTAAAGTGACGCAGTTATATCTCAATGAATCTACATTTTGAAGAGACGTTGCCCTATTTATAAGTAGAGACAGTAGGTGTGAATTCTGTCTGTGTCCCAATGTTGAGTCAGACTGACATTTTACTGAGAAAAGCTCTGCATTTAAATTACATTCTTGAGAAGGTAAGTTATAGATTCTGGTGGAGGTTAGGGAGAATTGGCCGTGCTAAGTTACCCGTAGTGACCAGGGATGTACAGGTTAGGGTGGATTGGCCATGGAAAATTCGCAGTAAGGGGTTGGGTACGGGTGGGATCCTGTTCAGAGGGCCAGAGTGAAATAGATGGGCTGAATGGCCTTCTTCCACATTGTCAGAAATCGATGACCCTCTCCACCAAAGGAGCATTTTATCTGCATCTATCCTGTCAAGCCCCGTTCAGAATTCTACTGGTTTCAATAAAGGTATACAGCACAGAAACAGACCCTTCGGTCCAATTCGTCCATGCCGACCATTATTCCAAACTAAACCAGTCCCACTTGCCTGCATTTGGCCCATATCCCTCTAAACCTTTCTATTCATGTACCCATCCAAATGTCGTTTAAATGTTGTAACTGTACCTGCATCTACCACATCCTCAGCAAGGTCATTCCACATGCAAATCACTCTCTTTCAAAATGTTGCCCCTCCGGTTCCTTTTAAATCTCTCACCTTACATTAAAAAAAATGCCCGCCTAGTTGAGTTCCCCTGCGCTGGATTGTTCTATGTTCTAAACTTAGTGCAGGAGGCTAAAAGAAATGAGCAGCTTTAAAACAAAAACCTCTTGGAGCTGAAAGCTTTCAATGAGTCCGAGCCCGGCGGTCAGTTCAGGTAACCTTTATTGCAACCCAACTTTGTTACAGCTTCAGATCCCCCCAGCAAAAAGGCAGAGAAAAAGCAGTTGCCTTTTGAACAGCTCAAGTGTGCACACACCACACTTGCCCTCCTCCTCACCCCCCCACACCACACTTGCCCTCCTCCTCACCCCCCCCACACCACACTTGCCCTCCTCCTCACCCCCCCCACAACACACTTGCCCTCCTCCTCACCCCACCCACACCACACTTGCCCTCCTCCTCACCCCCCCCACACCACACTTGCCCTCCTCCTCACCCCCCCCACACCACACTTGCCCTCCTCCTCACCCCCCCCACACCACACTTGCCCTCCTCCTCACACCCCCCCACACCACACTTGCCCTCCTCCTCACCCCCCCCACACCACACTTGCCCTCCTCCTCACCCCCCCCACACCACACTTGCCCTCCTCCTCACCCCCCCCACACCACACTTGCCCTCCTCCTCACACCCCCCCACACCACACCTGCCCTCCTCCTCATCCCCCCCACACCACACTTGCCCTCCTCCTCACCCCCCCCCACACCACACCACACTTCCCCACCCTGTTTTTACTATTGGGTAAAAACAATAACTGCAGATGCTGGAAACCAGATTTTGGATTATTAGTGCTGGAAGAGCACATCAGTTCAGGCAGCATCTGAGGATCAATAAAATCGATGTTTCGGGCAAAAGCCCTTCATCAGGAATAAAGGCAGAGAGCCTGAAGGGTGGAGAGACAAGTGAGAGCAGGGTGGGGGTGGGGGTGGGGGTGGGGGTGGGGTGGGATGGGGGTGGGGTGGTGGAGAGAAAGTAGCATAAAGTACAATAGGTGAGTGGGGGAACAGGATGAAGGTGATAGGTCAAGGAGGAGGGTGGAGTGGATAGGTGGAAAAGAAGATAGGCAGGTAGGACAAGTCATGGGGACAGTGCTGAGCTGGAAGTTTGGAACTAGGGTGAGGTGGGGGAAGGGGAACTGAGGAAACTGTTGAGTCCACATTGATGCCCTGGGGTTGAAGTGTTCCGATGCAAATAATGAGGCATCTAGTGGCGAGGGAGCGGCGGTGAAGGAGGCCCAGGACCTCCATGTCCTCGGCAGAGTGGGAGGGGGAGTTGAAATGTTGAGCCACGGGGTGGTTTGGTTGATTGGTGCGGGTGTCCCGGAGATGTTCCCTAAAGCGCTCTGCTAGGAGGCGCCCAGTCTCCCCGATGTAGAGGAGACCACATCGGGAGCAACAGATACAATAAAATGATATTGGTGGATGTGCAGGTAAAACTTTGATGGATGTGGAAGGCTCCTTTAGGGCCTTGGATGGAGGTGAGGGAAGTGGTGTGGGCGCAGGTTTTGCAATTCCTGCGGTGGCAGAGGAAGGTGCCAGGATGGGAGAGTGGGTTGTAGGGGAGGGGGGGTGGACCTGACCAGGTAGATATGGAGGGAACGATCTTTGCGGAAGGCAGAAAGGGCTGGGGAGGGAAATATATCCCTGGTGGTGGGGTCTTTTTGGATGTGGCGAAAATGTCGGCAGATGATTTGGTTTATGCGAAGGTTGGTAGGGTGGAAGGTGAGCACCAGGGGCGTTCTGTCCTTGTTACGGTTGGAGGGGTGAGGTCTGAGGGCAGAGGTGCGGGATGTGGACGAGATGCATTGGAGGGCATCTTTAACCACGTGCGAAGGGAAATTGCGGTCTCTAAAGAAGGGGGCCATCTGGTGTGTTCTGTGGTGGAACTGGTCCTCCTGGGAGCAGATACGGCGGAGGCGGAGGAATTGGGAATATGGTATGGCATTTTTGCAAGAGGTAGGGTGGAAAGAGGTGTAATCCAGGTAGCTGTGGGAGTCGGTGGGTTTGTAAAAATTGTCGGTGTCAAGTCGGTCGTCACTAATGGAGATGGAAAGGTCCAGGTAAATTTAAGGTCAGGGTGGAATGTGTTGGTGAAGTTGATGAATTGCTCAACCTCCTCGCGGGAGCACGAGGTGGCACCAATGCAGTCATCAATGTAGTGGAGGAAGAGGTGGGGAGTGGTGCCAGTGTAATTACGGAAGATCAACTGCTCTATGTAGCCAACAAAGAGACAGGCATAGCTGGGGCCCATACGTGTGCCCATGGCTACCCCTTTGGTCTGGAGGAAGTGGGAGGATTCGAAGAAGAAATTGTTAAGGGTGAGGACCAGTTCAGCCAAACGAATGAGAGTGTCGATGGAAGGGTACTGTTGGGGACGTTGGGAGAGGAAAAAACGGAGGGCTTGGAGGCCCTGGTCGTGGCAAATGGAGATGTAGAGGAATTGGATATCCATGGTGAGGAGGTGGTGTTAGGAGCCGGGGAAACGGAAGTCTTGGAGGAGTTGGAGGGCATGGGTGGTGTCTCGAACGTATGTGGGGAGTTCCTGGACTAGGGGGGTTAGGACAGTGTCGAGGTAGGTAGAAATGAGTTGAGTGGGGCAGGAGCATGCTGAGACAATGGGTCGGCCAGGCTTGTGGATCTTGGGAAGGAGGTAGAACCGAGCAGTGCGGGTTCCCGGACTATGAGGTTGGTAGCTGTGGGTGGGAGATCTCCTGAGGTGATGCGGTTCTGTATGGTCTGGGAGATGATGGGTTGGTTATGGGGTTTGGGGTCATGGTCGAGGAGGCAGTCGGAAGAGGTGTCATCGAGTTGGCGTTTGGCTTCAGCGGTGTAGAGGTCAGTGCGCGAGACTACCACTGCGCCCCCTTTATCTGCTGGCTTGATGGTGAGGTCGGGATTGGAGCTGAAAATGTGTTGCTGGAAAGGCGCAGCAGGTCAGGCAGCATCCAGGGAACAGGAGAATCGACGTTTCGGGCATAAGCCCTTCTTCAGGATTGGAGCAGAGGGATTGGAGGGCTGCGAGTTGTGAGGGTGAGAGGTTGGAGTGGGGGATGGGGGTAGACAGTTGAGGTGGTTAATGTCCCGGCGGCAGTTGGAAATGAAGAGGTCGAGAGCAGGTAATAGGCCAGCGCGGGGTGTCCACGTGGATGCAGTGCGTTGGAGGTGGGTGAAGGGGTCCTCGGAAGGTGGGCGCGAGTCCAGATTGTGAAAGTAAGCTCGGAGGCAGAGGCGGCGGAAGTGTTCGATGTCATGGCGTGTATTAAATTCATTGATGCGTGGACGGAGGGGGATGAAGGTGAGTCCTTTGTGAGGACTGATCGTTCGTCCTCAGTGAGGGGGAGGTCTGGACGGATGGTGAAAACTTGGCAGACCTGGAATCTGGTGTGGGTCTGGAGCTGGGAGTGGTGGCGGAGCCGGTAACTGGAGTGGGTGTGATGGTGGGGGGAATGGGGGTGGAGTCATGAGCAGGGGTGCTGTTCCCCTCAGGGTTCTGGGGGCCGGGAATGGTGACAGTGGGATCAGTGGGGGGCATGTCAGCAGAATGCAGGTGAGTGGTGCTGGTGGGGGCGGAAGTGATGGCAGACACAGCAGTAGGGGTGGCGGAAGTCACTAAGCGTGTGACATCAGCGATGATGTGAGGGGCGGAAGTGATGTCACGTGATGCATGAGGAATTGAGAGGGGCGGAAGTGGCTGTGGGAGTGGCCATGATGGGGGCAGAAGTGACATCAATCAGTGTGGGGATGGCAGCTGCACCAGCCGTATGGCTAATGGCATCCGAGCAGTTTCAGAGGCCGGGGGAACCTTCTGGAATGTTTGAGGAGCACTGGGTATGGAGGTGGGTAGATAAAAGTTTGTTGTACTTACAGTTTTTGATGTTTGAGATGGAGTTGAAATACTGTTTGTTGAGAATATGAATTCTCCTGAGGATGTAGTAGAGTGGGTCCTTTGCAATTCTGAGAGAGTGTGGCCCTCAGCTGAGGCAGGGCAGACTGGAGAGAGGTTAGGTGCCGGCGCATTGCTGCAAGCGTGGAGTAGAGGATCTTGACAGAGAACCGTTGCTGGTGTATTTGAATCTGTAGTCTGTACTGTTTGTCCAGTTGGGTCCGAACTCTGCTGGTTTAAAGGTAGTCCGGAATCCGTGTAGGATGAGTTGCTTACGGAGGCAGGCACCGAGGAAGCAAATATGGCTGTGGTAGCGAGTCTGTTTCAGGACATGGTTGAAGAGCTGCAGGGCAGAGGAAATGACCTGAGAGTTGCAGTGGGAGAGGGGCTCCCTGAGATTGTTGTAGAGAGGAGGAAGACTTCTTCAAGGTTGGCCAGCCCCAAGTTGTCCATTTGTAATTGGATCCTTGGTACAGCCATAACCCGGAGGAAGTATTGCCTCACTCAGCAATTTCAACCCATTCCCTGTATCCAACTAAGTTTCTCCCCGCTCCTTTACACTGGCCTCCCCACACTGGCAGAGTCAACCAGACTGCTGTGGGTCTGGAATCACGTGTAGGCCAGACCGGGTAAAGGATGCAGCTGGAATGACTGAGTGAATCCTTTCCCACAATGGCGGTTCCCTTCCCTAACAAGGGAGAGAGTGATACAGATGGGGACTTTCTCCCCCGCACCACCCCCTCCCTGAAACGGTCTCATCGTTAGATTCCGAACTCCACATTTCTGACCGAATACCAATTCTGCCATCTGTCATGGTGGGATTCGAACCCGGGAGTCCCCGGAACCGGGTTGATAGTCCAATCGATATTGGCACTCGGCCGTCACTCCTTCAATCCCCCGGCGATGGCACGTGAACTCGCTGGTGCTTCCGCAGGTGGGAGGAGTAGGTGAAGCCCTTCCCGCACTGAGAGCAGGTGAACGGCCTCTCCCCCATGTGGACCCGCTGGTGGGTCAGCAGGGTGAAGACCTGGGTAAAGGCCTTCCCGCACTTGAGGCAGCTGAAGGGCCTCTCCCCCGTGTGGATACGCTGGTGGCTCTGCAGGTTGGAGGAGCAGGTGAAGCCCTTCCCGCACTGAGAGCAGGTGAACGGCCTTTCCCCCGTGTGGACATGCTGGTGGGTCAGCAGATTGCAGGAAGTGCTGAAGCCCTTCCCGCACTCGGGGCAGCTGAAGGGCCTCTCCCCCGTGTGGACCCGCCTGTGGATCAGCAGATGGGCAGAATACCTGAAGCCCTTCCCGCACTGAGAGCAGGTGAACGGCCTCTCCCCCGTGTGGGCCAGCAGGTGGGAGGATGTGCTGAAGGCCTTCCCGCAGTCGGTGCAGGGGAATGGCCTCTCCCCGGTGTGACTGCGCCGATGAGTCTCCAGGACAGACGGGAAACGGAAGACTTTCCCACAGTCACCACACTTCCATCGTTTGTCCACGGAGAGGGATTCCTCAGATTTCTGCATGGCCACAGCTTCAGCTGCATTCAAACACGTGTTGAGCCCCTCCCTGCCGTGAAATGCCTTCCCAGGCCGTATTCCTGTTTCAGGCTCCATGCACAGTGCACTGCAACAGTGGGGTCTCTCGTCCAGTCCCACTGATGCTGAAAACATCCTCAAACAGGAACCAAAAAGTGTTGATCCCTCAAACAGAAATCACAGTCAAAAATCGTTGCGGTCCCGATGGATTGAGTGACTGTCAGACATTGACATCAAAGTGAGGACTGCAGACGCTGGAGAGTCAGTTGAAAAATGTGGCGCTGGAAAAGCACAGCAGGTCAGGCAGCATCCGAGGAGCAGGAGGGTCAATGTTTCGGGCATAAGCCCTTCATCTGTTGATTTTGAAACTTCAGTCTTCAGATTTTCAAATACTCTGCAAAAAGAGATTACAAAAGTCATCACTATCAGTGCAAGGTAGAAATTCAGAACAAGCAATTCTACTTTCTGTGGAATATTCTTTTGTTGTTCCACAAAATTGAAAGCACTTCCACACCCTCTTCCCCCTCTGTTCTCACTCCGCTCTAACTAATTCCCCTGAAGGTGCTGATTCAGGATCTTACAGGGGCAGAAAAAGCAAAAACATCAAGACTGACATCTCTCTGAATTTTGGATACCTCCACCTGAAAGTTAATATCTTTCACAACACTGGGATCCTGCTGAGAGTGAGCAGGTCTGATTTTGGGAAGCAAAAAAAAGTGTCCATTCAGGGTAAACCTGCAATGCAACTTCTTGAGGAAGGACTAGACACAAAATGGTTAATGACCCCGAGAAGGTGGGAGCAAAATGAGACATCAAGGCATTAACACCAACACACTTCAGTCAAACTCTTCTGCTCCCAGTCAGGATAAAACATGCTCTGAAAGTCCAGCCTTCACAACCATACTTCTGCTTCCACTGAAGACAATGAGAGTCACACAGCACGGAAACAGACCCTTTGGCCCAACCTGCCCAGATATCCTAAATTAATCTAGTCACGTTTGCCATCACTTGGCCTCTATAAGGGCCGGGTGCTGGCAGCTGGGACTAAATTGGGTTGGCTATCTTGTCAGCAAGGACGAGTTGGACCGAAGGGTCTGTTTCTGTGCTGTACATCTCTATGACTCCAGTTCCATTTGCCATCACTTGGCCCTGACCCATCTGAACCCTTCATATTCAGATGCCCGTCCAGGAGCACTTTAACTTGTCATCGTACCAGCACCCACCACTTCCTCTGGCAGCTCACGCCATCGCTCAAGTGACACCACATTGAAAGCGTCTGGTCTGGTGCACCAGATGACACCAGGATAATCTCAGATCGTTCCAGATCGCATCGATACTCAGTCAGTGGCTTTCCCGATCAGGATGTTGTACGTGATCAAACAGGTCAGTGGGTAGGCGATCCCCCACCTCTTTGTTCAAGTATCTCTATGAGAACTCCCTTGCTGGAGGGTCCCTTGGAGACACTTCAACTGGACTTCATTAAGTTGTAGAAATGAGTTGAGTTGCTATAAATATGTTTTGCTCATTGCTGATATCTTTTCGAAGTGGATTGAAGCCTACCCTCCTCCTAACGCTACTGCTGAGACTGTGGTGTAGATTTTGTTTGAGGAAATAATTCCCTGCTTCAGTATACCTGCCTGCATTAGCTCGGACAATGGACCACACTTTGTAGGTAATATTAACGGAGAACTCTATTCCCAGCTTTGTATTTGTCGGCAACTGCATGGTGCTTATCATCCTCAGGCGTCCGGCCTTATTCAATGTTTTAACCAGACTCAAGACTAAACTTGCCAAATTGATGGCAGAGTCTCGCCTCTCCTCGTTATGCTAATCCCTGTGGCCTTATTCTAGATGCGATCCATATCTGCGAGCAAGACACGACTGTCTCCAGCTGAGAGTCTCTCTGATCACCCCCTCCGTACCCCTTGGAACGATTCGGCTCCCTTCTCAGTCCACTTCCACCACATGACCGAAGCAATGAGTGGTTATGTTCTTGCTCTAACGTGATGCGTGCCTTTCACTCCCAGGAGCATGTGGCCGACAGCGATGTTCCCTCCCTTTCAGCCTCGTCACGGGTAGAGCCTGGTTCGTTGGTGCTTGTCAAGAACTGAACTGTCAAAGGTCTCCAACCTTGTTGAGATGGCCCCTTCCAGGTTTTACTTCCCACCCCTACGGCAGTCACAGTCGTTGGGTGCTCAGCTTGGGTCCACCTGCACCATTGTAAATTGATTGACCGCACCAATCAAAAGGGGGGAAGAGGAGGAGAGAATCCTGGAATCCCAACAAAAGGAGTGGACCTTGTCCAGTTGGGTTTTTGAATCTTGCTGTTATTCTCATGTTAATCTTATGACAGATACTTGAACTAAGAGGAGAGACTTGTGGGGGATCGCCTATCTCTTCACCTTTCTGATCACGTACAACATCCTGATGGGGAAAGCCACTAAGTATGGATGCGACCAGGAATGATCAGAGATTATCCACCACCCATGCTGAGATGATGTTGTCCAGTGCACCGGACCAGACGCCTTTGACGTGTGGAACGTGATGAAGATTGATTATTGCAATGGACTCTTACATCAGAAAGACCAGATGGTCCATCTGGACAGTAGAAATCAGTGGGAGTTACCATGTCGTTACCATGTTTTTTTTATTTTACTTGCAGACGCACTTCTAGTGAGGATAAAATTGCTCAACCGCGTTATTATGGTAAATATTTTAAGGACGCCTAGGAACACCATCCCTTTTTGCAGGACGGGCCGACTCTAGAAAAGGGAAGCCTGATAGGGGAAACTCCTCGATCCACAAACAACTTATCCAGAGGCAGTAGTATGTTACTCCTCTCTGTCGGGAGATGACTTACTTGCCCTATCCCCAGTCCCAGATTCCATTCTATTTGTCAGACTTCCTACAGCCGACCCTGCGAAGAGACATATCACTTTCCAATACCTCCGGTCTGTGTATACAAACAGCTGGTGTAACACTGGCTGGGGTACGGCAGGCCTTATGCGGCACATGGACCTGGAACGGAACCCTTCCCTTGTGCATTTATAGGCCTTTTCTCTTTTCAGAACCTGATACTGTCACCAAGACCATGTACAATAGGTCTCAGGGAGATCCCAATGGGAATAGCATTCTGAGGACCATTGTCTCCCATACAGTGCGAGTGCTCAAGTCACTTGGGCCATTTTTTACAGCGCTCAAGCAACTCCTCTTGAAAAATGTTGACCCTTTACTCCTGTAGACCTAACCAGACCCCCTGCTGTAACATTTCAGTAATCGATTTTGACAAAGTCTCCCTAATATACACCAAACCAGACTATTATTTCTTCAGCTAAGGTAAAGCTACCAATTTCCTTGTCCTGGATGGCAAAGATGTCCCTCATAAGGTCACTATCGGAGCCCTTGTCCCCACAACAGTACCTTGTCCTGGCCAGTGGACAAGTCGATGGAACCTCCATCTGAGGAGGATGCAGCGGTCGGTCTCAGCCAACCTTGATCCAACTGGAAGGATCCCAAGGGACTGGGTGACAATACAGGACACCCGATAGGCTGGGAAATCCAGAGTACCCTGAAGTTGGAAGGATCGGCAGGGGTGTCAAGTTAACAGAACCACAATTCCCTCTTTTGCGGCCTGACCATTCGAGGAAATAAGACGAAAGAGGCTCTGAAACAGAGTTATCTGGGATTATCAGACCTGTGTCTTTACTCTGTGCAGAATCGGTATGCCTTCGACTATATACTCACCCAGGAGGGTGAGGTCTGCACCATTGTCCAAGATAAATGCACTATGGGCATTCCCAATCTGACTGGCAATATTACTAAGATACAAGAAGAGATTCAGGTATTCCTTGACAGAATGACTGAAGGGACCAGTTGGGGAAACTGCAGATCGGGCTGATGGTACAATTGGCTTATCAATTTAGCTATGTCTGTTTGTTCGTTTGGACTAGCCTTCTCTTTCAGTGATCTTGGTGCAAACAAAGGGAGGAATGAGGGTGTGGGCATCTGGGTGAGAAAGTCTTTCGCCTGAAAACTTGCCTTTCAACATTCAGACTCAAATGTAATGCTGAATTATTTACTGCACTAGAAAATAAACAGGCAGGAAGGCTCAGAAAGAGGAGAGAACTTAAAGATAGGGACACCTGGGCTCACCAAGTGATAACAGAATGCTGTGAGGCAATTAAGAACGTTTGCCTCAGCATCGGTGAATCTGTGTGAACAGGACCCCAAGTGATAACATTCACAGCCGTTCCCTTGTGAGACCATTTTAGTGCTGAGGCTGTTAAATCCCGTAGAAAATTAACTCAGTGTTTATCTGCACTGGATTGAAATGAATTGCATTTTGGGACTTTCTGATGATATTGAGTAGCCATTACTGGTTATTAAATACAAACTCTGTAAAAGGAAATATTGATAAAGCTTTACCTTATTTGCTGGAGCCGAAACTCAAGCGGAGGAAACAGGCCGCGGGCATACTTCCGGCTTCGGGATGGCCACGCCCCCTGGATCTGCTCCCGCCCCTTCCGGAAGCAGCTCGTAAGCCCCGCCTCTGGGAGCCAAACCTCTTTCCTCCAAGCGCACCAAACCCCGCCCTTTCGCCACGGACTCCGCTCGAGTCAAGGCCACGCCCCCTGCCCGCACGCGCAACCGCCCACAAAGCCGCGCGCCTCCAGGCTCGACGCGCGCACCGCCCGCTGACCCGGACCGCTGCTGAGTCCTTCATCTTTTGGAAGGGGTTGCAGGTTTCAGTTCATCAATATATAAATTCCAGAACTTTAGATCAGATTCCCTACAGTGTGGAAACAGGCCCTTCGGCCCAACAAGTCCACACCGACCCGCCGAAGAGCAAAACACCCAGCCCCATTCCCTGTCAGCCAACACTACGGGGCAATTTAGCGTGGCCAATTCCCCCTAACCCGCACGTCTTTGGACTGTGGGAGGATACCCGCGCGGGGGTGGGGGGGAATTGAACCTGGGGCTCTGGCGCTGTGAGGCAGCAGTGCTAACCACAAAAAAAATGACATTTTCTGTTTTTCAGCAGCAGCTGCATCCCAGGAGTGGGGAGTCACTGATTTGAGGTTTTAAAGTTGAAGTCGGACAGCAGAGGTTCCTGGGAGAGGAGGGACGACTTATTTGTATTTCCTTCTTGCTGTATCAGTCAGTGGGTATTGTTGAGGGAGGAAAACGACCTACCAGGGGCTCTGGCACAGAGCCTGTCCCTGTTGCACCAGAAGGGAAGGAAGGAAACGCGGAGAGTGTTCGTCATTCTAACTCAATAGTTAGAGGGTCAGATAGAAGGTGTGTTGGGAACAAACAAGACTCGCGGTTAGTGTGTTGCCTCCCAAGTGCCAGGGTGCGTGAAGTCTCGGATCGTATCTTTGGGGTCCTGAAGGGAGAGGGTTTCCAACCCCAAGTCATGGTCCATGTAGGTACCAACAACATAGGTAGAAATGTGAGAAACAGAACTCACTCACCAAATCAATCAGCCTGAGACAAAGCCTTGGAAACAAGAACAATTTATTATAGTCTTGCAAGTACCGGACGCTTCTGCAATCAAGCAGAAATGCGCGCCTAAAAAGAGCATGTTAGCTTTCTTATTCAGTTTACAAGTTGCGGGATCACGCCTCCCTTTTCCCATCCTATCATAAGCCGATTACCTCACTTGTCAGTTATTTTCTTATCTGGCCATCCTGCTGTCCTTGTCTGCATTCTTTGTTACAGCTTGTTCTTTTATCCAGTTTCTCTTATCATACTATAAGCTTTATTGTGAAATGCCCCTGTTGCTTCTTTTTGTGGTCAACTACAACACTTTAAAGTTATTTCCCAGCTTAAAACTATTTTCTTTAAAAGACCCTCCATATTCATTAAAGTCTTAGCCTTAAGTATGCGACATGCTACAAGAATTCTGCGACCGTTTGTATAATGTTCCCCTTCATTTCCCTCACTACACCCCCTCACCTGGTGGTGCTATTCGAGTGGGTTTAAACTAGCTCAGCGGGAGATGGGAACCGGGGGGCGTAGCTGTAGTGCACAGGAGGATGAGAGTAGGAAGGACAGGGACAGGATTTCAGGGTCACAGGAATGTGCTGGCAGACAGCGAAGTGATTTGAAGTGTTTCTATTTCAATGCCAGAGTATCCACAATAAGGTAGGTGAGCTTGCAACACGGCTAGGTACCTGGGACTTGGATGTTGTGGCGGTTTCGGAGACATGGAGAGAGCAGGGTGAGGAATGGATGTTGCAGGTTCCAGGGTTTTGATCTTTCATTAAGAACAGCCAAGGCGGTAAAAGAGGGAGAGGCGTGGACTTGTTGGTCAAGGATAGTATAACGGTGGCTGACAGAACTTTTGAAGAGGACTCATCTACTGAGGTAATGTGGGCTGAGGTTAGAAACTGGAGCGGAGAGGTCACACTGCTTGGAGTTTTTTTATAGGCCTCCGCAGAGTTCCAGGGAGGTGGAAGAGAGGATTAGCAAAATTATTCTGGGTAGGAGTGAAAGGAACAGGGTGGTCATTATGGGGGACTTTAACTTCCCCAACATTGACTGGAAATGCTTTCACTCTAGTACGTCGGATGGATCAGTTTTAGTCCCGTGTGTATGCAGGAGGGTTTTCTGACACAGTATGTCGAAGGGCCGACAAGAGGGGTGGTCACTCTGGATCTGGTGCTTGGTAATGAACCAGGCCAGGTGTTTGATTTAGTGGAAGGTGAACACTTTGGAGAGAGTGACCATAATTCAGTTCGGTTTCATTTAGCGATGTAAAGAGATAGGAACATGCCACAGGTCAAGAGTTATCGATGGGGCAAGGGCAATTATAATGCAATTAGGCAAGACTTAGGATGCAAAGAATAGGGTAGCAAAATGCAGGGGATGGGAACAATTGAAATGTGGAGCTGGTTTAAGGAACAGATATTGTGTGCCCTTGATAGGTATGTCCCTGTCAGGCAGGGAGTGATAAGGTAAGGGAACCGTGGTTTACAACAGAAATTGCATCTCTTGTTACAAAGAAGATGGAGGCTTATGTGTTGATGAGGCAAGATGGTTCAGATGAGGCGATGGAGAGTTACAGATCAGCTCGGAAGGATTTAAAGAGAGAGTTAAGAGCAAAGAGAGGACATGAGCAGTCTTTAACACATAAAGGAGAACCCTAAAGCTTTCCATAGGAATGTGAGGAATAAAAGGATGATTAGGGTAGGAGTAGGGCCAGTCAAAGACAGAAGTGGGAAGTTGAGTGTGGGCCCTGTGGAGATTGGAGAGGTGTTAATGAATATCTCTCATCGGTCTTCACTCAGGAAAAGGAGAATATTGTAGAGGAGAAGAATGAGGTACGAGATATTAGACTCGAAAGGATCGAGGTTAGTTGCACACAGGTGTTATCATTTCTAGAAGGAGTGAAAGTAGACAAGTGCCCCGGGGCCGGATGGGATTTATCCAAGGATTCTCTGGGAAGCGAGGGAGGAGATAGCAGAGCCTTTGGCTTTGATATTTGAGTCGTCATTGTCTACAGGTTTAGTACCAGAATGGAGAATTGCAAATGTTGTGTCCTTGTTCAAGAAGTGCAGCAGAGATGACCCAGGTAATTATAGACCAGTGAGCCTTACTTCTGTTGAAGGAAAGCTTTTGGAAAGGAATAATAGAGATAGGATTTATAATCATCCAGCAAGCAACAATTTGATTTCAGATAGTCAACATGGTTTCATCAAGAGCAGATCGTATCTCACAAACCTCTGTGTTTTTTGAGAAGGTGACCAAGCATGTAGATGAGGGTAGGGCAGTTGACGTGGTGTACATGGACCTCAGTAAAGCCTTTGATAAAGTTCCACATGGTAGGCTGTTGGAGTAAATGCAGAGGCATAGGATTGAGGCTGATTTAGCAGTTTGGATTACAAACTGGGCTTTCTGAAAGAAGGCAGCGAGTGGTGGTTCATGGAAAATATTCAGCCTGGAGTCCGGTTACTAGTGGTGTGCCACAAGGATCTGTTTTGGGACTACTGCGGTTTGTCGTTTTTTTAAATGGCTTAGACACAGGCATAACTGGATGGATTAGTAAATTTGCAGACGACACTAAAGTCGGTGGAGTAGTGGACAGTTTGGAAGAATGTTACAGGTTGCAGGGGGACTTGGATAAACTGCAGAATTGGGCTGAGGGGTGGCAAATGGAGTTCAATGCAGCTAAATGTGAGGTGATTCACTTTGGGAAGAATAACAGGAAGGCAGTGATCTTGGAGTCCATGTGCATAGATCCCTGAAAGTTGCCACCCAGGTAGACAGTGCTGTGAAGAAGGCATACGGTGTGTTAGGTTTCATTCGTAGAGGGATTGAGTTCCGGAACCGCAACATCATGCTGCAACTATACAAAATGCTGGTGCAGCCACACTTGGAATATTGTGTATAGTTCTGGTCCCCATATTTCAGGAAGGATGTGGGAAGCATTGGAAAAGGTGCAGAGGAGATTTACCAGGATGTTGCCTGGTCTGGAGGGAGCGTCTTATGAGGAAAGGCTGAGAGACTTGGGTCTGTTCTCATTGGAAAGAAGGCGGCTAAGGGGGGATTTGATAGAGACATACAAGATGATCAGAGGATTAGATAGGGGAGACAGTGAAAGACTTTTTCCGAGGATGGTGACATCAGCTTCCTAAAGTGAATCACCTCACATTTAGCTGCATTGAACTCCATTTGCCACCTCTCAGCCCAATTCTGCAGTTTATCCAAGTCCCCCTGCAACCTGTACAAATTGAGGGGTGATAGATTTAAGACAGATGTCAGAGGCAAGTTCTTTATGCAGAGAGTGGTAAGTGCGTGGAATGCCCTACCTGCTAAAGTAGTCAACTCAGCCACATTAGGGAGATTTAAACAATCCTTAGATAAGCGCATGGTTGATTTTGGGATAGTGTAGGGGAACGAACTGAGAATAGTTCACAGGTCGGTGCAACATCGTGGGCCGAAGGGCCTGTTCTGCGCTGTATTGTTCTAGTTTCTTTGTTCTATGTTCTAAACTTAGTGCAGGAGGCTGAACGAAATGAACAGCTTTAAAACAAAAACCTCTTGGAGCTCAAAGCTTTCAATGAGAGTCTGAGCCCGGTGGTAGGTTCAGGTAACCTTTATTGCAACCCAACTTTGTTACAGCTTCAGATCCCCCCAGCAAAAAGGCAGGGAAAAAGTATCTGCTTTTTGAACACCTCAAGGTCAAAGTACACACACCACACCTCCTCTCCTCCCCCTGCCACCACACTTCCCCTCCTCACCACGCTGTCTTTACTATTGGCCAGCACCAAGTTGTCCCTTTGTAATCGGATCCTTGGTACAGCCGTCACCCGGAGGAAGTATTGCCTCACTCAGCAATTTCAACCCATACCCTGTCTCCAACTAAGTTTCTCCCCGCTCATTTGCCAGGAAGGGGCAGTGTAGAGTCAACCAGACTGCTGTGGGTCTGGAGTCACGTGTAGGCCAGACCGGGTAAAGGATGCAGCTGGAATGACTGAGTGAATCCTTTCCCACAATGGCGGTTCCCTTCCCTAACAAGGGAGAGAGTGAATCAGATGGGGGCTTTCTCCCCCGCACCACCCCCTCCCTGAAACGGTCTCATCGTTAGATTCCGAACTCCACATTTCTGACCGAATACCAAATCTGCCATCTGTCGTGGTGGGATTCGAACCCGGGAGTCCCCGGAACCGGGTTGATAGTCCAGTCGATAATGGCACTCGGCCGTCACTCCTTCAATCCCCCTGCGATGGCACGTGAACTCGCTGGTGCCTCAGCAGGTGGGAGGAGCAGGTGAAGCCCTTCCCGCACTGAGAGCAGGTGAACGGCCTCTCCCCCGTGTGGATCCGCTGGTGCCTCAGCATTGTGGAGGCCTGGGTAAAGGCCTTCCCGCACTCGGGGCAGCTGAAGGGCCTCTCCCCCGTGTGGACCCGCCGGTGGATCTGGAGGTGGGAGGAGGTGGTGAAGCCCTTCTCGCACTGAGAGCAGGAAAATAGCCTCTCCCCTGTATGGACCCGCTGGTGCCTCAGCAGGGTGGAGGCCTGGGTAAAGCCCTTCCCGCACTCGGGGCAGCTGAAGGGCCTCTCCCCCGTGTGGACCCGCCGGTGGCTCTGGAGTTGGGAGGAGGTGGTGAAGCCCTTCTCGCACTGAGAGCAGGAAAATAGCCTCTCCCCGGTGTGGATACGCTGGTGCTTCCGCAGGTGGGAGGCCTGGGTAAAGGCCTTCCCGCACACAGGGCAGCTGAAGGGCCTCTCCCCCGTGTGGACCCGCCGGTGGTTCCGCAGGTTGGAGGAGGTGATGAAGCCCTTCCCGCACTGAGAGCAGGTGAACGGCCTCTCCCCGGTGTGGATACGCTGGTGGGTCAGCAGGGTGGAAGATGCGCTGAAGGCATTCCCGCACTCGGGGCAGCTGAAGGGCTTTCCCCTGTGTGGACCCGTTGGTGGGTCTGGAGGTAGGAGGATGTGCTGAAGGCCTTCCCGCACTGAGAGCAGGTGAACGGCCTCTCCCCCGTGTGGATCCGCTGGTGGGCCAGCAGGTGGGAGGATGTGCTGAAGGCCTTCCCGCACTGAGAGCAGGTGAACGGCCTCTCCCCCGTGTGGACCCGCTGGTGGGTCAGCAGGGAGGAGGATGTGCTGAAGGCCTTCCCGCAGTCGGTGCAGGGGAATGGCCTCTCCCCGGTGTGACTGCGCCGATGAATCTCCAGGACAGACGGGACACGGAAGCCTTTCCCACAGTCACCACACTTCCACGGTTCCTCCACAGGGTGGGATTCCTCAGGTTTCTCCATGGTCACAGCTTCAGCTGCACACAAACACGTGCAGAGCCCTCCCTGCCGTGAAATCCCCTTTCCAGGCCATATAACTGTTTCAGGCTCCACGCACAGTGCGCTGCAACAGTGGGGTCTCTCGTCCAGTCCCACTGATGCGGAAAACGTCCTCAAACAGGAACCAAAAAGCGTTGATCCCTCTCACAGAAATCACAGTCAAAAATCGTTGTGGTCCTGATGGATTGAGTGACTGTCAGACATTGACATCAAAGTGAGGACTGCAGACGCTGGACAGTCAGTCGAAAAACGTGGCGCTGGAAAAGCACAGCAGGTCAGGCAGCATCCGAGGAGCAGGAGAGTCAATGTTTCGGGCATAAGCCCTTCATCTGTTGATTTTGAAACTTCAGTCTTCAGATTTTCAAATACTCTGCAAAAAGAGATTACAAAAGTCATCACTATCAGTGCAGGGTAGAAATTCAGAACAAGCAATTCTACTTTCTGTGGAATATTCTTTTGTTGTTCCACAAAATTGAAAGCACCATCCCACTCTCTCTCCCCCTCTGTTCTCACTCCGCTCTAACTAAATCCCCTGCAGGTGCTGATTCAGGATCTTACTGGGGCAGAAAAAGCAAAAACATCAAGACTGACATCTCTCTGAATTTTGGATAACTCCACCTGAAATTAATATCTTTCACAACGCTGGGATCCTGCTGAGAGTGAGCAGGTCTGATTTTGGGAAGCAAAAATAAGTGTCCATTCAGGGTGAACCTGCAATGCAGATTCTTGAGGAAGGACCAGACACAAAATGGTTAATGACCCCGAGAAGGTGGGAGCAAAATGAGACATCAAGGCATTAACACCAACACACTTCAGTCAAACTCTTCTGCTCCCCGTCAGGATAAAACATGCTCTGAAAGTCCAGGCTTCACAACCACACTTCTGCTTCCACTGAAGACAATTAGAGTCACACAGCGCAGAAACAGACCCTTTGGCCCAACCTGCCCAGATATCCTAAATTAATCTAGTCACGTTTGCCATCACTTGGCCCCTATGGGTGCTGGCAGCTGGGACTAAATTGGGTTGGCTATCTTGTCAGCAAGGACGAGTTGGACCGAAGGGTCTGTTTCTGTGCTGTACATCTCTATGACTCCAGTTCCATTTGCCATCACTTGGCCCTGACCCATCTGAACCCTTCATATTCAGATGCCCGTCCAGGAGCACTTTAACTTGTCATCGTACCAGCACCCACCACTTCCTCTGGCAGCTCATGCCATTGCTCAAGCGACTCCATGTTAAAAGTGTCTGTTCTGATGCACCAGATGACATCAGGATAATCTCAGATCGTTCCAGATCGCATCGATACTCAGTCAGTGGCTTTCCCAATCAGGATGTTGTACGTGATCAAAGAGGTCAGTGGGTAGGCGATCACCCACCTCTTAGTTCAAGTATCTCTACGAGAACTCCCTTGCTGGAGGGTCCCTTGGAGACACTTCAACTGGACTTCATTGAGTTGGAGAAATGAGTTGAGTTGCTATAAATATGTTTTGCTTATTGTTGTCTTTTCTGAGTGGATTGAAGCCTACCCTCCTCCTAACGCTACTGCTGAGACTGTGGTGAAGATTTTGTTTAAGGAAATAATTCCCTGCTTCAGTGTACCTGCGTGCATTAGCTCGGACAATGGACCACACTTTGTAGGTAATATTAACGGAGAACTCTGTTCCCAGCTTTGTAATTGTTGGCAACTGCATGGTGCTTATCATCCTCAGGTGTCCGGCCTTATTCAATGTTTTAACCAGACTCAAGACTAAACTTGCCAAATTGATGGCCGAGTCTGGCCTCTCCTGGTTATGCTAATCCCTGTGGCCTTATTCTAGATGCGATCCATGTCTGCGAGCAAGACACGACTGTCTCCAGCTGAGAGTCTCTCTGGTCACCCCCTCCGTACCCCTTGGAACGATTCGGCTCCCTTCTCAGTCCACTTCCACCACATGACCAAAGCAATGAGTGGTTATGTTCTTGCTCTAACGAGTGTTATGCGTGCCTTTCACTCCCAGGAGCGTGCGGCCTACAGCGATGTTCCCTCCCTTTCAGCCTCGTCACGGGTAGAACCTGGTTCATTGGTGCTCGTCAAGAACTGGACTGGCAAAGGTCTCCATCCTCGTTGGGATGGCCCCTTCCAGGTTTTACTTCCCATCCCCTTGGCGGTCACAGTCGTTGGGCG
The DNA here is from genome assembly GCF_037043375.1 of Chiloscyllium plagiosum. Classification (NCBI taxonomy): domain Eukaryota; kingdom Metazoa; phylum Chordata; class Chondrichthyes; order Orectolobiformes; family Hemiscylliidae; genus Chiloscyllium; species Chiloscyllium plagiosum. The sequence continues at coordinate 91,410,300 of NW_028270165.1, read as the reverse complement.
CTCAGCTTGGGTCCACCTGCACCATTGTAAATTGATTGACCGCACCAATCAAAAGGGGGGAAGAGGAGGAGAGAATCCTGGAATCCCAACAAAAGGAGTGGACCCTGTCCTGTTGGGTTTTTGAATCTTGCTGTTATTCTTATGTTAATCTTATTACAGATGCTTGAACTAAGAGGAGAGACTTGTGGGGCATCGCTTATCTCCTCACCTTTCTGATCACGTACAACATCCTGATGGGGAAAGCCACTAAGTATGGATGCGACCAGGAATGATCAGAGATTATCCACCACCCATGCTGAGGAGATGTCATCCAGTGCACCGGACCAGATGCCTTTGACGTGTGGAACGTGATGAAGATTGATTATTGCAATGGACTCTTACATCAGAAAGACCAGCTGGTCCATCTGGACAGTAGAAATCAGTGGGAGTTACCATGTCGTTACCATGTTTTTTTTATTTTACCTGTAGAAGCAAGCCTAGTGAGGATAAAAATGATCAACCCTGTTATTATGGTAAATATTTTAAGGACGCCCAGGAACACCATCCCATTTTGCAGGACGGGCCGACTCGAGAAAAGGGAAGCCTGATAGGGGAAACTCCTCAATCCACAAACAACTTATTGATACAGGCCCACAGAACGCTCTTCACCCCAGGGCAGTAGTATGTTACTCATCTCTATCGGGAGATGACTTACTTGCCCCGTCCCCAATTCCATTCCATTTGTCAGACTTCCTACTGCCGACCCTGCGAAGAGAGATGTCACTTTCCAATACCTCCGGTCTGTGTATACAAACAGCTGGTGTAACACTGGCTGGGGTACAGCAGGCCTTATGCGGCACATGGACCTGGAACGGAACCCTTCCCTTGCGCATTTATAGGCCTTTTCTCTTTTCAGAACCTGACACTGTCACCAAGACCATGTACAATAGAGCTAAGGGAGAGCCCAATGGGAACAGCATTCTGAGGACCATTGTCTCCCATACAGTGCGAGTGCTCGAGTCACTTGGCCCATTTTTTTACAGAGCTCAAGCAACTCCTCTTGCAAAACGTCGACCCTTTACTCCTGTAGATCTGACCAGACCCCCTGCTGTAACATTTCAGTAACCTGTTTTGACAAACTCTCCCTAATATACACCAAACCAGACTATTATTTCTTCAGCTAAGGTAAAACTACCAATTTCCTTGTCCTTGATGGCAAAGATGTCCCTCATAAGGTCACTATCGGAGCCCTTGTTCCCACAACAGTACCTTGTCCTGGCCAGTGGACAAGTCGATGGAACCTCCATCTGAGGAGGATGCAACGGTCGGTCTCAGCCAACCTTGCTCCAACTGGAAGGATCCCAAGGGACTGGGTGACAATACAGGACACCCGATAGGCTGGGGAATCCAGAGTACCCTGAGGTTGGAAGGATCGGCAGGGGTGACAAGTCAACAGAACCGCAATTCCCTCTTTGACGGCCTGACCATTCGAGGAAATAAGACTAAAGAGGCTCTGAAACAGAGTAAACTGGGATTATCAGACCTGTGTCTTTACTCTGTGCAGAATCGGTCTGCCTTAGACTATATACTCCCCCAGGAGGGTGAGGTCTGCACCATTGTCCAAGATAAATGCACTATGGGCATTCCCAATCTCACTGGCAATATTACTAAGATACAAGAAGAGATCCAGGTATTCCTTGACAGAATGACTGAAGGGACCAGTTGGGGAAACTGCAGATCGGGCTGATGGTACAATTGGCTTATCAATTTAGCTATGTTTGTTTGTCAGTATTGGTATTGTTAGGTATTTAATTGCTCGGCTTATGAGGTCCCTTAGTGATATAGATTTGCCCCAGAAGATGCTCCTTTTGTGATCCGATGGCTCACCCACACGTGTCGATGGCGATGATAAATATGACCAGATGAGCTGCGAAGATGGTGGTGCCGCTCTACAGGATGTTGATGGCTGGACCACCTTGAAGGGCATTTGTTTGGACAAGCCTTCTCTTTCAGTGATCGTGGTGCAATTAAAGGGAGGAATGAGTGTGTGGGCATCTGGGTGATAAAGTCTATCGCCTTAAAACTTGTCTTTAAACATTCAGACTAAAATGTAATGCTGAATTATTGAATACATTTACTGCACTAGAAAATAAACAGGCAGGAAGGCTCAGAAAGAGGGCAGAACTTAAAGATAGGGACACCTGGGCTCACCAAGTGATAACAAGATGCTGTGAGGCAATTAAGAACGTTTGCCTCAGCATCGGTGAATCTGTATGAACAGGACCCCAAGTGATAACATTCACAGCCGTTCCCTTGTGAAATGAATGTAAGTCTTTGAATCTGACCCTGAAACAAGACTCGGTACTATCCATAGCTTTGCAATTAATGGTTGGATCTTGTCCATTATAACATATTCTTACTACCCATTGCAAGCGGGGCTTTCACAAAATAAATCTTTGCTGTCGTGAGAGTTCAAAAGGGAGAGACACAGACAGACACAGAATTGAATTGCATTTTGGGACTTTATGATGAGAGGTTTTTATTCCAGGCTTCCAAAGAGTGCGATCTCCAGGACAAACCAAGAGAGAGGCTTTACAGGTCTGACTCCACAAAGGATTCCCTGGGCTGCATCAAATCTCCACTTTAACATGGGAGGTAGGACAAAATGGCTTCTGCTTGGCTCACTCAGTCAGAACTGAGTCAGGCAGATACTCGTGACTCAGAACAAATAAGGATCCACAGACTGGTGTAAATCCGGTGAAAAAAAATTGCAAATGCTGAAGTAACAAATGTAAACCTAACCATTAATCGTAGAAATTACAGTTTAATGCTAACTACCAGACAGAACAAATACGATTCCAAAAACAGGTTGTCTACAAGAAATTATGATAGATGGACGCCACAGTGTCTAGCACTGTTGCCTCACAGCGCCAGAGACCCGGGTTCAATCCCGCCTCAGACGACTGACTGTGTGGAGTTTGCACATTCTCCCCGTGTCTGCGTGGGTTTCCTCCGGGAGCTCCGGTTTCCTCCCACAGTCCAAAGATGTGCAGGTCAGGTGAATTGGCCATGCTAAATTGCCCGTAGTGTTAGGTAAAGGGTAAATGTCGGGGTATGGGTGGGTTGCGCTTCGGTGGGGTGGTGTGGACTTGTTGGGCTGAAGGGCCTGTTTCCACACTGTAAGTAATCTAATCTAATCTAATTAGATTAGATTCCCGACAGTGGGGAAACAGGCCCTTTGGCCCAACCAGTCCACACTGACCCTCCGAAGAGTAACCCACCCAGACCCATTTTCCCTCTGACTAATAATGTATCAAACACTATGGGCAACTTAGTATGACAAATCCACCTGACCTGCACATCTTTGGACTGTGGGAGGAAACCAGAGCACCCAGAGGAAACCCACGCAGACACGGGGAGAATGTGCAAACTCCACACAGACGGTCACCCAAGGCTGGAATCGAACCTGGGACCCTGGTGCTGTGAGGCAGCAGTGCTCGCCACTGTGCCGCCCTAGGCTAAGTCAAATGTGCGCGAGGACATGGCAGGATCTGATTGGTTGTTACTATGTGATCATGCTCAATGTCTGACTCTAAACAATGGACATAAGTTCTATCCAAACTCTGTAAAAGTCAGCGGATTCTTTTGGCACACTAGAAGTACTCATCGGTGGCCCAGTGGTTAGCCCTGCTGCCTCACAGCACCAGGGTCCCAGGTTCAATTCCAGCCTCGGGGGGCTGGCTGGTGGAGTTTGCACATTCTCCCCATGTCTGCGTGGGTTTCCTCCCACAATCCAAAGATATGCAGATGTGGTGAATTGGCCATGCTAAACTGCCCATAATGTTAGGTGCATTGGTTAGAGGGAGATGGGTCTGAGTGGGCTACTCTTCAGAGGATCGGTGTGGACTGGTTGGGCCGAAGGGCCTGTTTCCACATGTTGGGAATCTAATCTAATCCTTCTGTGCTGATCAGAGTCTACTGACCCGGCTGTATCAAAGAATAAACTATTCTTTGTGTGATTGACAAAAGAGTCATTTCCAGGTGTGTTTATTGACCAATCCCAGAAATCCGAAGATCCAGACAGCAGTCCAGATCAGAACAACCAGACAGGAAACGGTTAATATCCCCAGAATGTGGGGAGCAAAATAAGACATCAAGGCATTAACACCAACACCAGGGAGAAACTGAACATAGAGACGTGACAAACATTAGTGGCAAGCCAGAATCACAGATGTACAGCACAGAAACAGTCCCTTCAGTCCATGCTGACCAGATCTCCTAAATCAATCTAGTCCCATTTGCCAGCACTTGGCCCATGTCCCTCTAAATGTTTCCAGACATATACCCATCCAGATACCTTTTAAAAGATTGTAATTGTACCAGCAGTCATCACTTCCTCTGGCAGCTCATTCTTTACACACACCACCCTCTGTGCATAGGAGTTGCCCCTTAGGTTTATGGTGAGGGTGAGATTTAAAAGAAACCTATGAGCAATCCCAGATCAAAGATCTTGTCTGTTTACCCTCGCCATGCCCCACATTATTTTATACAAGGTTGTAGGGTCACCCCTGTGGGATATAGGGAAAGCAGTGTTACTTCTGCAACCATAATTGCTTCTGCGAGGTAAATGAACTAACGCCAGGGTATAATTGTTTCAGCCAAGAGTGGAGTTAACAAGAATGAAAGCAATGTGAAGGAAATATATCATTACTTTTGTATTAGCTAAAAAATGTGCATACAAGAATGAAATGTGCCTGCAAACAATGGTAGATGTTACAAACAGATAAGGTGCTGTGAGGGGAGAGGGTGTAGGTTAAACTAAATTCCTCTTACTAATAGTAATAAGCATCTGTTCCCTGCTTCTGCCAAAACAAAAAAAAAGCCACAATCAAGGAGGTCAGAAGGCTCAGTGTCGGCGAAAAATGGGAGGAAATGTTGCTTTCGCCAACAAGGAAGCAGCTGGCAGTGAAAGGGGATATACGCTAACACTTTGTTCACGCACAAGGCTGAATAAGGCAAGAAATAGACAAGAGTAATGGGCGCCACCGGGAAAGAATGGAGGGACAAACCGATCTTTTGCGGATCAGCTTGGAACATCGGCGGGGGGGGGGGGGGGGGGTAGAGAGGAGGAATGTGAATGAGGGAAAGAAGCTGAATGTGCTGGAGCAAGGTGGAGGAAGAACAGAGGATGTAAAACCGGCTTGAAGCTGCAATGAGGAATATTGCATGTGCTGTACTTGTACCTGTGGCAGTTACTGGTGGGAATCGGGTGCATTTTAAACATCAAAACAGGAGATATCCAGCCCTCCCCCTTCCCAATCTCTATCCTTCAGTCCCTCCTCACCCGGGTAACTAAGACACATACCTGAGTTTGCGGAGGCTGCTCCCTCCCTGCATTCACTCCAGTTGCTACAAGTGACCAATTTCCCCTCCTCCCATCTCTGTCTCCCTCCCAGGATGCGCCTTGTGACGTCACAAAGAAACTAGGGGCGGGGCGAGGAATAGTGACGGTGTAGGGGGCGGGGCATGGCTAACAGCGGGACGCCGCACCGCGCATGCGCTGTGCCTGCAGCACACGGGGAGGAGGACACACTTTCCAAAAAACCCCTCCCTTCAGAGAATCCCCAGAGTGTGGAAGCAGGCCACTCGGCCTCACCGACCCTCCCAAGGGTCACCCACCCACACTCATTCCCCTATCCCCATTGCTCTTCATTTATCCCTGAGTCATGCACCTTACCTGCTTAGCATGGCCAATCCACCCTAACCTGGGCACTATGGGTAATTTAGCATTGCCAATCCACCCTCACCTGCACATCCTTGGGCACTGTGGGTAATTTAGCATGGCCAATCCACTTTTGATTAGAGTGGTGCTGGAAAAGCACAGCAGTTCAGGCAGTGTGAGAGACAATTTCGGTACAAACAATTGAGATGTGCATGACCCCAAAGTCTAAGGGGAATAGAGCCATAGGGGTAGGGTAAAACATGCTTCTCTATAATAAAGGACGAGACATCTGCTGCTACGGATTGATAAGACCACTCACATAGACAGAGTAGAAAAACAAGTCCTTGACTGATCAGACACCAGGGTCGAAAAACAACTCGGGAAACGTCTGCTGCAGACTTTGTGATAAGGGATGGAAAAATACTGACTGTTTAGAATGTGAACCTCGTGACTCTTTAGAGCTATAGAGGGGAGGGACTTGTCCTGTATTTAATCAGAAACATTGTTAGCCTCGGGTGCCTTTTTCTCAGAAGGGTGCCCAACTCTGCAGACTTGTTAATAAAACTTTGTTTTCCTGAATTTGTCTAGAGCGATTATTGAGAAGCGATTTTCGTTTCTAACAAACTTGGGGGCTCGTCCGATCAACACTCCGGCCGCGAGGGGTGGCTGAGGAAGGACATCGGAGAAGGTGCACCCTGCCGAGTTCGGCAGTCCCTGATTCCTTGCTTGTCGCCCCCCGTGGCTTGAGCGAGTGATATCCAGAAGGCTCAGGAGAACAAAGGAGGGGTGTGGCCGAGGCAGTGGGGACGGTTAACGATCGAGTAATTTCGGTGCACCGAACCCAGGTAAGAACAGACTTGCGGGAACCGTCTTTCCGGAGGACTGGGGACCTGCGGAGTGCCTGTAGATTTTTCTACAGAGACGTGGGACTCAGGATACTTGAGACCGGGGCTCGTCTGTGCGGGATTTTGCAGAGACCGTGTTTGCGGAGGAACATGGACCTACGGGGTGCCTGTGATCTGTTTCACAGAGACGTAGGACACAGGAATCCAAAGACCGGGGGTGCCTGCAAAGGGACCTGGGCGATCACGGGACTGAAGGTCCGGGAATTGGCTAAATAGTGATAGATTATCACGGGATAATACAGAAATCTCCGATTTTACAAAGTCCTCGGCAATGGGAAATAAGGGATCCAAGGCGAATAAGGGAAAGGTAGGCTTGAGCGTAGACAATGAAAAATACCCCGGGGTACCTGACGATAGTCCGTTAGGAATAATGTTAAATAATTGGGATCAGGGTAGGAGAAAAGGAAAATCTAGAAAGAAGATGGTGAAATACTGTCAAACGTGGTCCCAAAAACCTATTCAGGGAGACTCAGTGTGGTGGCCTAAATTCGGAACTGACGAAGACTGGGTCCGGCAAGCTCTAATTTTATATGTCAATTCGAAACCTAATGTTACTCGGGAGGAAAGTGATTACGCCCTTTGTTGGCTACCAGTCACACTATCTTGCAAAATGAAGGTAACCAATGAAGACTCGAAAGGGCAGAAAGAATGGGAACCTTTAGATCACTTACCGCCGCCCTACGTGACCCCGTCTGCCCCGCAAAATAGTCCTTCGGGTGGCGACGATTCAGGGGAAGGGGAAGAAAGCGGGGAGGAACCACCAGGTGCCTCAGGTGTACAGACTAGATCTCAAGCTGAAAAGAGTCACAGACGAAACTCTGTCCCGATTGCAAGAATGAATCCACTCCGGGAAGTGCCCATGGGAGGCGCGGAAGGAGGGACGGGATATGTGAACGTCCCCTTAACGAGTACTGAAGTACGGAATTACAAGAGGAAGATCTGAAGGATGCCTTCTGGAGTTGCCCCCTTGACGAAGAAAGTCGGAACCTTTTTGCATTTGAATGGGAGAATCCCTTCACAGGACGAAAGCGACAATTAAGATGGACAGTCTTGCCGCAGGGATTCACGGAGTCACCCAACTTGTTTGGACAAATACTGGAGCAGATCTTAGGAGGATTTCGGTGTAACGTTGAGAATCAATTGCTCCAATATGTCGATGATCTCTTACTCTCAGGACCGAGAGAAGAGGAGGTACGAGCAGACACCGTTGCCCTGCTGAACTTCCTGGGGAAACAGGGCCTACGCGTCTCCAGGACAAAACTCCAGTTTGTGGAGCAAGAAGTAAGATATCTGGGCCATCAGGTCAGTAAGGGGCATCGCCGTATCACGCCAGAACGAATATCGGAGATTACGGGTATGCCAATACCCAGGACGAAGAAGGAAATCAGACAATTCCTGGGGCTAGTAGGGTATTGCCGGATATGGATTGAAAGTTACACCACTCTAATAAAGTTTTTGTACGACAAACTGGGACAAGAAGAACAAAAACTGGACTGGTCAGATGAGGAAGAGCAGCGATTTAATATTATTAAAAGTAAACTGATCCGAGCTCCGGTATTGGCTTTACCCACCCTGAAGGAACCGTTCCAGTTATATGTTAATAGCGCCGGCGGAATTGCCCAAGGTGTGCTTACCCAGCTGCGGGCAGGGAAACGTCAGCCGGTTGCATTTTTGTCAAAAATGTTAGACCCTGTGTCACGTGGATGGCCGACCTGTATCCAGGCAGTGGCAGCTACGGCAATGTTAGTAGAAGAGGCCCGGAAACTTACCTTTGGAGGAAGGATCACAGTATACTCCCCACATTCGGTTAGTACCATACTGGCTCAAAAGGCTCACCGCTGGTTAACAGACTCTCGCATCCTAAAGTATGAGACGATTTTGATGACCGGAGACGATCTCAATTTTGCAAAAGATCTCAGTTGCAACCCTGCCCAGTTTCTATACGGACGTCCTGCAGATGGGGAACAGGAGCATGATTGTGGGGAATTTGTAGACTTACAGACCAAAAGCCGAGAGGACCTGCAAGAGGCCCCGCTGGGTGAAGGACAGGAACTGTACATCGACGGGTCCTCCCGGTGCATCAGTGGGGTACGGTACAGTGGCTATGCTGTCGTAGATGGCGCAACGAAACGGACGATCGAGTCCGGACGACTGCCCGGGAAGCGGTCAGCCCAATCCTGTGAGTTGTACGCCCTCCAGAGGGCCCTGAAGTTGTTGGAGGGGAAAGTGGGGACCATATATACTGACTCAAAGTATGCATACGGAATCGTTCATACTTTCGGGAAAATCTGGAAAGAGCGAGGATTGATAACTTCCCGGGGAAAAGAATTAGCTCACGAACAAAAGATCAGCCTAACGTTGGAAGCCCTGGCGTTGCCTATAGAACTCGCAGTAGTCCATGTACCCGGTCACCAGAAGGGGTCGACACCGGAAGCGGTGGGAAACCGGCTGGCAGATGAGGAAGCCAAGCGGGCAGTGGTCGAAAAACACGTCCAATTATTAACATTAATAACGTTGAGGGAAGGGCTCGCTAAACAACCCGTCTTCACCCAGGGGGAGATTGATAAAATGGATCAATTGGGTGCCCGGCTAGAAACTAACGGGAAGTGGACGGTTCCTGATGGGAGACAAGTACTGAACAAACAGATCACCCGGAGTATTCTGCACCGATTACACCATCAGACCCACTGGGGGGTGCAAGCCATGTGTGACACGATCCTGAGAGACTATGTATGTAGGGGGATATACACGTTAGCCCAACAAGAAGTAGTCGGATGCCCCACCTGCCAGCGAATTAACAAGAAAGCCATGCGTTCTATGCCAGCTGGTGGTCAGCCCCTCGCAATTAGGCCATTCCAGAGGATCCAAATTGACTTTACAGACTTACCCCCAGTACAGAGATGGAAGTATCTGCTAGTAATAGTAGACCATTTCACCCACTGGGTAGAGGCTTTCCCAACCGCCAAAGACGATGCACCAACCGTGGCCCGTCTATTGTTCGAGAACATAATCCCGAGATATGGCATGATGGAATCTATAGACTCAGACTGCGGGACACATTTTGTTGCTAGGCTACACCATTTGATCTGTACTGCCCTGGGTATCCAATGGAAATTCCATGCACCCTGGCATCCCCAGAGCTCGGGTCGAGTTGAGAGAATGAATGGCACGCTCAAGACCCAATTGACTAAGCTGATGTTAGAAACTAAGTTACCCTGGCCAAAGTGCCTTCCCATTGCCCTATTGAGGATACGTACAGCACCTCGCCGGGATATCGGGGTCTCCTCCTATGAGATGCTGTTCGGATTACCATATTGGAGTAAGGTTGATGGGTGTCCCACTCTACAAGGGGGAGATGTATTCGTCAGAGACTATTTACTGGCCTTATCCCGTTCTTTTGCAGAACTCCGGAGAAAGGGTCTCCTGGCTCAGACTCCGCCGCTCGACTTCCTCTTGCATAAGGTGGAGCCCGGAGATTGGGTACTTGTAAAGACCTGGAGGGCCGAAAAGCTCCAGCCGCAGTGGGAAGGACCGTTCCTGGTCCTGTTAACAACTGAAGCCGCTGTTCGGACGAAAGAAAAAGGGTGGGCCCACGCATCGAGGATAAAGGGGCCTATTCCGCCAGAGGGAGGGAGCACTTGGACATGCGGGCCAGGGGACAAGCCGTTGGTGATAAAGCTAAAAAGACAGCGATAATGAACTCTACATGGACTGTATTGGTGGGGATATTGATCGGTTTACTCCTGTATGTGGGGGAGGGCGAGGGGAGATGTGACAAATGTCGGACTACGGTGAGGCTTGGGAGTCAGATCGACTCGGGGTCATTTATGTCTCACTCCCATGTGAACGATCGGTGTTACGATGTGAATGCACGGCAAGAATGTTGGGAGGGTGGAAAATCCTATTATCAGGTGTATAATAAAGGGTACGGTGGCAAAGTCCGTGGATGCCCTAACAATGACCACTGGGTGTGTGTTAACAAAGCTGGGCAGTGGGGCCTACCCTCCGTGTTGCTCAAAGAACATGTGGACAGAGTCAAGGAGACAATAGTACAGAACACTGAACGGAAGTTAGAGAAAGAGCGCGACCGTCAAAGGACGGTCGTTGTCTCCAAGGTGCCGTCTATATACAAGGAGGTAGAAGAAAAGATCAAACTCCCCGATGTAACACAGAACCTGTTTATTGATCTTACGTCGAGGGTAGCCACCGTGTTAAATATTAGCAATTGCTGGGTTTGTGGGGGGCCACATATGACTGAACAATGGCCGTGGTCTGGTCAAAGCTTAGATATATGGGAGTTGCTTCAGTATAATTGGACACATGTCAACGAAAGGAAAGGGCAGGTGTGGAGACTGACTAACAGCCCGGAAGGCCAGTTGTGTGTTGAAGGGAAAGGGAAGGTTGAGGTGGGTATCAGCCCCTGTCAGAGTGTGTTGAATGCAACCACACAAGTCTGGTGGCCTGAGGATATCACATGGTACATTGCGAAACAGGAGAACCGCAATTGTGAGAGGCTGGGTGATGACTCTCGGTTTTGGAATTGTAGCGGCTCCGGCCCTTATGAGGGCATCCCTGGGATAAAAGAGGTGTGGAACGAAGTTGCGAAACAGGGGGGCCCTGCCCCAGATGGCCTATTCTGGATATGCGGTAATCAGGCATATGCCAAGTTGCCCATGGGATGGGCTGGGGTATGCTTCCTGGGTCTAATTAGACCAGAGTTCTTCTTATTACCCCGGGAGGAGGGCCACGACTTGGGGGTTAAACTATTTGACTCCCTGCAGAGGCCAACAAGGGATATCCAAGTTGGTGATTGGGGGGATGAATGGCCACCGGCCCGTATTATTGAATACTACGGACCTGCTACATGGGCACAGGACGGATCATGGGGATACCGTACTCCTATCTATATGTTAAATCGAATTATCAGGCTCCAAGCAGTCGTAGAGGTCATTACTAATCAGACCGCCCTGGCCCTGGAGTTGCTGGCTAAGCAGCAGGATCAGATGAGGGCTGCTATATACCAAAACCGGCTTGCCTTGGATTATCTGTTGGCCTCAGAAGGGGGCGTGTGCGGGAAGTTTAACCTGACTAACTGCTGTCTGAAAATTGACGATAATGGTAAAGCGGTTTTGAAGATTTCCGATAAAATTCGGAAACTGGCCCATGTGCCGGTTCAATCCTGGCGTCCTCTTGGTGGCATCAGATGGTGGGATGGTCTCCTAGGTGGTAGTTGGTGGCGCACGGCGTTACTGGTGGCTGGGGGGGGCGTAATGCTTCTACTCATCTTACCCTGCCTGATCCCCTGTGTTCAATCTTTAATCCAGAAAAATATTTCCCAACTCCAGGCAGTGGCGGTACCCCAACATGGAACGCAGGAACTGAAGGTGCTGTTGCTGCGAAAGACCAAGGATTTCCCGGGCCCTTGATCGGAGGAGGCTTATCTTTGTCATGCACATCTTAAAAACAGAAAGGGTGGAATTGCAAGAGACGATTTCGGTACAAACAATTGAGATGTGCATGACCCCAAAGTCTAAGGGGAATAGAGCCATAGGGGTAGGGTAAAACATGCTTCTCTGTAATAAAAGACGAGACATCTGCTGCTACGGATTGATAAGACCACTCACAGAGAGAGAGTAGAAAAACAAGTCCTTGATTAATAGGACCACTAACTCTGACAGAGAAGAATAAGTCCTTGACTGATAAGACTACAGGGTAGAAAAAAACAACTCGGGAGACATCTGCTGCAGACTTTCAGATAAGGGATGGAAAAATACTGAACGGTTTAGAATGTGAACCTCGTGACTCTTTAGAGCCACAGAGGGGAGGGACTTGTCCTGTATTTAATCAGAAAGCATTGTTAGCCTCGGCGCGCTTTTCTCAGAAGGGTGCCCAACTCTGCAGACATGCTAATAAAACTTTGTTTTCCTGAATTTGTCTAGAGCGATTATTAAGAAGCGATTTTCGTTTCTAACAGAAATGTTGATACAATTCTCCCTACTCAGCCACAAGATACTAGTGAGAGAACTCAACAGGGTCCTAGCGTCTGGACGTAATACTGCTGAGAGCACTTGTGCTTTACAAAGTTAGTAATAGTGAATTTGCTTACTCCAGGGTTACGAGAGGTGAAACCGTATTTGAATGAATTTGGCAAACAGGTCACATTGGGCAACTATTAAAGACTCTGTTGTATTTCCCTGGGTTATGGACTCATGCAGAGACACAAACAACTTGTGTTGAAAAGTGTTCGATTTGCAAATGGAACAAAGGAGAGGTATGTAGAGTTTGCACACTTGGTTAAGCAGCAACGTGTCACAGCCAGGATTTATGAGGCTCAACTCCCTAACTTGGGCTGCTCTGGAATGCGAGTGCCTCATTAGCCTTGGAAGGAAGGAAGGAAGGAAGGACTAAACAAAAGCTGACAAACTGAGATATGAAGCAAGTTAGAAAATGTTACAGAGAGACACACACAGGCAGAAGTTTGCAGGAAAGTTAACACTTCATAATCTGGTTTCAATGCACATTAGCCTGGGTATGGTACTGATATCACAGGGGTCTCAAAAAGGGTACTCCCTCAATACTCAAACCAAAACATGGGTGCCCCCTGCTGGACTGGTTTGTGTTCATTCTTTGCTGCTGCCTATTTCAGTCGATAATGTCCATTATTGTGGCACCCAGATTTTCGGAAAGCAGCTAGGAAAAGATCTGAAGCGTGTTTAATTTGTAAACAAACAAGGTGCATACTCGAAGAGGGATGCCCTGTGTTTGTTAACCACTTCCTTGTCTGGTCAGCTTTTGTACTGGTTTACAACTTGCGTATATAGAATCACCTTGCGTACATTGTTATGAATATTGTCTAATAAGAGTAGATGTATTTAGTAGCTGAATCAAAACCATCCCAATGACTGAAACAGCTGACACTGGATTGTTGGACAAGTGGGAAATATTTGCAGTTAACCAAAGCACTTCAAAGTTTACAGTCACGGGTACGTCAAGCTGAAGAATTAGGACCGGGGCATATTGGAGCCTGCTTCCTCGGGCAGAGAGTTCCGCAGATACACTAATCTCTGGGAAAAGCAGCAGCCCTCACTCCTCCTCCTCATCTCTGTCCTAAACCTACTCCCCCAAAGCTTGGGGCCTAGTCTCAGCCACCAGCAGAAGTGACTGGATAGGGTAGGGCTTCATCCTCTCAGTGCAATGAATTCCCACTTTCCACCAAAATCCCGGATGTACTCACTTAGTTGCTTGCTGTCTCACAAATGAAAGATTTCATTGTAACTTCTTCCGGTCCCAGGAAGGGCAAAGCTTCTTTGAAAGCTGCTCTGAAAGCCCTGTCTTCACAACCACACTTCTGCTTTCACCGAAGACAGTTGGAGTCATACACCACACAAACAGATCCTTCAGCCCAACTCGTCTATGCCAACCATATATCCGGAATCAATCTATTCCATTTGCCAGCATGTGGCCCATATTCCTCAAAACCCTTCCTATTCATGTACCCATCCAGATGCAGAGGGATGTGGGCCAAATGCTAGCAAATGGGACAAGATGAATTTTGGATATCTGGTCGGCATGGACGAGTTGTACCAAATGGGCTGTTCCCGTGCTGTATGACTCTAATCTTCTTCGGTGAAAGCAGAGGTGTGATTGTGAAGGCTGAAGTTTCAGAGCAGCTTTCAGAGATGTTTTGCCCTTAATGGGAGCAGAAGTTACAATGAAATCTTGCATTGGTGAGACAGCAACTGAGTGAGTAAGTTAAGTACATCCGGGATTTTGATGGAAGGTGGGAATTTGTTGCATTGTGGGGATGAAGCCCTACCCTATCGAGTCATTTCTGTTACTGGGGAGACCAGGCCTCAAGATTAGGAGAAGCAGATTTAGGACCGAGATGAGGAGGAACTGCTTTTCCCAGAGAGTAGTGAATCTATGGAATTCTCTGACCATGGAAGCAGTAGAGGCATTTTCACGAAGAGAGACCTTTGAGGGCAGATTCATAGCTCCTTGAAAGTGGAATCACAGATCGATAGGATAGTGAAGATGGCGTTTGGTATGCTTTCTTTTATTGGTCAGAGTATTGAGTACAGGAGTCGAGAGGTCATGTTGTGACTGTACAGGACATTGGTTAGGCCACTGTTGGAATATTGCGTGCAATTCTGGTCTCCTTCATATCGGAAAGATGTTGTGAAACTTGAAAGGGTTCAGAAAAGATGTATAAGGATGTTGCCAGGGTTGGAGGATCTGAGCTACAGGGAGAGACTGAATAGGCTGGGACTGTTTTCCCTGGAGCGTCAGAAGCTGAAGGGTGACCGTATAGAGGTTTATAAAATCATAAGGGGCATGGATAGGATAAATAGACAAAATCTTTTCCCTGGGGTGGGGGAGTCCAGAACTAGAGGGCATAGGTTTAGGGTGAGAACGGAAAGATATGAAAGAGACCAAAGGGGCAACTTTTTCACACAGAGGCTGGTGTGTGTATGGAATGACCTGCCAGAGGAAGTTGTGGAGACTGGTGCAATTGCAACATTTAAGAGGCATTCGGATGGGTATATGAATAGGAAGGGTTTGGAGAGATATTGTTTGGGTGCTGGCAGGTGGGACAAGATTGGGTTGGGATATCTGGTCGGCATGGGACGGGTTGGACCAAAGGGTCTGTTTCCATGCTGTACATCACTTTGACTCTAAACTCAATACACAGTTGAATGGGTATTTGCAATGGTAGGGGAATGAAGGGTAGTTGGGACAATGCAGGGAGGAGGAGCTGAGTTGATGGATAGATCAGCCATGATTTTAATGAATGGTGGAGCAGGCTGGATGGGCCAAATGGCCGACTCCTGCTTCTATTACTATGAAACTGTAACCCTGCATTTCCCATGGCTAACCCACCTAACCTACACGTCCCTGGACATTCTGGGCAATTTAGCATGGCCAATCCAAATCAAGGCCAGGGAGCAGTATAGTGATGTGGAAAATGAACATCAGAGTGTGATAGAAAGGGACAAGGGGAGTAAATGTACCAGCAATCAAAACTGGATTTTAAAGGTCACAAAAATTGAAACTAAAAACAGTGTGTCTGAATGTGTGCTGCATTGTAACAAAAGTGAATGAGTTGACTGCACACATTGAAGAGAATAATTATGATCCGAGACTCCTTACAGAGACATGGCTTCAGGATGGCAAGGATTGGATCCTGAATATCAAGGGGATAGTCAGATGGGAAGCTCGGTAAAGGTAGAGGGTTAGCACTGCTTATCAAAGCACTGATCACAGGGTAGTCTGGTGTCACCTCGGATTTCAGGTCCTGATTTCTCTGTCCTCTGTTGATCTCCCTGTTCCCTATTACCCCTTCTGGAACAATAAAACATTCAGTAATCATGCCCCAACCCACAATCTCCCAGCCTGTCAACCATCCGGGCACAGAGTGTAGTCATAACAGGGAATTAAACAAGAAAAATGAAACAAAATTAGAAATAAATAGGTGCTTATGCTTAATGTTTGTTCATTCAGAAGTAAACCAGAAATAGGGCTCTCCCAGGATTCTCATGGTGCCCTACTTGGGGAATTTTGTCTCCCTTCCATCTAACTATTAGCACCCAGCTATGATTTACAACAATATTTACAACAGAAGTAAGGCACCTGTTCTCAAATAGGCAGAGATATACTGATGTAGATTTTTGTTTCTCTTTCGTGCAAACACGCACACGCCCATGGGGGTGAATTTGTATGTGCAGGTTCGGGGGGATTGGCTATGCCAAATTACCCATAGTGCCCAGGCACGTGCAGGTTAGGGTGGATTGGCCATGCTGAATTATTTGGTGCCCAGGGATGTGCAGGTTTGACGGGGTAAATGTAGAGCAACAGGTGTAGGGGAATGAGTGTGGGTGGGTTAACCTTCAGAGGGTCAGTATGGAGTCTTTAGGCCCAGTGGCCTGCTTCCACACTGTGAGGGTTCTCTGAAGGGAAGGGGTTTTGCAAACTGTGACTCGCCTCTTGATATGTTTATGTCACAGCAGGGAAGTGGCCCTGTCCGTGAGTGAATCTCACTCTGTCTGGGCAACTCTTCATCCTGGGAGGGAGACAGAGATGGGGGGAGGGGAAATCTATTCACTTGTAGCAACTGGAGTGAATGCAGGGAGGGAGGAGACTCCACAAACTCAGGTATGTGTCTTAGTTACCCGGGTGAGGAGGGACAGAGGGATCGACGTTGGGAAGGCGGGAGGAGTAGATAGCTTTTCTGTTTTGATGTTTAAAATGCATCCGATTCCCACCAGTAACTGCAACAGGTACAAGTACAGCACATGCAATATTCCTCATTGCATCCTCTGTTCTTCCTCCACCTTGCTCCAGCACATTCAGCTTCTTTCCCTCATTCCCATTTCCCCCCCGCCCTGATGTTCCATGCTGACCCGCAAAAGATCTGTTTGTCCCTCCATTCTTTCCCGGTTGTCTTTTGTGGGTTTTGAAAACTTTCCCAGTCCTCTGAGGATTGGAGTTGGGAGATTACGTTGTGCAATCTCCAGGGCATTTGTTTGGCTACTTTTGGAGTATTGTGTGCAGTTCTGGTCTCTCTGCTAGAGGAAGGATGTTGTGAAACCTGAAAGGATTCAGATAAGATTGACAAGGACGTTGTCAGGGTTTGAGCTGAACAGGGTGGAACTGTTTTCTGTTGAGTTTTCAAAGGCTGAGGGTGACCCTACAACCGTTTATAAAATCATGAGAGGCATGGAGAGGGTAAATAGATAAGGTCTTTTCCCTGGATGGGTCATAGGTTCAGGGTGAGGGTGAGATTTAAGAGGAACCTAAGGGGCAACTCCTATGTTCAGAGGGTGCTGTATGTAAGGAATGAGCTGCCAGAGGAAATGGTGATGGCTGGTACAATTACAGCACTTAAAAGGCATCTGGATGGGTATCTGAATAGGAAGGGTTTAGAGGACATAGGCCAAGTGCTGACAAATGGGACTGGATTAATTTAGAATACCTGGCTGGTACTGATGAGTTGGACCAAAGGGTCTGTTTCTGTGCTGTACATCTCTATGATTCTGGCTTTCCACTAACATTTGCCACGTCAATAGGTCCACTTTCTCTCTAATGTCGGTGTTAATGGCTTGACATCTCATTTTGCTCCCACCTTCCTGGGGACGTTAACCATTTCGTGTCTGGTTCTTCCTCAAGAAGCTGCATTCCCGATTCACCCTGAATTGACACACTTTTCTTTGCTTCCCAAAATCAGACCTGCTCCCTCTCAGCGGTATCCCCGTGTTGTGAAAGATATTAACTTTCAGGTGGAATTATCCAAAATGCAGAGAGATGTCAGTCTTGATGTTTTTGCTTTTTCTGCCCCTGTAAAATTTACAATTTCTAACGATACTAGCTCCTCATTCACTGCTCCATCTGATACACGACATTGGAAACTCAGTACAGGAGGCTGCAAAAAATGAGCAGCTTGCAAACAAAAACCTCTTGGAACTCAAAACTTTCAATGAGAGCCTGAGTCTTGCATTAAGTAAGTTCAGGTAACCTTTATTGTGACCCAACTTTGTTACAGCTTCAGATTCCACCCCCGCACCCCCCTCACCAAAAAGACGTAGAAAAAGTTGCTGTTTTTTTTAAATAAGCGCTCACACTGCCACCCCCCTCCGCCTCTCTTCCTCTACTATTGGTCAGCACCGAGTTGTCCCTTTGTAATTGGTTCCTTGCTACAGCCGTAACCGAAAGGAAATACTGCCTCACTCACCAATTTCAACCCATACCTTGATTCCAAGTAAGTTTCTCTCCACCTGGTGCCTCCGCAGGTGGGAGGAGCAGGTGAAGACTTTCCAGCACTCGGGGCAGCTGAAGGGCCTTTCCTCTGTGTGGACCCGCTGGTGGGTCAGCAAGTTGGAGGCCTGGGTAAATCTCTTCCCATACTCAGGACAGCTGAAGGGCCTCTGCCCCGTGTGGACCACTGGTGGGTCAGAAGGTGGGAGGCCCGGACAAAGGCCTTCCTGCACTCGGGGCAGCTGAAGGGCCTTTGCCCAGTGTGGAGCCGCTGGTGCCTGAGCAGGTTCGAGGAATTCCTGAAGTCTTTCCCACACTCGGGGCAGTTGGGAAGAGTGTCAATTCAGGGTGAACCTGCAATGCAGCTTCTTGAAGACCCCGACACAAAATGGTTAACGTCCCCGGGAAGCGGGGGAGCAAAGTGAGACATCAAGGTATTAACATAGACACCAGAGAGAAACTGAACGTAAAGATGTGGCAAATGTTTATGGAAAGCCAGAGTCACAGATATACAGCATAGAAACAGACACTTGGATCAAACTCTTTGGTGCTGACCAGATATCCGAAATTAATCTAGTCCCATTTGCCAGCACTTGGCCCATATCCCTCTGAGCCCTGCTCCGGATGGCGGCCGTCTGGTCCACAGAGCACCTGCGCAGTTTGCAAAACATCTTCCCTTCTGAGAAGCTCCATCGTGTGGAAGCAGGCAACTCGGCCCAGGGAGTCCACACCGACCCTCCAAAGGGTAACCCACCCACACCCATTCCCCAACCGCTCTGCATTTAACCCTTACTAATGCACCTAACCTGCACATCCTATGGCTAATCCACCCTAACCTAGACAGATGCCAGCCAGACATCCTAAATTAACGTAGTTCCATTTGCCAGCATTTGGCCCATATCCCTCTAAACCCTTGCTATTCATATAGGCAGATGCCTTTTATATTGTCATTATGCCAGCCTCCACGACTTCCTCTGGCAGCAGGTTCCATACATCCACCACCCTCTGCGTGAAAAAGTTTCTACTCACTTCCCATTTCCCCATTCCGATGTTCTTCTAGTTCTGGACTCCCTTATCCTGGGGAAAAGACCTTGCACTGATCCATGCCCCTTATATATTTTTATAAGGTCACCCCTCAACCTCTGATGCTCCAGGGAAAATATCCCTGGCCTATCAGCCTCTCCCTGAACATCAAAACGTTCCAACTTTGCCAACAAGCCTTATAAAAGTTTTCCCACCCCTTTCAAAGTTTCACAACATCTTTCCTATTGCAGGGAGACCAGAACTGAATGCAGTATTCCAAAAGTGGCCTAACCACATGTCCTGCACAACAGCAACAGGACTTCCCAAATCCTGTACTCAATGCTCTGACCAATAAAGGAAAACATACCAAGGTCTCTTTGTTCTGCAACACTCCCCTTAACTGTGTAAGTCTTGCCTGGATTGCTTGACCAAAATGCAAACCTCACATTTCTCTAAATTAAACTCCACCTGCCACTCTTTGGCCAATCAGCCCAACCGATCAGTTCTGATTTATCGCTTTTTCCTCCCTTATTCCAGAGAAGCTGAAAATCTCCATCCCACACACTCTCCCTCCATTCTCAGTTTGCTGAACCTAATTCTGAAGGGTCTGGTTCATGTTGATTAACAGGCCTACACTCACCGGGGGGGGGGATCTAATTGAAACATACATAATACTGAACGACATGGACATTTGAAAGATGTTTCAATTGGTAAGAGAGACTAGGACCAGAGGACCTTTTGGAATGGAGAAAAGAAAAAACTTCAGCCAGAGAATGGTGAATCTATGGAATTCCTTGACACAGAAGCAGTGGAGGTGTTTTATAAATTCTCAAGGATCGGGTTCGCAGGAGAGTAGTCTGACACAGACCAGGAGAAAAGAACTAAGAGACGAGTTTGCTAGAATATGAGTATTTTATTCCCCGCAGTGTCGCCTCAACCAGGTCTCGTACTTACAACGGGTCTGGTTTATACTCACTCTACGTGTTACCGGAACTGGGAGCCGTCAGTTCTCGTAGAGCGGTTGCCAACAACCCACGCTCGGCGGTTAAACATAACCCGGAGCAGACTCTACCGAACTGGGGACTTTCCCAGCTTATATCTAAACATTCGCGCGAACAACAGGGCAAGACTCTTTACGAGTTTCAGCTGGAACCAATTAAGCTTGCAACATCCTGTTCGACAGTGTCTGTTCCTTGTCAAGGCTGGCGCCTGGAGCTTTTAGTATAAACACCATAAGCAACACATTCCATTCCGGTTACATACAGATAATAAGATCCACACATGTATTGGGACATAATTTTAACCCTTCCACCACAGGAGGCCAGGTCACTGAGGATACTTAAAACTGAAATAGATAGGTTCTTGAGTATCAAGGGGATCGAGAGGTATTGGGAGAAAGCAGGTGAATGGGGGTGACAAACTGATCAGCCACAATTGAATGGTATGAGCAGACCTGATGTGGTGAATGGCCAAATGTCTGCTCCTGTCTTATAGTCCCTTACTGTCCTGGACATAGTGAGAGAGTTGGGAGCAGGAGTAGGTCAGTTGGTCTTTCGAGCCTGCACCAGCTTTGAACAGATCATAACTAGATAATAATCTACCTACTTCTAGGTGGATAGGCTGGGATGTTTTCAGTGGAACACAGGAGGTTGAGATGCAACATTATAGAGAATTATAAAACCATAGATGAGGTGAATGACAGGTGTCGTTTCAAGATTAGGAGCAAATTTTTAAGGTGCGAGGAGAAAGATTTTAAGATAGATATGAGGAGCACCTTTTTCCTTTGAGAGAGTGGTTTGTGTGTGGAATGAATGTCCAGAGGAAATGGTGGATGCAGGTACAGTAACAACGTTTATAAGATGTTTGGATAAGGACATGAATAGGAAAGGTTCGGAGGGATATGGGCCAAACACAGGCAGGTGGAACAAGTTTAGTTTGTGAACATAGTCAGCACGGACTAGTTGGGCTGAAGGGTCTGTTTCTGTGCTGTCTGACTCTGTAACTGTTCTATACTGGTCTTGAAACCATTTTCTTGCCTTCTCCCAGAAACATCCACCTCTTTGTTGTTCAAAAATCAGAGGAGTTCAGCCTTGAATATATTTAATGACACCCCCCCCCCCCCCGCTCCTCACGAACAGCAGGAAGGCATCCCCACTTCTGAACTCAATTCCTCTTGCTAATACACCACTTGCCTTGCTGATTGCTTGCTGCACCTGTCTCACAACAGGCAGTGACTGGTGTAGGAGGACGCTGAGGCCCCTTTGTACATCCACACGGCATTCCCGATGAAGGGCTCGGGCCCGAAACGTTGACTCTCCTGCTCCTTGGAAGCTGCCACACTTTTTGACTCTGATCTTCAACACCTGCAGTCCTCACTTTCCCCACATCCCAATATATCTCCATTTAAACAATGCACTTCCTTTCTGCTGTTTTTTCCCCCCACAGCAAAGGCTATAACTTCACACTGTGGGACTGTTTTTGCCAATTGAGACACTGATCTGGATCAACATTTCCTGAGTCTGCTCCTCCCTGGATTCACTGTCTTTACATTCAGTTGCTGCGAGTCAACAACCGAAGCCCACAATGAAATAAAGAAATGGAAAAGAGAGTGCGGTACTCACAATGTTAAACAGAGGAAGGAAGTTGTAGTCTGGAGTGAAGCTCAATCTTCTTTCAGAGAGAGAGGTGCAGCAGCTTCAGAAGCTCATGGAACAACTTCCGCATTCAGACAATAGTGGATGTTCTCATTGGCAGGAGGACTACCCTACTTCCGGTCCTCAAAGGCTCCCCATTAGCTTCTAAAGAAGGTCGCGCCCCGTTGCAGCGGACAGCTAGGAGCATGCGCCGTTCTTGCTGACACCGAGGAGCATGCGCTGTACACTCTGTGGCAATGCTGCGATTACTGACAAATTTAAGTGTCCAAATGCCAATAGGAGAAAAAGAAACAGTAGAGTCAATATTTATTTATTTAGGACTCGACATAACCAAACATGCTCCTCACTATTTTTGCTACTCACCTTGCCGACACCCCTCATGATTTTATAAATCTCAATAAGGTCACCCCTCAACCTCCTCCACTCCAGTGAATAAAGTCTCAGCCTCTCCTTATAACTCAAACCCTTCAGTCCTGACAACATCCTGGTACATCTTTACCGAACCTTCTCTAATAGTATTCTTCCTATAACAGGGCGACCAGAACTGTACTCAGTGTTCTAAAAGTGACCTCACCAACATCCTGTATAATTTCAAAATGATGTCCCAACTCCAATATTCAACTGTGTGGGCGGCACAGTGGCACAGTGGTTAGCACTGCTGCCTCACAGCGCCAGAGACCCGGGTTCAATTCCCACCTCAGGTGACTGACTGTGTGGAGTTTGCACGTACTCCCTGTGTCTGCGTTGGTTTCCTCCGGGTGCTCCGGTTTCCTCCCACAGTCCAAAGATGTGCAGGTCAGGTGAATTGGCCATGCTAAATTGCCCGTAGTGTTAGGTAAGGGGTAAATGTAGGGGAATGGGTGGGTTGCGCTTCGGCGGGGCGGTGTGGACTTGTTGGGCCGAAGGGCCTGTTTCCACATTGTAAGTAATTTAATCTAATGAAGGTGTGAACAATGAAGGCAAGTGGGCTAATCAACTCTTAACAACTCTGTCTCCCAGTGATGCAACTTTCAAAGAACTATGTACCTGAACCACACCCCCATGTCTCTGTTCTACAACATAACCCAGGGCCCCGCCAGTAACTGCTACAAGTCCTCCCCTTTTTATTAAAGCAAAGTGCAATTCCTCACTTTTATCTATACTCTCTCGTGTACACGCTCTCTCTCGAACACAGACACACACCACCCAACACGCACACAGGCCTATACTCCATCACACTCACACATTACCAGTTTTTGTTTTAAAGCTGCTCATTTCTGAGGGGAATCCAAGATGGTGGCGACCCAGCAAGTCTGAGTCTACAGTGCTCCTCCCAAGACTTGGGTAAAGTGGGTCACCCACCCCCACCACACTCACCAAATCATTTATAATAGTTGCTTAATTTAATTAGTTGTTTAATATTAAACTTAAACAATCTAATCTTTAGTTAAAATGACTAAAGGGAAGGGAGCCCGCAGCTCTCAACAAGCAGGACCCCCTCCCCCACCCTCTCCAGCTCCAGCAGAGGCGTCCACAGCCGTCCCGGGGGACTTACCTACAGGGGCAAGCCTTGTGTAGATGATCTCCAAGCTGCACGTGAAGATCGACGCGTTTATCGAGGAGTCCCGAAGTCGATGGGACTCACTCTCGGCCACGCTGCAGAAGCACGACCAAGACATTAAAGAAATCGAGCGCCGAGTCGGAGGGGCGGAGCTAAAGGCCGTGACCTCCGAAACTGGAGCACAATCGGCTGTGGATCAGGTCCGGACTCTCGAACAGCGAGTCCGAACCTTAGAGAATAACATTGACGACCTCGATAATCGAGGTCGTCAAAAAAATATTCGTTTGCTGGGCCTTCCCGAACGGGAAGAGGAAGGCCAGCTTACAGTATTCCTGGAGCAGTGGCTGCCACAGCTTTTAAATCTGGAAGCTGGATCAGGCCAGGTAAGGGTGGAAAAGACCCCCAAGCTATGATCTATAAAGGATCCAAGATCATGTTATTCCAGGAAATTTCCCCGGCTCTGGTTCGAAAGAGGAAGGCATTCGACGAGGCGAAGAAGCGTTTAAGGGACTTAAATATTCAGTAATCCTTACGCTACCCAGCGACGTTACACTTTAACCATGAACGATCCGAATATAACTTTGGATCGCCAGAAAAGGCTAAGGAATTCTTAGACTCTCTTAGATAAACTGTAAGGCATAATGGATGTTGGTTTGCCTTTTCCCCTGCTTTGGTTTATATCCCCCTTTTTTTTCTCTGACTTTACTGTTTAATATCATCATGCGGGGTAGGGAGAGGGATTTGATTTTCTCCCCCCCCCTTGGGGTTGTTTTCTTTTATTATGTTATGTATATGTGAGGGGTGTGTGTGTGTGTGTGTGTGTGTGTGTGTGTGTGTGTGTGTGTGTATATATATAAAAAAGCTGGGGGGGTTTGGTTGGTGTTGGTGGGGGGAGGTGGTTACCTTATTCAATTTTACCTCTGTCTCTAGGAGCGGGGTTGTTTTCCCTTGTTATTTTGTATTATATTTAATTATTATTTGTTGGGGTGGTAATTTTATAGTTATATATTTATATATGGTATTAACATTACCAAATATATCCAGGTGTTGGTGTGGGTGGGGGTAGGGTGCTCACTGTAAACTCTAGCTTTGTATTATATTTGAACTCTCATTTTATTGAGGAGCGTCTGGGTCAAGGGTGGGGCATTGGTTGGGAGAGGATATGATGAACTTTTGGAGAGGAAGTGACACCCCCTGGGAACAAGAGGAAAATCTCCACTTAGATACGTTTTATTTGTTTTATTTAGAAATAGTTTTTTATTGTATTGTTGTGGGCGTATTAGAGAGGCGTTATTTTTGAAAATTTTATATGCTCTACGCTCGGGATGTTCTGGATAGGGTTCCCCCTCCCGAGGGATCTCGGATTGGCCCAGATGATTATGGTTGATCAGTCGGTTAAGTGGTGCATCTGGAATGTCAAGGGGAGGAATTCGCCAGTCAAAAGGAAGAAAATATTATCAAATCTTAAGAAGGAAAGAGTTGATATAGCTCTCCTACAGGAGACACACCTGTCGGATAAAGAACACTTGAAATTACGACAGGGTGGATTTGATCAGGCCTTTTTTTCTTCTTTTAGCTCAAAAAGCAGGAGAATTGTTATTCTTGTCCGAAAGAATTTCCCTTTCAAAATCCTAAAGCAGATAAAAGACGAATCTGGACGATATATTTTGATTAAAGCCCTCATAAATGGAGGGGAACATGGGATTTTAAATTTGTACTGCCCTCCGGCACACTCCTTTAAATTTATAACGGAAGCCTTTTCAAAATTGATGGCTTTTGGTACCCGTCATATAATTATAGGGGGAGACTTTAATTGTATTATGGATCCAGAAATAGATAGGATTCCCAAGAGTACTGCACGAGTATCTCCCAGATCTAGACAATTGATGGATCCGAACAAAGAATTAGGATTAGTAGATGTATGGAGATGTCTTCATCCACAGGGCAGGGATTTTTCTTTTTACTCCAATCCACATAAATGTCATACCAGAATTGATATGTTTTTCGCCCCCTCGATTTTTAAAAATTCCATATCATCCTGTAAAATAGGTAGTACAGCAATTTCCGATCACGCTGCTGTATATATGGAAACTAAGGCGAGGAACAATGGGACATCCCCTCGGCATTGGCGTATGGACCCCTTCCTAATGAAAGATAGTAAATTTGTAAAGTACTTCTCTCAAGAATTTAAAACTTTTTTAGAAATTAATTCAGGTACAGCTAGCAACCCATCAATGATGTGGGAGTCCATCAAAGCTTACACGCGAGGTTTGATCATCTCCTATTCAGCGACCCAGAAGAAATTGAAGGGAGAACAACAGCGTCTGCTTGAAGCTCGCTTAAAAGCAGCTGAAACAGCATACACTGATAGGCCTTCTATTATTAAATTGCAAAGGATTACGGCTCTTAGGACAGCTCTAAACACGACGCTTACTCAAACGGCTAAGAGGGAAATATTACTTTACTGTTTAATATTATCATGCGGGGTAGGGAGAGGGATTTGATTTTCTCCCCCCCACCTTGGGGTTGTTTTCTTTTATTATTTTATGTATATATGAGGGATGTATGTGTATGTGTATGTATGTGTATATATATTATTTGCAAAACAAAGGTTATATGAATATGGCGACAAACCGGGTAGATACTTAGCATTTCTTGCAAAGAAAAAAAAGGCCCCTCAGACTATTACGTCTATCAAGGAAAGTACGGATATTTTAACTCATGATCATAAAAAGATTAATGCGATCTTTCGAGAATTTTATTCTGAGTTATATAAATCGCAGGATTATGAAGATATGACGAGGAGGATGCAGTCATTTTAAAAAAATT
Organism: Chiloscyllium plagiosum; assembly: GCF_037043375.1. NCBI lineage: Eukaryota > Metazoa > Chordata > Chondrichthyes > Orectolobiformes > Hemiscylliidae > Chiloscyllium > Chiloscyllium plagiosum. The sequence continues at coordinate 91,383,897 of NW_028270165.1, read as the reverse complement.
TGACCTTTCCAGGCCTAACTCCGGAACAAGTATCGGTCCTAAATGCTCCTCTTACAGTCCAAGAAATACTTGGTGCAATTCGGCAACTTCAGAGTGGTAAGGCACCGGGCCCAGATGGTTTTCAAGCTGAATTCTATAAAGAATTTACAGAAATATTGGCTGGTCCACTTATGGACATGTATAACTGTGCATATAATCAGGGCTGTCTCCCGCCTTCGCTGAAAGAGGCAAATATCTCTCTTATCCTTAAAAAAAAGGAAAGGATTCAGAAGATTGTACATCATATAGACCATTATCCTTGCTAAATGTAGATTTTAAAATCCTTTCTAAAACGTTAGCACTGAGACTAGAAAAGGTACTGCCACATATTACAAAAGAGGATCAGACGGGGGTTTATTAAGGGCCATAGATCATCCAATAATATTAGAAGGGTTTTGAATATGATTCAAGCCTGTCATCAGGGAAAAATACCAGGAGTAGTGGTTTCATTAGACCCGGAAAAGGCATTTGATAGGGTTGAATGGTCATATTTGTTTTACACATTGGAAAGGTTTGGCGTTGGTCAGGTGTTTACCAAATGGGTCTCAACATTGTATAGTGATCCCAAAGCAGTTGTGGTTACCAATGGATTAGGTTCGGATAGCTTCAGTGTGGGTAGGGGCTGTCGTCAGGGATGTCCCCTCGCGCTATTGTTATTTACACTAATAATTGAACCACTAGCAGAAGCTATACGAGCTGATCCTAATATAACGGCCCCGAGGATTGGTACAGGTAAACATAAAATTACCCTTTATGCAGATGATGTTCTTCTATTCCTCAGTAATCCTCTGATGTCCGTACCTCGCCTAATCCAAGTTATTAATACATTTAGCGCATTCTCAGGCTACAAAATTAATTTTTCAAAATCAGAGGCTATGCCAATGGGTGGCCTTGCTATGACACCCCACTTAGTGGACGGATCCCTTTTTCCCTTTCCTTGGTCCCTGGAGGGCTTCTTATATTTAGGCATTTTTATTACTCCAGTATTTGGTCAGTTGTATAAGGCTAATTTTTTGCATTTACTGGAAAGGATAAGGCAGGACCTCCAGCGATGGGGAGTCCTTCCAATTTCCTGGTTGGGTAGAATAGCACTAATCAAAATGAATGTCCTGCCCCGTCGCCTATATCCTATGAGAATGCTTCCGGTGATGCTGCCGAGGACGGCTCTATGTAAATTATATGGCTGGCTGGATTCATAGACGGTCCCTCATTAAACTGAAGAAGCTACAGCTTCCACAGACAAGGGAGGATTGGACTTCCCAGACTTTAGGAAATATCAGTTAAGTTCCCTATTAAGTTACATAGCTGATTGATTGTGGATCAGACAAGACCCAATCTGGTTGGACATCGAGGTCTCTCAAGTAAAATACCCACTTATTAACCTTTTATTTTCAGACAAGAGGAAAATCATTACAGATCACTGTAAAAACCCTATAATACTAAACACAATTAAGGCTTCGAATATAATGCGGCAAAATGAGGGCAACTCACATAAAACATCCCCCTATGCACCGATGGTGGGAGCATGGGGATTCCAACCAGGGTTGACAGATGCCACTTTTAAACTCTGGAGATTCAGGGGTATCTCATGTTTAGGGGATCTATTTAAAGATGGGGTCCTGATGTCTTTTGAACAGCTGCGTCAGAAATTTGGATTACCTAATGGAGACCTCTTTCGATACTTTCAAATTCGAGATTATATACAGAAGACGACTACGGAATTAGATAGTCTTTATAAATCAGATAGAGAATGTAGTGTCCTTCGACCAGTGGGGATATCTTCCGCCAGTACTATTTATCATTTACTACATGATGAAGTATCGGGAGATATGGATAATCTGCTTAAAACATGGGATCAGGATTTGGAAACATGGAATGATATTTGGGAAAATGCTAGAAGAATTATTATTTGTAACAGAACCCAGGCTATCCAGCTGAAGATACTTCATAGGGCCCATATAGCACCGGTTCGACTGGCAAAATTTAAGGCAGGAGCATCTCCAATGTGTCCTAAATGCAAAATAGAGGTGGGCACTCTTATACATTGCCTATGGACCTGTCATAAGATCCGTTGATATTGGACTAAAGTAGCAAGTACCCTGACAGAAATTTTAGGAACGGAAATTAAAGTGGACCCTGTATCTCTCCTTTTGGGCTTTTCGAACTTTCCCTCCCTGGACACTATTTTCTATTCTTTCTTTCTGTGCAAGGAAAAACTGGGTGGCTGAGGGCCCCCCTGGACGTTCAAATTGACATAGATTAATTATGGAATGTATTCCCCTTGACTTCCTCACAAATATAGTGCAGCGAAAGACCGAATTATTTTATAAAATATGGCAGCCCTTCTTGAGTTACATAAATACAGATATTTCGGCTATCCTAACAAGGGCTTTTATTTAATTGAGATTACAAACCTGGCTGGGCCGGGGCCCCTCGGGAGAGGAATCCCGCACGAATACGGGTTTTATTACATCTGATGTTAACACATTGCGAGCATATAGAGACTTAAATATACACTCTGGTTAGTTGTAGGTTAGATTCGTTGACAGTTGAGTTTTGTTTTTTTTCTGTTTCGGGTTTTTTATCTTTTCTTTCTTGTTAAACTTTGGCTATTGTATATTTGAGTTAATTGTATATCAATGTTTATATCTGAGAGTTTTGTTTATTTTTGTAAACTTGTAAAAATGTTAAATTTCTAATAAAAATATCGATATAAAAAAAAGCTGCTCATTTCTTTCCGCCTCCTTCACTAAGTTTAGAACACAGAACAATACAACGCAGAACAGGCCCTTCGGCCCTTGATGTTGCGCCGACCTGTGAACTATTCTCAACTCATTCTCTGACACTATCCCAACAACAACCATGGGCTTATCTAAGGATTGTTTAAATCTCCCTAATGTGGCTGAGTTGACTAACTTAGCAGGTAGGGCTTTCCACGCCCTTACCACTCTCTGCATAAAGAACTTGCCTCTGACACCTGTCTTTAATCTATCACCCCTCAATTTGTAGTTATGCCCCCTAATACAAGCTGACTTCACCATTCTAAGAAAAATTCTTTCACTGTCTACCCTATCTAATACTCTGATCATCTTATATGTCTCTATCAAATCCCCCCTAAGCTGCCTTCTTTCCAATGAGAACAGACCCAAGTCTCTCAGCCTTTCCTCACAAGACCCTCCCTCCAGACCAGGCAACATCCTGGTAAATTTCTTCTGCACCTTTTCCAATGCTTCCCACATCCTTCCTGAAATATGGGGACCAGAACTATACATAATATTCCAAGTGTGGCTGCACCAGCGTTTTGTATAGTTGCAGCATGATATTGCGGTTCCGGAACTCAATCCCTCTTCGAATGAAACCTAACACACTGTATGCCTTCTTAACAGCACTATCCTCCTGAGTGGCAACTTTCAGGGATCTATGCACATGGACTCCAAGATCACTGCCTTCCTGTTATTCTTCTCAAAGTGAATGACCTCACATTTAGCTGCATTGAACTCCATTTGCCACCTCTCAGTCCAATTCTGCAGTTTATCCAAGTCTCCCTGCAACCTATAACATTCTTCCAAACTGTCCACGGCTCCACCGACTTTAGTATCGTCTGCAAATTTACTAATTCATCCACCTATGCCTGTGTCTAAGTCATTTAAAAAATGACAAACCGCAGTAGTCTGAAAACTGATCCTTGTGGCACACCACTAGTAACCGGACTCCAGGCTGAATATTTTCCATAAACCACCACTCGCTGCCTTCTTTCAGAAAGCTAGTTTGTAATCCAAACTGCTAAATCACCCTCAATCCAATGCCTCTGCATTTTCTCCAATAGCTTACCATGTGGAACTTTATCAAAGGCTTTACTGAGGTCCATGTACACCACGTCAACTGCCCTACCCTCATCTACATGCTTGGTCACCTTCTCAAAAAACTCAATGAGGTTTATGAGACACGATCTGCCCTTGATGAAACAGTGTTGACTATCGGAAATCAAATTGTTCCTTGCTAGATGATTATAAATCCTATCTCTAATGTTCCTTTCCAAAAGCTTTCCTTCAACAGACGTAAGGCTCACTGGTCTATAATTACCTGGGTCATCTCTGCTGCCCATCTTGAACAAGGACACAACATTTGCAATCCTCCACTCTGGTACTAAATCAGTAGACAATGACAACTCAAATATCAAAGCCAAAGGCTCTGCCCTCTCCTCCCTAGCTTTCCAGAGAATCCTTGGATAAATCCCATCCGGTCCAGGGCACTTGTCTACTTTCACTCCTTCTAGAAATGATAACACCTGTGTGCCACTAACCTCAATCCTTTCGAGTCTCATATCTCGTACCTCATTCTTCTCCTCTACAATATTCTCCTTTTCCTGAGTGAAGACCGATGAGAGATATTCATTAATACCTCTCCAATCTCCACAGGGCCCACACTCAACTTCCCACTTCTATCTTTGACTGGCCCTATTCCTACCCTAATCATCCTTTTATTCCTCACATACCTGTAGAAAGCTTTAGGGTTCTCCTTTATGTGTTAAAGACTGCTCATGTCCTCTCTTTGCTCTTAACTCTCTCTTTAAACCCTTCCGAGCTGATCTGTAACTCTCCATCGCCTCATCTGAACCATCTTGCCTCATCAACACATGAGCCTCCTTCTTCTTTGTTACAAGAGATGCAATTTCTGTTGTAAACCACGGTTCCCTTACCTTATTACTTCCTTCCCTCCTGACAGGGACATACCTATCAAGGACACACTATATCTGTTCCTTAAACCAGCTCCACATTTCAATTGTCCCCATCCCTTGCATTTTGCTACCCTATTCTATGCATCCTAAGTCTTGCCTAATTGCATTATAATTGCCCTTTCCCCATCGATAACTCTTGACCTGTGGCATGTTCCTATCCCTTTAAATTGCTGTATGAAACCTAACTGAATTATCGTCACTCTCTCCAAAGTGTTCACCTTCCACTAAATCAAACATCTGGCCTGATTCATTACCAAGCACCAGATCCAGTGTGACCTCCCCTTTTGTCGGCCCTTCGACATACTGTGTCAGAAAGCCCCTCCTGCACATACTGGGGAAGTTAAAGTCCCCCATAATGACCACCCTGTTCCTTTCACTCCTACCCAGAATAATTTTGCTAATCCTCTCTTCCACCTCCCTGGAACTCTGCGGAGGCCTATAAAAAAACTCCAAGCAGTGTGACCTCTCCGCTCCAGTTTCTAACCTCAGCCCACATTACCTCAGTTGATGAGGACTCATCAAACGTTCTGTCAGCCACCGTTATAATATCCTTGACCAACAAGTCCATGTCTCTCCCTCTTTTACCGCCTTGGCTGTTCTTAATGAAAGATCAAAACCCTGGAACCTGCAACATCCATTCCTCACCCTGCTCTCTCCATGTCTCCGAAATGGCCACAACATCCAAGTCCCAGGTACCTATCCGTGTTGCAAGCTCACCTACCTTATTGTGGATACTCTGGCGTTGAAATAGAAACACTTCAAACCATTTCGCTGTCTGCCAGCACATTCCTGTGACCCTGAAATCATGTCCCTGTCCTTCCTACTCTCATCCTCCTGTGCATTGCAGCTACACCCCCGGTTCCCATCCCCCTGCTGAGCTACTTTAAACCCACTCGAATAGCTCCAGCAAATTTCCCACCCAGGATATTAGTACTCCTCTGGTTAAAGTGAAGACTGTCCTGTTTGTACAAGTCCCACCTTTCCCAGAATGAGCACCAATTATCCAAAAGCCTGAAACCCTCCCTCCTGCACCATCCTTGCAGCCACGTGTTCAGCTGATATCTCTCCCTATTCCTTGCTATCACGTGGCACAGGTAACAAACCAGAGATAACCACTCTGTTTGTTCTAGCCCTCAGCTTCCACCCTAGCTCCCTGAAATACTGCCTTACAACCCTATTCCTTTTTTTTTGTGGTTAGCACTGCTGCCTCACAGCGCCAGAGCCCCAGGTTCAATTCCCCACCCACGTCTGCACGGGTATCCTCCCACAGTCCAAAGACGCGCGGGTAAGGGTGAATTGGCCAAGCTAAATTGCCCCGTAGTGTTAGATGACGGGGAATGCGGAAGATGGACCATCAGGTTCTGAAGTTGCTGCTGCTCCTCCTCTGCAAATACAGATAGAGCTTCACCACAGACTGCAACTTCCTTCTTTCATTCTGGGGTTAAATTGTTAACTTGCAGCAACTGAAAAGAAAGCGAGTGAATACAGGGAAGGGACAGAGTCGGGAAACGTTGGTCCAGGTCTGTGTCTCAATTGGCAAACACACGGCAAATGCAGTCCCACAGTGTGAAGTTTAGACTGGATTACATTAGTGTGGAAACAGGCCCTTCGGCCCTACAAGTCTACACCGCCCCGCCGAAACGCAACCCACCCATAACCCTACATTTACCCCTTACCTAACACTATAGTCAATTTAGCATGGCCAACTCACCTGACCTGCACATCTTTGGACTGTGGGAGGAAACCAGAGCACCCGGAGGAAACCCACGCAGACACGGGGAGAACGTGCAAACTCCACATACTCAGTCGCCTGAGGCGGGAATTGAACCCAGGCGATTCAATTCCCGGTTATAACCGGTTATAGCCTTGGTTATGAAAAAATAACTGCTGAAAGGAGGTGCGTTGTTTAAATGGCGATATATTGGGATGTGAAGAAAGTTGGGACTGCAGATCCTGGAGATGAGAGTCGAAAAGTGTGGCAGTGGAAAAGTACAGGAGGTCAGACAGCATCCGCGGAGCAGGAGAATCGACGTTTCAGGCACGAGCCCTTCCTCAGGAATGATGTGTGGATGTAAAAAGTGGCCTCAGCGTCCTTCCACACCAGTCACTGCCAGTTGTCAGACGGATGCAGCAAGCAATCAGCAAGGCAAGAGGTATATTAGCAAGAGGAATTGAGTTCAGAAGTAGGGATGTCTTCCTGCAGTTAGGGAGTCATTGAACATATTCAAGGCTGAGTTCATCTGATTTTAGAACAACCATGAAGTGGATGTTTATGGGGGAAGGCAAGTAAAATGGTTTTAAGACCAGTACAGAACAGATACAGAGTCATACAGCACAGAACAGACCCTTCAGCCCAACGAGCTCTGATCTCCAGCATCTGCAGTCCTCACATTCTCCCCTAATTAAGTCTTCCCCTCTGGGAAAATAATTCTTCCTATCCACCCCTGTCTACACCCCTCATGGTTTTTAGGCCTCAATCAGGACCCCCACCCTCAACCTCCTTATTTCCAATGAAAATAATCCGAATCTACTCAACCTCTCCTCATAGCTAGCGCTCTCCATAACAGGCAACATCCTGGTGAACCTCCTCTGCACTCTCTCCAAAAGTATCCACATCCTTTTGGAAATCTGGCGACCGGAATTGTACACAGTATTCCAAATGCGGCCGAACCAAAATCTTATATAACTTTAACATGACCTGCCAGCTCTTTTACTCAATCCGTCCGATGATGGAACGCGTGTTGTATGCTGCCTTGACCACTCTACTGACATGCATTGCCACCTTCAGAGAACAATAGACCTGAACACCCAGATCTCTCTGTACATCAATTTCCCCCAGGACCTTTCCATTTACTGTATAGCTCGCTCTTGAATTGCATCTTCCAAAATGCATCACCTCGCATTTGTCTGGATTGAACTCCATCTGCCATTTCTCTTCCCAACTCTCCGATCTATATTCTGCTGTATCGTCTGACAGTCCCCTTCACTATCTGATATTCCATCAATCTGAATGCCCATCTGCAAACTTGCTAATGAGGCACCCGATACCTTTACCTTTCAACCTCCTGTGCTCCAGTGAAAAAAGTCCCAGCCTATCCACCAATAGGTGTGAATTCTGTCTGGGTCCCAATGTCGAGTCAGCCTGACATTTTTGATATAAAACCTCTGCATTTAAATTACGTTCTTGAGAAAGTTACTGAAAACAGGTTCTGGGATTAACATACCAAAGAATAGAACCCCATTCTAAAAGATGGAAGATTTAATCTAAATTGTTTAATGTATCACATCTCCATGAACTGGACTCCGTTGGTTATAAATAGTCTAATCATGATCTTATTCTCCACAACCACCTGAAGCAGCAGCAGCACTTCAGAGTGCCAGAGATCCGGGTTCAATTCCCACCTCGGGCAACTGACAGTGTGGAGTTTGCACATTCTCCCCGTGTCTGCTTGGGTTTCCTCCCACTGTCCAAAGATGTGCAGGTTCGGTGAAGTGGCCACGCTAATTTGCCTGTAGTGTTAGGTGAAGGGGTAAATGTTGGGGAATGGGTGGCTCTTCGAAGGGTCGGTTTGGGCTGAAGGGCCTGTTTCCACACTGTAAGTAATAAAATAAATCTAATCACTCCGAAAGCTAGGGCTTCCAAACAAACCACGTTATGGCAGCAGCAGGAGGTTTGGATTATATTCACTAAAAACAGTTAAGCAGTTAGATAACACGTTCGAGTGAGAAGTGTGTATAACATGTTCTCACAACTCCTATACTCAATGCTATGAGCAATGAAGGAAAGCAAACCAAACGCTGCCTTCACTAATCTGTCCACCTGAGACTCCAGCACTCCAAGGGCTCTTTATTCTACAACACTCCCCTAACTGTGTCAGTCCTGCCTGGATTGCTTGACCAAAATACCTATCTCTGATTTCTCTAAATTAAACTGCAACTGACACTCCTCGGCTCATCAGCCGATCCCATAAATTCTAATTTATAGTGAACTCTTTCCTCTCTTATTCTCTGAAAGCCGAAACTCTCCATCCCACACTCACTCCCTCCATTTTCACTTTGCTTATAGCGGAAGAATGTAACTGAGAAACTTATCAGCCACGATAGAATGGAATGAGCAGACCTGGTGGTATAATTTCTGCTCCTATGTCTTGTGGTCTCTTGCTGTCCTGGACACCGAGAGAGAGAATTGGGACCAGCATTGAACCGATCATGAGTGGATATGGATCTACCTGCATCTCAGTGGATGGGCTGGGACTTTTTCACTGGCATATAGGAGGTGGAGATGTGATCTTATCAAGGTTTTTAAAATCGTGAGGGGAGAGATGAGGTGAACGACTTGAAGGGCACAATTTGTTTTATACAGAGTGGGTCACATGTGGACTAAATGTCTAGAGGAAGTGGTGGATGCAGGTACAGTAACGACGTTTAAAAGACATTTGGATAAGTTCATGAATAGGAAAGGTTTGGAGGGATATGGGCCAAAACACTGGCAGGTGGGACTGGTTTAGTTTGAGAACAGCATGGACGAGTTGGACTGAGGAGCTGTTTCTGTGCTGCATGGCTCTGTAACTCGGTTCTATACTAGTCTTAAAACCATTTTCTTGCCTTCCCCATAAACATTCACATAAAAATCAGATGAACTCAGCCTTGAATATATTCAATGACCCCCTAACTGCAGGAAGACATCCCCACTTCTGAACTTAATTCCTCTTGCTAATACACCACTTACCTTGCTCATTGCCTGCTGCACCTGTCTGACAACTGGCACAGAAGGACACTGATGCCCCTCTGAACACCCACGCATCATTCCTGATGAAGGGTTCATGCCCCAAAGTTCGACTGTCCTACTGCTCGGATGCTGCTTGACCCGCTGTGCTTTGCCAATTGTGGTCTTCTCTACATCGGGGAGACCGAGTGTAAACTTGGGGAACGGTTTGCTGAGCATCACAGCCGGGTCCGCAGAGGCTGAGCGGACTTCCCAGTCTCCACCCATTTTAATGCCCCTTCCCACTCCCCTTCTGACATGACTATCTTTGGCTTCCTCAATTGCCACAACAAATCAAACCACAAAATGGAGGAACAAAACCTCATCTTCTGATTGAGCAGTCCACAGCCCGGAGGACTCAACACAGTTCTCCAATTTCAAATAATCTCCCATCCCATCCCCCAACACACTTCCCAGCCCCTTCCACTCTTCCCTGCCAACCAGATTCCTTCCTCCCAGTCACCAATTCGGTCGTACCAGGTTATGGGGATAAGGCAGGAACAGAATACTGATTGAGGATGATCAGCCATTATCACAATGAATGGTGGTGCTGGCTCGAAGGGCAGAATAGCCTACTCCTGCACCTATTGTCTATTGTACACTCGACCTGTCTCCACCTATCCCCACTTCAATACCCTGCCCCCAGCACATCTTTGTTCCACAGCTCTCCCTATACCCACCCCCAGACCTGAACAAGGGTTACACTTCTCCACCTTCTGATACTGCGTAGTTTGCTGAGTTCTTTCAGTCTCCTGCCTGTCTATTTTGCTAATTGAGAACAAAGGCCTGGACTAACTTTTCCAGACTCTGTCCCCTCACTGGATTCACTCCCATTCCTTTCAGTTGCTCCAAGTCAACAACTGAACCTCAGAATGAAACGTAAATGGAAATGGGGGTGAGAAAAGAGAGTGGGTACTATCAGATGTTGGACAGAGGAAAGAAGTTGCAGTCTGAGGTGAAGCTCAATCTTCATTCAGAGAGAGGAGGAGCAGGAGCTTCAGAACCTCATGGTCCAACTTCCACATTCACCAATAGGGGAGCTCCGAAAGGCAGGAGGACAATTCTCCCTCCGGTCCTCCTTATTTGTCCATCAAGGGAGGTCTCGCCCCTTTTCTGCTGACAGCAAGGAACATGCCCAATGTTTTGGTGACACCGGCAAACATGTGCCCTGCTTGTTGACACTGAGGAGTGTACACAATATGCACGGTAGCAATGCTGGTGTTATTGACAGGTTTTAAGTTTCCAAATGCCTATCGGCTAACAAAAAGGGTGCAGCCGTTCTGCCTGACTGCTCAGACAGAAGATGAGGTTTTTTTCCCCCCTGTGGCTCGATATTTGATTGCTTTTGCATTTGTGTAGCTGCTCAATGTTTAAGTCTTTTCCTCAGTGTTGGGGTGAGATTCACAACTAGAGGGCATAGGTTTAGGGTGAGACCACAAAGGTACCTGAGGGGCAACGTTTCCATGCAGAGGGTGGTGCAAGTATGGAATGAGCTGCCAGAGGAAGTAGTGGAAGCCGGTATAATTACAGCATTTAAAACACATCTGGCTGGGTATATGAATCGGAAGGGTTTAGAGGGATATGAGTCAAGTGCTGGCAAAGGGGACTAGATTAATTTAGGATATCTGGTTGGCATGGACAGGTTGGACCGAATGGGTCTGTTTCCGTGCTATGACTCTGAATAATAAAAAGTCTACTTTTCCAAATAACAAACTATATCCATGATAACAAGGCTTAGTGCACCACATGTTTTACTAACCATTCTCAACAGGTCCTGCCCCTTCAATGACTGAGGAACATGTACATGCTGGCGCATAATCTCCTTCACTTACACACTACCCTCAGCAATTGCACAAGTAACAGCAAAGGGTAAACAGCACAAGGATTAAACACACAGTGAGGGGCAAACAGCACAAGGATTAAACACACAGTGAGGGGCAAACAGCACAAGGATTAAACACACAGTGAGGGGCAAACAGCACAAGGATTAAACACACAGTGAGGGGCAAACAGCACAAGGATTAAACACACAGTGAGGGGCAAACAGCACAAGGATTAAACACACAGTGAGGGGCAAACAGCACAAGGATTAAAACACAGTGAGGGGTAAACAGCACAAGGATTAAACACAGTGAGGGGTAAATAGCACAAGGATTAAACACACAGTGAGGGGCAAACAACACAAGGATTAAAACACACAGTGAGGGGGTAAACAGCACAAGGATTAAACACACAGTGAGGGGGCAAACAGCACAAGGATTAAACACACAGTGAGGGGGCAAACAGCACAAGGATTAAACACACAGTGAGGGGGCAAACAGCACAAGGATTAAACACACTGAGGGGGCAAACAGCACAAGGATTAAACACACAGTGAGGGGCAAACAGCACAAGGATTAAACACACAGTGAGGGGGGAAACAGCACAAGGATTAAACACACAGTGAGGGGCAATCAGCACAAGCGCCAGTAAAAGCCGATGGAAAGTGAGTGTAAAATGTCACTATGACAGGACAGGCCCCACATTCCTTCCCCTCCGTCCCCCCCACAACCTGCCTCACCTTTCACGTCCCGGGCCCAGTACCTTCCAGGTGGCCCCATAGTTGACACAGGGGCCGCCCCACGACCAGTAGAACTCCACCACCCCGGCGGCCGACGAGTTCCCAAGCAGGTCCTTAACCCCATCCGCCTCCAGAATGCTCACCGGCTCCTGGCTGCTGTACAGCCGGCCGGTGTGGCCGTGACACAGCAGCTGCGCCAGGAAGGCGGCGGCGGCCAGTGACGGGTGTCTGCCCCGGGCCGCGCGGCGCCATTTTCCTAACGGCCGCCCTCCCGCCGCTTCCTCGCTCGAGCGACTTCTCCTCCCAACCGCCTTCGGCCCCGCGAGACGTCTGCACAGGGGAGTGGGCGGGGCGGGGCCGGGGCGGGAGGTGGGCGGGGCCGGGCCAGGGGATGGGCGGGGCCGGGGAGCCGCACCGTCACCAAGCAACAGCCACCTCGCGCTACAACTGCTCATTCACAAAAACAAACTCTCCTGTCTCGCTCTGCAGCTGCAGGGGGGACACTGCCACGTTTCCAGGAGCCCTGTCTACATTGGGAAAGCTCACGGCTCAATTTAAACAGATATTCCCACATCTAACGGAACGGCGTCATATCGAAAGGGGGCAATCTGCATTTTAAAGGGACGTGGACATTTTAACGGGTATTTCTGCAAATAAAGAGGTTTAAATGGACGAGATTACATTTCAAAGGGATGTGGGCACATTCAAAGGGATATCTTCATATGTAAAGTGACGCAGTTATATCTAAATGTACCTACATTTCGAAGAGACGTTGCCCTATTTATAAGTAGAGACAATAGGTGTGAATTCTGTCTGTGTCCTAATGTTGAGTCAGACTGACATTTTTCTTAGAAAAGCTCTGCATTTAAATTACATTCTTGAGAAGGTAATTTATAGATTCGGGTGTAGGTTAGGGAGGATTGGCCGTGCTAAGTTACCCATAGTGACCAGGGATGTACAGGTTAGGGTGGATTGGCCATGGGAAATAGGAGGTAAAAACAATGACTGCAGATGCTGGAAACCAGATTCTGGATCAGTGGTGCTGGAAGAGCACAGCAATTCAGGCAGCATCCGAGGACAGGCAAAATCGACGTTTCGGGCAAAAGCCCTTCATCAGGAATAAAGGCAGAGAGCCTGAAGCGTGGAGAGATAAGCTGGAGGAGGGTGGGGGTGGGGAGAGAGTAGCATAGAGTACAATAGGTCAGTGGGGAAGGAGATGAAGGTGATAGGTCAGGGAGGAGAGGGTGGAGTGGATAGGTGGAAAAGGAGCTGCGCAGGTCGGACAAGTCCGGACAAGTCAGGGTTGCTGGAGGTTAGAAGCTCTGATGAGGTGGGGGAAGGGGAAATGAGGAAACTGTTGAAATCCACATTGATGCCCTGGGGTTGAAGTATTCCGAGGCGGAAGATGAGGCGTTCTTCCTCCAGGCGTCTAGTGGTGAGGGAGTGGCGGTGGAGGAGGCCCAGCACCTCCATATCCTCGGCAGAGTGGGAGGGGGAGTTGAAATGTTGGGCCACGGGGCGATTTGGTTGATTGGTGCGGGTGTCTCGGAGATGTTCCCTAAAGCGCTCTGCTGGGAGGCGCCCAGTCTCCCCAGTGTAGAGGAGACCGCATCGGGAGCAACGGATACAATAGATGATATTGGTGAATGTGCAGGTAAAACTTTGATGGATGTGGAAGGCTCCTTTAGGGCCTTGGATGGAGGTGAGGGAGGAGGTGTGGGCACAGGTTTTACAGTTCCTGCGGTGGCAGGGGAAAGTGCCAGGATGGGAGGGTGGGTCGTAGGGGGGCGTGGACCTGACCAGGTAGTCACGGAGGGAACGGTCTTTGCGGAAGGCGGAGAGGGGTGGGGAGGGAAATATATCCCTGGTGGTGGGGTCTGTTTGGAGGTGGCGGAAATGTCGGCAGATGATTTGGTTTATGCGAAGGTTGGTAGGGTGGAAGGTGAGCACCAGGGGTGTTCTGTCCTTGTTGCGGTTGGATGGGTTGGGTCTGAGGGCGGAGGTGCGGGATGTGGATGAGATGCGTTCGAGGGCATCTTTAACCACGTGGGAAGAGAAATTGCGGTCTCTAAAGAAGGAGGCCATCTGGTGTGTTCTATGGTGGAACCGCTCCTCCTGGGAGCAGATACGGCGGAGGCGGAGGAATTGGGAATACGGGATGGCATTTTTGCAAGAGGTAGGGTGGGAAGAGGTGTAATCCAGGTAGCTGTGGGAGTCGGTGGGTTTGTAGAAAATGTCAGTGTCAAGTCAGTCGTCACTGATGGAGAGGGAGAGGTCCAGGAAGGGGAGGGAGGTGTCAGAGATGGTCCAGGTAAATTTAAGGTCAGGGTGGAATGTGTTGGTGAAGTTGATGAATTGCTCAACCTCCTCGCGGGAGCACGATGTGGCGCCAATGCAGTCATCAATGTAGCGGAGGAAGAGGTGGGGAGTGGTGCCGGTGTAATTACGGAAGATCAACTGCTCTACGTAGCCAACAAAGAGACAGGCATAGCTGGGGCCCATACGTGTGCCCATGGCTACCCCTTTGGTCTGGAGGAAGTGGGAGGATTCAAAGGAGAAATTGTTAAGGGTGAGGACCAGTTCGGCCAAACGAATGAGTGTGTCGGTGGAGGGGTACTGTTGGGAACGTCTGGAGAGGAAAAAACGGAAGGCTTGGAGGCCCTGGTCATGGCGGATGGAGGTGTAGAGGGATTGAATATCCATGGTGAAGATGAGGCATTGGGGGCCGGGGAAACGGAAGTCTTGGAGGAGGTGGAGGGCGTGGGTGGTGTCTCGAATGTATGTGGGGAGTTCCTGGACTAGGGGGGATAGGACAGTGTCGAGGTAGGTAGAGATGAGTTCAGTGGGGCAGGAGCATGCTGAGACAATGGGTCGGCCAGGGTGGTCAGGCTTGTGGATCTTGGGAAGGAGGTAGAACCGGGCAGTGCGGGTTCCCGGACTATGAGCTTGGAAGCTGTGGGTGGGAGATCTCCTGAGGTTCTGTATGGTCTGGGAGATGATGGTTTGGTGATGTGGGGTGGGGTCATGGTCAAGGGGGCGGTAGGAAGAGGTGTCCTCGAGTTGGCGTTTGGCTTCAGCGATGTAGAGGTCAGTGCGCCAGACTACCACTGCGCCCCCTTTGTCCGCTGGCTTGATGGTGAGGTCAGGATTGGAGCAGAGGGATTGGAGGGCTGCGCGTTGTGAGGGTGAGAGGTTGGAGTGGGGGAGGGGGGTCGACAGGTTGAGGCGGTTAATGTCCCGGCGGCAGTTGAAAATGAAGAGGTCGAGGGCAGGTAATAGGCCAGCGCGGGGTGTCCAGGTGGATGCAGTGTGTTGGAGGTGGGCGAAGGGGTCCTCGGAAGGTGGGCGGGAGTCCTGATTGTGAAAGTAAGCTCGGAGGCGGAGGCGACGGAAGAATTGTTCGATGTCACGGCGTGTATTAAATTCTTTTTAAAATCTCTTTCTCCTGTCACCATCAAAATTTGCTCCCTAATCTTGAAACCCCAACGCTAGGGGAAGGACACCCGTCGTTCACCTCATCTCTCCCCTCATGATTTTGTAAACCTTGATAAGGTCACATCTCCACCTCCTATGCGCCAGTGAAACAGTCCCAGCCCATCCACCTAGATGCAGGTAGATCCATATCCAGTCATGATTGGTTCAATGCTGGTCCCAATTCTCTCTCACGGTGTCCAGGACAGCAAGAGACCACAAGACATAGGAGCAGAAATTAGGCCACCAGGTCTGCTCATTCCATTCTATCGTGGCTGATAAGTTTCTCAGTTATATTCTTCCGCTATAAGCAAAGTGAAAATGGAGGGAGTGAGTGTGGGATGGAGATTTTCAGCTTCCAGGGAATAAGAGAGGAAAGAGTTCACTATAAATTAGAATTTATGGGATCGGTTGATGAGCCGAGGAGTGTCAGTTGGAGTTTAATTTAGAGAAATCAGAGGTTTGCATTTTGGTCAAGCAATCCAGGCAGGACTGACACAGTTAGGGGAGTGTTGCAGAATAAAGAGACCTTGGAGTGCTGGAGTCTCATGTGGACAGAGTAGTGAAGGCGGCGTTTGGTTTGCTTTCCTTCATTGCTCATAGCATTGAGTATCGGAGTTGTGCGATCATGTTATACACACTTCCCACTCGAACGTGTTATCTGACTGCTTAACTGTTTTTAGTGAATATAATCCACACCTCCCACTGCTGTCATAACATGGTTTGTTTGGAAGCCCTAGCTTTCGGAGTGATTAGATTTATTTTAGATTTTAATACTTAGTGTGGAAACAAGCCCTTCAGCCCAAACCAACCCTTCGAAGAGCAACCCACCCAGACCCATTCCCCAACATTTACCCCTTCACCTAACACTACAGGCAAATTAGCGTGGCCACTTCACCTAACCTGCACATCTTTGGACTGTGGGAGGAAACCCACGCAGACACGGGGAGAATGTGCAAACTCCAAACTGACAGTTGCCCGAGGTGGGAATTGAACCTGGATCTCTGGCGCTCTGAAGTGCTGCTGCTGCTTCAGGTGGTTGTGGAGAATAAGATCATGATTAGATTATTTATAGCCAACGGAGTCCAGTTCATGGAGATGTGATACATTAAACAATTTAAATTAAATCTTCCATCTTTTAGAATGGAGTTCTGTTCTTTGGTATGTTAATCCCAGAACCTGTTTTCAGTAACTTTCTCAAGAACGTAATTTAAATGCAGAGCTTTTCTATCAAAAATGTCAGGCTGACTCGACATTGGGACCCAGACAGAATTCACACCTATTGGTGGGTAGGCTGGAACTTTTTTCACTGGAGCACAGGAGGTTGAAAGGTGAAGGTATCGGGTGCCTCATTAGCAAGTTTGCAGATGGGCATTCAGATTGATGGAATATCAGATAGTGAAGGGGACTGTCAGACGATACAGCAGAATATAGATCGGAGAGTTGGGAAGAGAAATGGCAGATGGAGTTCAATCCAGACAAATGCGAGGTGATGCATTTTGGAAGATGCAATTCAAGAGCGAGCTATACAGTAAATGGAAAGGTCCTGGGGGAAATTGATGTACAGAGAGATCTGGGTGTTCAGGTCTATTGTTCTCTGAAGGTGACAATGACTGTCAGTAGAGTGGTCAAGGCAGCATACAACACGCGTTCCATCATCGGACGGATTGAGTAAAAGAGCTGGCAGGTCATGTTAAAGTTATATAAGATTTTGGTTTGGCGCATTTGGAATACTGCGTACAATTCCGGTCGCCAGATTTCCAAAAGGATGTGGATACTTTTGGAGAGAGTGCAGAGGAGGTTCACCAGGATGTTGCCTGTTATGGAGAGCGCAAGCTATGAGGAGAGGTTGAGTAGATTAAGACTATTTTCATTGGAGGGTGGGTGTCCTGATTGAGGCTGAAAAACCATGAGGGGTGTCGACAGGGGTGGATAGGAAGAATTATTTTACCAGAGGGGAAGACTTAATTACTCAGGGTCACGAGTTCAAAGTCAGAGGAGTAAGGTTTGAGGGAGATATACATGGCAAGTTCTTTACACTGAGGGTGGTGGGTGTCTCGAATGCATCGCCAGCGGAGGCAGTAGGGTTGGGATCGATAGCGTCATTTAAGATGTATCTAGACAGAGACATGAATGGGCAAGGAGCAGAGGGATACAGATCCTTAGAAAATAGGTGGCAGGTTTAGATAGAGTATCTCGATCAGCATAGCCTTGGAGGGCTGAAGGGCCTGTTCCTGTGCTGTAAGGTTCTTTGTTCTCTTTATAGAGGTTTACAAAACCATGAGGGGCATAGATAAGGTGAACGGCATGTGTCGTTTCAAGATTAGGGAGCAAATTAAGGTGAGAGGAGAAAGATTTAAAAAACACATGAGGAGCACCTTTTTTTTAAACAGTGGTTTGTGTGGAATGAATGTCCAGAGGAAATGGTGGATGCAGGTTGAGTAACAACGTTTAAAAGACATTTGCATAAGTACATGAATAGGAAAGGTTCAGGGGGATATGGGGCAAACACAGGCAGTTTAGTTTGTGAATATAGTCAGCATGGACTAGTTGGGCTAAAGGGTCTGTTCTGTGCTGTCTAACTCTGTTACTGTTCTGTACTGGTCTTAAAATCATTTTACTTGCCTTCCCCCATAAACATCCACTTCATTGATGTTCTAAAATCAGATGAACTCAGCCTTGAATATATTCAATGTGCCTGTCCTCGGATGCTGCCTGAATTGCTGTGCTCTTCCAGCACCACATATCCAGAATATATTCAATGACCCCCTAACTGCAGGAAGACATCCCGACTTCTGAACTCAATTCCTCTTGCTAATATACCTCTTGCCTTGCTGATTGCTTGCTGCATCCGTCTGACAACTGGCAGTGACTGGTGTGGAAGGACGCTGAGACCACTTTTTACATCCACACATCATTCCTGAGGAAGGGCTTGTGCCTGAAACGTCGATTCTCCTGCTCCTCGGATGCTGTCTGACCTCCTGTGCTTTGCCAGCAGTGCACTTTTCGACTCTGACTCTCCAGCATCTGCTGTCCTCACTTTGACGTCAATCCATCAGGAACATAATGATTTTTGACTATGATTCTGTGAGAAGGAGCAAAGCAGTTTGGTTCCTGTTTGAGCACGTTTTCAGCAGCAGTGGGACTGGATGAGATACTACAAACTGACTACAAACCACTACTACAACTTCTACAAACTACTACAAACCGACCGACTCCCACAGCTACCTGGACTACACCTCCTCCCATCCTGCCCCCTGTAAAAACGCCATCCCATTCTCCCAATTCCTTCGACTCCGCCGCATCTGCTCCCAGGAGGACCAGTTCCAAAACCGTACAACCCAGATGGCCTCCTTCTTCAAGGACCGCAATTTCCCCCCCCCCCGACGTGGTCGACGATGCCCTCCACCGCATTTCTTCCACTTCCCGCTCCTCCGCCCTTGAGCCCCGCCCCTCCAACCGCCACCAGGACAGAACCCCACTGGTCCTCACCTACCACCCCACCAATCTCCATGTACAGCGCATCATCCGCCGTCATTTCCGCTACCTCCAAACGGACCCCACCTCCAAGGATATATTTCCCTCCCCTCCCCTATCAGCATTCCGTAAAGACCACTCCCTCCGTGACTCCCTTGTCAGATCCACACCCCCCACCAACCCAACCTCCACTCCCGGCACCTTCCCCTGCAACCGCAGGAGGTGCAAGACTTGCGCCCACACCTCCCCCCTTACCTCCCTCCAAGGCCCCAAAGGAAACTTCCATATCCGCCACAGATTCACCTGCACCTCCACACACATCATCTATTGCATCCTCTGCACCCGATGTGGCCTCCTCTATATTGGGGAGACAGGCTGGCTACTTGCGGAGCGTTTCAGAGAACACCTCTGGGACACCCGGACCAACCAACCCAACCACCCTGTAGCTCAACATTTCAACTCCCCCTCCCACTCCACCAAGGATATGCAGGTCTTTGGACTCCTCCATCGTCAGACCACAACAAAACAACGGTTAGAGGACGAACGCCTCATCTTCCGCCTAGGAACCCTCCAACCACAAAGGATGAACTCGGATTTCACCAGTTTCCTCATTTCCCCTCCCCCCACCCTGTCTCAGTCAAATACATCGAATTCAGGACCGCCTTCCTAACCTGCAATCTTCTTCCCGACCTCTCCGCCCCCACCCCAGTCTAACCTATCACCCTCACCTTGACCTCTTTCCACCTATCACATTTCCGACACCCCTCCCCCAAGTCCCTCCTCCCTACCTTTTATCTTAGCCTGCTGGACAAACTTTCCTCATTCCTGAAGAAGGGCTTATGCCCGAAATGTCGATTCTCCTGTTCCCTGGATGCTGCCTGACCTGCTGCGCTTTTCCAGCAACACATTTCCAGCTCCGACTGGATGAGATACTCTACTGTTGCAGGCCCTGAGTGCAGAACCTGGGAAGAGGAACTCACGGTGGGGAGGGGCTCCATACGCATTTGTGTGTGGCTGAAGCTTTGGCCATGGAGAAACCTGAGGAATCCCACCCCGTGGAGAAACCGTGGAAGTGTGGCGACTGCGGGAATGGCTTTCGTGCCCCGCCTTTCCCGGAGATTCATCGGCGCAGTCGCACCAGGGAGAGGCCATTCCCCTGCCCTGTCTGCGGGAAGGCCTTCAGCAAGTCCTCCAACTTGCTGACCCACCAGCGGATCCACACAGGGGAGAGGCCCTTTAGCTGCGGGAAGGCCTTCACTAATTCATCCACGCTGCTGAGGCACCAAAGAAGGGGGAGAGGCCCTTCACCTTCCCACACCTCTTGGGAAGGCCTTTATGCAGGTATATACCCTGCTGATCTACCGGCCGGTCCAAACGGGGGAGAGTCTCTCCAGCTGTCCCAAGTGCGGGAAGGCCTTCAGTGATTTCCCCCAACTTGCTGACTCACCAGCGGGTCCACAAGGGGGAGAGGCCATTCCCCTGCCCCGCGTGCAGGAAGGCCTTTACCCAGGCCTCCAACCTGCTAAGGCACTGGCGGATCCACAGATGGGAGAGGCAATTCAGCTGCCCCGAATGTGGGAAGGTCTTTACCCACACCTCTGCCCTGGTGACCCACCAATGGATCCACACGGAGGAGAGGCCCTTCAGCTGCCCCGAGTGCGGGACAGTCTTCACCCGCTCCTCCTACCTGCGGAGCCACCAGCGAGTTCACGTGCCATCGCAGGGTGATTGAAGGAATGATGGCTGAGTGCCATTATCGACTGAACTATCGACCCAGTTCCAGGGATCCCGGGTTCAATTCCCACTGCGACAGATGGTGGAATTGGAATTTGGTCAGAAATCTGGAGTTCAGAATCTAACAGTGAAACCAATGTTGGTGGGGTTGGGGTGGAAGAAATCCCCCATCTCATTCACTCAGTTCCTTTTTAGGGAAGGAAACTGTCATTGTGGGAGAGGATTGACTCAGTTGTCCCAGCTGCATCCTTTACCCGGTCTGGCCTACACGTGACTCCAGACCCACAGCAGTCTGGTTGACTCTACACTGCCCATCCAACTTACTTGGATACAGGATACGGGTTGAAATTGCTGAGTGAGGCAATACTTTCTCCGGGTTAAGGCTGTACCAAGGATCCAATTACAAAGGGTCAACTGGGTAGTGACCAATAATGAAGCAAGTGAGGGGTTGGAGGGGGTGTGTGCTTTTTGGCCTTGAGGTGTTTTTAAAAAATTTCTACTTTTTCTACACCTTTCTACTGAGAGATTCTGAAGCTGTAACAAAGTTGGGACGCCATAAAGATTACCTGAGCTTCACGCCGATCTCAGACTCTCGTTGAGAGCTTTGAACTGCAACTGTTTTTTTGTTTTTAAACTGCTCATTTATGACTTGATTGAGGTGTACAAGATGATTAGGGGGTTAGATAGGGTTGACAGTGTGAACCTTTTCCCGCGTATGGAGTCGGGTATTACAAGGGGGCATAGCTTTAAATTAAGGGGGGGTAGATATAGGACTGAAGTTAGGGGTAGGTTCTTCACTCAGCGAGTTGTAAGTTCATGGAATGCCCTGCCAGTAGCAGTGGTGGACTCTCCCTCTTTATGGGCATTTAAGCGGGCATTGGATAGGTATATGGAGGATAGTGGGTTAGTATAGGTTAGGTGGGCTTGGATCGGTGCAACATCGAAGGCCAAAGGGCCTGTACTGCGCTGTATTGTTCTATGTTCTATTTCTTACAGGTGAAAGTGAGAACTGCTGATGCTGGAGATCAGAGTCAAGATTAGAGTGGTGCTGGCAAAGCACAGCAGGTCAGGCAGCATCCAAGGAGCAGGAAAATCGACATTTTTCGGGCAACTTTGATTTTCCTGCTTCTCTGATGCTGCCTGACCTGCTGTGCTCATATCTTACAGCCTCCTGTTCTATGTTTCCAATGTTGTGTATCGGTTGCAGCAGTGAATGAGTAGCCAGTATTGTTAGAAATTGTAAATTTTTCAAGAGTGCAGGTACTACATCATGTCATCGGCATTGCACAGTTTCCTGGCAGCACTGGGAGGTGCGGGCTGTGTCCACTGGAAACTATGTGGAGGTGCTGCTGTTGGACTGGGGTGGATAAAGTTAAAAATCACACAACACCAGCTAATAGTCCAACAGGTTTATTTGTAAGCATGAGCTTTCAGAGCGCTTAATCAGGTAGCTGTGGAGCAGGGTCATAAGACACAGAATTTATAGCAAAAGATCACAGTGTCATGCAACAGATAGGACATATTAAACAAATCTAGATTGCAGATTAATCTTTCATCTTTTAGTATGGGTTGCACGTTTCAGTTCATTAATATGTAATCCCCCGAACTACTTTTAATTCACCTTCTTGAGATGATTCAAGGTTTTATAAAAATAGGTGACATCGCAGCTCAGATACTGCACAAAAGTGTCTGTATTCCAATCTTGAATCAGACTGGTTCTACTAACCAAAGCAGGAATTTATAAATATTACACGGATTGACTGTTTGCAGTTTGTATGATTTTTGAGCAAAATTGAATATATCTGCAAATATAATTCTGCAAATGGAAGTTCACTCCATTGACTTAAGTGTGACTGTATCTGCAGGAGTGTATGTACGTGCGTATGCGAGTTTGCGCATGCATGCTAATGAAATATGTGTGAGATGGAATATAAGCCTGTGAGATGGTGAGAGTGTTAGGGTGTGTACGTGTGTCTGACAGAGCAAGAGATAAAGGCAAGGGATTGCATTTTGCTAAAACAAGGAAGGGCAGGACTTGTATCATTAATGGTAGGGCCCTGCATGTATGGCAGAACAGACTCATGGGGGCGGGGGGGGGGGGGGTGGAGGGGTTCAGGTATATAAAGTTAAAAATCTCTCAACACCAGTTCATCGTCCAACTGGTTTATTTGGAAGCACGAGCTTTTGGAGTGCTGCTCCTTCATGGGATGTTTGTGGAACAGGATCATAAGACACAACCATCTGATGAAGGAGCAGCGCTCCAAAAGCTAATGCTTGCAAATGAGCCTGTTGGAGTATCACCTGGTGTGGTGTGAATTTTAACTTCGTACACCCCAGTCCAACATCTCCAAATCGGGGACATAGTTCTTTGGAAGTTGCATCATTGGTAGACAGGGTTGTGAAGGAGGCGTTTAGCACACTTTCCTTCATTGTTCACCCCGTTCAGTGTCGGAGTTGGGACATCACGTTGTGGTTGTACAGGATATTGGGGAGACCACGTGGAGAGGACTGAGTACAGTTCTGGTCGCCCTGTTGACGACCACAAGTTGTCGGGTGACCTTATTTCGATGTATAAAGTCATGGGGCGTGTAGGAAAGGTAAATATCACATGGGGAAGAAAGGGTGGCTCTCCCCTTTTCAACTTCTCTTGGCATTCAGACACTTAAATTCTGTCAGTAACAGCAGCATCGCCAGAGAGCAGACTGCGCGTGCTCGCCGGTACAAGGATGAAACCGCGCATGCTCGTCGCCTCACGCAAAGCACGCGTCGCGACTTTCTTCAGGTGGGCCAATCGGAAGCCTTGGAGGACCGGAAGGTGACTGGTCCTCCTGCCAATCAGAGCCTTCCTATTGTCTGAATGCAGAAGTTGCAACACGAGCTTCGGAAGCTGCTGCTGCTCTGTCTGTGAATGAAGAGTGAGTTTGTTCCAGACTGTAACCTCCCTACTCTGTCAACCATCTGTGAGTACGGCACTCTCTTCCCAACTCCTTTTCCTTTTTTTTCATTCTTGGATTCAATCTTTGACTTCCCTTTCCTTTCGGTTGCTGTAAATGAATGCACGGCGTGGACCGATTCGGGAAAAGGTTTTCATGAACAGAGAGTGGTTCATGTATGGAATGAATGTCCAGAGGTAGTGGTGGATGCACGTACAGATGCAACGTTTAACAGACATTTGGATAAGTACCTGAATGGGCACGGTGCGGAGGGATATGGCCCAAATACTGGCAAGTGGCGCTAGTTTAGTGTGAGAACATAGTCAGCATGGAATAGTTGGACTGAAGGGTCCGTTTCTGTGCTATCTGACCGTAACTGTTCTGTTGTGGTCTTAAAACCATTGTCTTGCATTCCATTTTAAACGTGGTTACTGTACCTGCATCCAACACACAAAGCACTCAAAAAAACCACCTCAACCACACAACATAAATATCCACACTTTGTTGTTCAAAAATCAAACGAACTCAGCCCAGGCATCAATGTGGACTTCAATAGTTTCCTCATTTCCCCTTCCCCCACCTCACCCTAGTTCCAAACTTCCAACTCAGCACTGTCCCCATGACTTGTCCGGACTTGTCCTACCTGCCTATCTCCTTTTCCACCTATCCACTCCACCCTCTCCTCCCTGACCTATCACCTTCATCCCCTCCCCCACTCACCTATTGTACTCTATGCAACTTTCTCCCCACCCCCACCCTCCTCTAGCTTATCTCTCCACGCTTCAGGCTCTCTGCCTTTATTCCTGATGAAGGGCTTTTGCCCGAAACGTCGATTTCACTCCTCCTTGGATGCTGCCTGAACTGCTGTGCTCTTCCAGCACCACTAAGTCAGAATCTGGTTTCCAGCATCTGCAGTCATTATTTTTACTCCTACCCTATCCAGTCATTTCTGCTGGTGGATGAGACCAGGCCTCAAGTTGAGGGGAGTAGCTTTTAGATTATATTAGATTACTTAGTGTGGGAACAGGCCCTTCACCCCAACAAGACCTCCCGAACCCCCTGAAGAGCAACCCACCCAGACCCACTCCCCTACATTTACCCCTTCACCTGACACTACTGGCAATTTAGCATGGCCAATTCACCTAACCCGCACATCTTTGGACTGTGGGAGGAAACCAGAGCACCCGGAGGAAACCCACACAGACAGTTGCCCGAGGCAGGAATTGAACCCGGGTCTCTGGCGCTGTGAGGCAGCAGTGCTACTCACTGTGCCACCGTGCCATTTGGGACAGATGAGGAACTGCTTTTCCTGGAGAGTAGTCAATCTATGGAATTCTCTGCCCAAGGAAGCAGTAGAGAGGCATCTTCATTAAGTATATTCAAGACACAATTGGATGGGTTTTCATGGTCAGGGAGTTAAGGGTAGTTGGGATAATGCAGGGAAGAAGAGCTGAGCCAGTGGATATATCAGCCACGATCAGCTCGGATTTCACTTGTCCACAGAGTAAGATATTGGTCTGTTCTCTGCTCTGCTAGATTTCTGCTGAAGCTTTGACCCCCACCCCCACACCTTCAGGAACAATAAAGCATTCAGTTATTCAAGACTCGAGCCACAATCTCCCAGCCTGTCAACCATCCAGACACAGAGTGTAGTCCTAGCTGGGAATCAAACAAGAAAAACAGAACAAAATTAGAAATAAATAAATGCTCATGCTTAATGTTTGTTCATGAGGAAGTAAACCAGAAATAGGGCTCTCCCACGATTCATATAGTGCCCCTCTTGAGGCATTCTCTCTCCCTGACATCTAACTATTCATACCCAGCTATGATTTAAAACAATATTTACACCAACAGAAATAAAGCATCTGTTATCAAATAGACATAGGGATATACAGCACAAAATAGACTTTTCTCTGTCTCATTCACACACACGTACATCCATGGGGGTGAATTTGTATTTGCAGAATTATATTTGCAGAGACATTCTAGTTTTCTCAAAAATGCACAATATACCAACTGTTCAATCCATGTAATATTTTGTAAATTGCACTTTGGAAATAGAACCAGTCTGACTCAAGATTGTGATACAGACAGACTCTGACTTCACACCTTTAATGCATTGTCAGAGCTGAGATGTCACATTTTGTTCTAAAACCTTGTTATCTCAAGAAAATGTCTTTCAGGAAATTCGGCGATTTACAAATGAATGATACGAGCAGCCCATACTAAAAGATGGGCTGCCTTATGATTTTATACTCCACAATCACCTGATGAATGAGCCACGCCCCGAGTGCTCGTCTTCGAGTCATAAAGGTGTACAGCACGGAAACCGACCCTTCGGTCCAACTCATCCATGCTGACCAGATATTCCAACCCAATCTAATCCCCCCCCGGCAGCACTCAGCCCATATGCCTCCAAACCTTTCCTATTCATATACCCAACCAAATGCCTCTTAAACATTGCAGTTGTACCCACCTCCACCACTTCCTCTGGCAGTTCGTTCCATATCTGCACAACCCTCTGCATGAGAAGTTGTCCCATAGGCCCCTTTTAAATCTTTCCCTTCTCACCTTAAACCTCTGCCTTCTAGTTTTTGACACCCCCCCCCTTAGGCTATTTGCCCTATCTATGCCCCTCATGATTTTATAAACCTCTCTAAGGTCATGAGGAAGGAGATGTCAGGACCTGGCACACTCTGAACCCTAACAGGGTGTTCCAAGTGGTAGTGCAAACATTTCAAAATGAAGTGGATGGCCATGGAGCTGTCCAGTACAGAAACAGTCCATCTCGTCCATGCTGACTAGATATCTGAAATTAATCTATCCTATTTACCAGCACTTGGCCCATATCCCTCTAAATCCTACCCATTCATGTACCCATCCAGCTGCCTTTTAAATGTTGTATTTGTACCAGCCTCCACCACTTCTTCCTGCAGCTCATTCTATACATGTACTACCCTCTGTGTGAAAAGGTTGCCCCTCAGATCTCTTGTTTCTTTCCCCCCTCACCTTAAACCTATGCTCTCTTGTTCTGGACCTCTCCCTCCCCCCACTGCAGGGAAAAGATTTTTGCCTATTTATCCTATCTATGCCCTTCATGATTTTATAAACCTCGATAAGGTCACCCCTTAGCCTCCAACACTCCAGGGAAAACAGCCCTAGCCTCCCTTTAGCTCAAATCCTCCAACCCTGGCAATATCCTTATAAATGTTTCTGAGCCCTTTCAAGGAAGGAAACCAGAATTGTGCGGAATGTTCCAAATGTGGCCTAACCAATGACCTGTACAGCCACAACATAACTTCCCAAATCCTATACTCAGAGAATTGTGAAAGTTTTCAAAACTTGCAAAAGACAACCGGGAAAGAATGGAGGGAAAAACCGAATCAGACCTGCTCACTCTCAGCAGGATCCCAGTGTTGTGAAAGATATTAACTTTCAGATGGAAGTATCCAAAATTCAGAGAGATGTCAGTCTTGATGTTTTTGCTTTTCTGCCCCTGTAAGATCCTGACTCAGCACCTTCAGGGGAATTAGTTAGAGCGGAGTGAGAACAGAGGGGGAGAGAGAGTGGGATGGTGCTTCAATTTTGTGGAATAATAAAAGAAAAGAATATTCCACAGAAAATAGAATTGCTTGTTCAGAATTTCTACCCTGCACTGACAGTGATGGCTTTTGTAATCTCTTTTTACAGCGTATTTGAAGATCTGATGGCCGGAAATTTCTCAATCAACAGATGAAGGACTTACGCCCAAAACATTGACTCTCCTGCTGCTCGGATGCTATCTGACATCCCTGTGCTTTTCCAGTGCCACATTTTTCGACTGACTCTCCAGCATTTGCGATCCTCACTTCGCCGTCAATGTCTGACAGTCACTCAGTCCACCAGGACCACAACGATTTTCGACTGTGATTTCTGTGAGAGGGATCAAAGCTTTTTGGTTCCTGACTGAGTACGTTTTCAGCATCAGTGCGACTGGACGAGAGACCCCACTGTTGCAGCGCACTAATTGTGGAGCGTGTAGCAGCTATACGACCTGGAAAGAGGAATTCACGACAGGGAGGGGCTGGAAATTCGATTGTGTGCGGCTGAAGCTTCGGCCATGGAGAAACCTGAGGAATCCCGCCCCGTGGACAAACGATGGAAGTGTGGCGACTGTGGGAAAGGCTTCTGTTTCCCGTCCGCCCTGAAGACTCATCGGCGCAGTCACACCGGGGAGAGGCCATTCCCCTGCACCGACTGCGGGAAGGCATTCAAACATTCCTCCCACCTGCTGGCCCACCAGCGGGACCACACGGGGGAAAGGCCCTTCAGCTGCCCCGATTGTGGGAAGGCCTTCATGTTTTTCTCTGCCCTGTTGGCCCACCGGCGGGTCCACACGGGGGAGAGGCCGTTCAGCTGCTCTGAGTGCGGGAAGGGCTTCAACTATCCCTCCGACCTGCTGAGGCACCAGCAGGTCCACACGGGGGAGAGGCCCTTCATCTGCTCTGAGTGCGGGAAGGCCTTCAGCAATTACTCCAACCTCCAGACCCACCGGCGGATCCACACGGGGGAGAGGCCTTTCAGCTGCCCTGAGTGCGGGAAGGACTTTACCCAGGTCTCCACCCTGCTAAGGCACCAGCGTGTCCACACGGGGGAGAGGCCCTTCAGTTGCCCCGAATGCGGGAAGGACTTTACCCAGGTCTCCACCCTGCTAAGGCACCAGCGTGTCCACACGGGGGAGAGGCCCTTCAGTTGCCCCGAGTGTGGGAAGGCCTTCAGCAATTCCTCCACCCTGCTGAGGCACCAGCATGTCCACACGGGAAAGAGGCCGTTCACCTGCTCTCAGTGTGGGAAAGGCTTCACCTGCTCCTCCAACCTGCGGAGCCACCAGCATCTCCACACGGGGGAGAGGCCCTTCAGCTGCCCCGAATGCGGGAAGGCCTTCAGCACATCCTCCACCCTGCTGAGGCATCAGCGGGTCCACACGGGGGAAAGGCCCTTCAGCTGCCCCGAGTGCGGGAAGGCCTTTACCCAGGTCTCCACCCTGCTGAGGCACCAGCGGGTCCACACGGGGGAGAGGCCCTTCAGCTGCCCCGAGTGTGGGAAGGACTTTACCCAGGTCTCCACCCTGCTGAGGCACCAGCGGATCCACACGGGGGAGAGGCCGTTCACCTGCTCTCAGTGCGGGAAGGGCTTCACCTGCTCCTCCAATCTGCTCACGCACCAGCGGGTCCACACCGGGGAGAGACCCTTCAGCTGCCCCAAGTGTGGGAAGGCCTTCAGCACATCCTCCACCCTGCTGAGGCACCAGCAGGTCCACACGGGGGAGAGGCCGTTCACCTCTCAGTGCAGGAAGGGCTTCACCTGCTCCTCCCCTCTGCCGGAGCACCAGCGAGTTCACGTGCCATCACAGGGGGATTGAAGGAGCGACGGCCGAGTGCCAATATCGATTGGACTATCAACCCGGTTCCGGGGACTCCCTGGTTCGAATCCCACCATGACAGATGGCAGAATTGGTATTCGGTCAGAAATGTGGAGTTCGGAATCTAACAATGAGACCGTTTCAGGGAGGGGGTGGTGCGGGGGAGAAAGCCCCCATCTGATTCCCTCTCTCCCTTGTTAGGAGAGGATTCACTCAATCGTTCCAGCTGCATCCTTCACACTGTCTGGCCTACACGTGACTCCAGACCCACAGCAGTTTGGTTGACACTACACTGCCCTCCCCCCACTTGCAAATGAGCGGGGAGAAACTTACCAGGATACAGGGTATGGGTGAAGTTGCTGAGTGAGGCAATACTTCCTCCGGATTACGGCTGTAACAAGGATCCAATTACAACCTGGTGCTGCCCAATAGTAAAGACAGTGGGGTGTGTGTGGGCTTTGATCTTGAGCTGTTTAAAAAGCAGCTACTTTGTCTATGCCTTTTTGCTGGGGGGAATCTGAAGCTGTAACAAAGTAGAGTCACAATAAAGGTTACCTGAACTTACTGCCGGGCTCAAACTCTCATTGAAAGCTTTGAGCTCCAAGAGGTTTTTTGTTTCAAGCTGCTCCTCTCTTTCAGCCTCCTGCACTGAGTTTCCAATGTCGTGTATCAGATGGAGCAGTGAATGAGTAGCTGGTATCGTTAGAAATTGTAAATCTTTCAGGTACTGCGTTGTTTCATCAGCATTGTAAAGTTTACTGGCAGCACCAGGAGGTGTGGGCTGTGTTCACGAGAAACGATGTGGAGGTGTCGGTATTAGACTGGGTTGATAAAGTTAAAAAAATCATACAATACCAGGTTACTGTCCAACAGGTTTATTTGGAAGCACTAGCTTTGAGTGCTGCTCCACAGCTACCCGATGAACGTAAGACACAGAACGTATATCAAAAGATCAGTGACATGCAACTGACGGAATATATTGAACAAACCTAGATGACTGTCAAGTCTTTCATCTCTGAGAATGGGTGCACGTATTGGTTCATTAACGTGTAACTGCCAGAACATCTTTTAAATCACATTCTTGAGATGACTGAAGGTTTTATAAAGAAGGTGACATCTCAGCTCAGACATTGCATTTAAAGATGTGAGAATTGAATCTGAAAATGTGTTGCTGGAAAAGCACAGCATGTCAGGCAGCATCCAAGGAGCAGGAGAATCGACGTTTCGGGCATGAGCCCTTCTTCAGGAAAGGGCTGAAGAAGGGCTCATGCCCGAAACGTCGATTTTCCTGCTCCTTGGATGCTGCCTGACCTGCTACGCTTTTCCAGTAACATACTTTCAGCTCTGATCTCCAGCATCTGCAGTCCTCCCTTTCTTCCTGAGAATTGAGTCTGTCAGTATTCCAATCTTGAGTCAGACTGGTTCTATTTCCAAATTCATAAAATATTACATGGACTGACTGCCTGGAAATTGTATACTTTTTGAGCAAAATTGAATACATCTGCAAATATAATTCTACCAATACAAATTCATCTCATAGAATTGTGTGTGGATGCATGTGAGTTTGTGTGTGAGAGTGTGTACATACTTGGTAAAGTGTGAGTGTGATGGAGTATAAGCCTGAGAGAGTATTGGGGGGTATACGTGTGTGTGTGTCTGAGGGAGAGCATGTGTGAGAGAGGTATTAATACAAGCAAGGGGTTGCATTTTGTTAAAACAAGAAAGGGCAGGACTTGTACAGATAATGGTAGGGCCCTGGGTCATGTTATAGAACAGACAGACATGGGGGGGAGTGGTGTTCAGGTACATAGTTCGTTGGAAGTTGCATCACAGGTAGACAGGGCAGTTAAGAAGGCATTTAGCAGCATAGCATTCATTGTTCACACCATTGAGTACAGGGGTTGGGACATCATGTTGAGGTTGTACAGGATATTGGTGAGGCCACTTTCAGAGTACTGAGTACAGTTCTGATGGCCCTGGAATCGGAAGTATTCTTATCACAGAGGGTTCGGTAAAGATTTGCCAGGACTGGAGGGTTTGAGTTATAAGGAGAGGCTGGGACTTTATTCACTGGAGCACAGGAGTTTGGGGGGGTGACTTCATTGAGATGGATAAAATTATGAGGAGTGGAGGTAAGCTGAATACCAAAGGGCTCGTGCTTAGCGTCGGGGAGCTCAAAACTTGGGGCCATATTACTTGAGGTGAGGAGAGAGATTTAAAAGGAAGCGGAGGGGCAACATTTTGAAAGAGAGTGATTTGCATGTGGAATGAACTTGGCGAGGATGTGGTAGATGCAGGTACAGTTACAACATTCGGATGGATATATGAATAGAAACGTTGAGAGGGAAATGGGCCAAATGCAGGCAAGTGGGACTGGTTGAGTTTGGAATCCTCGTCGGCATGGACGAATTGGACCAAAGTGTCTGTTTCTGTGCTGTATACCTCTATTGAAACCAGTACAATTCTGAAAGGGGCTTGACATGATAGATGCCGATAAAATGCTCCTTTATGGGGAGGGTCATACAATCCCAACAATGTGGAAGCAGGCCATTCAGCCCATCTCGTCCTCTCTGGCCCTCTGAACAGTATCCCAGCCATTTCCAATCCCTTATTCCATATTTCCACCCTTACCTGTACATCCCTGGTCACTACGGGTAATTTAGCACGGCCAATCCTCCCTCACCGACACCCGAATCTATAAATTACCTTCTCAAGAATGTAATTTAAATGCAGCTTTTCTCAGTAAAATGTCAGTCTGACTCAACATTGGGACACAGACAGAATTCACACCTATTGTCTCTATTTATAAATAGGGCAACGTCTCTTCGAAATGTAGATTCATTTAGATATAACTGCATCACTTCACATATGAAGAAATCCCTTGGAATGTGCCACATCCCTTTGAAAAAAAATCTCGTCCATTTAAACCTCTTTATTTGCAGAAATACCCGTTAAAATGTCCACGTCCCTTTAAAATGCAGATTGCCCCCTTTCGATATGACGCCGTTCCGTTAGATGTGGGAATATCTGTTTAAATTGAGCCGTGAGCTTTCCCAATGTAGACAGGGCTCCTGGAAACGTGGCAGTGTCCCCCCTGCAGCTGCAGAGCGAGACAGGAGAGTTTGTTTTTGTGAATGAGCAGTTGTAGCGCGAGGTGGCTGTTGCTTGGTGACGGTGAGGCTCCCCCGGCCCGGCCCCGCCCACCCCCCGGCCCGGCCCCGCCCACCCCCCGGCCCCGCCCACTCCCCCGCCCCGCCCACCCCCCGGCCCGGCCCCGCCCATCCCCGGCCCGGCCCCGCCCATCCCCCCGTGCAGACGTCTCGCGGGGCCGAAGGCGGTTGGGAGGAGAAGTCGCTCGAGCGAGGAAGCGGCGGGAGGGCGGCCGTTAGGAAAATGGCGCCGCGCGGCCCGGGGCAGACACCCGTCACTGGCCGCCGCCGCCTTCCTGGCGCAGCTGCTGTGTCACGGCCACACCGGCCGGCTGTACAGCAGCCAGGAACCGGTGAGCATTCTGGAGGCGGATGGGGTTAAGGGCCTGCTTGGGAACTCGTCGGCCGCCGGGGTGGTGGAGTTCTACTGGTCGTGGGGCGGCCCCTGTGTCAACTATGGGGCCACCTGGAAGGTACTGGGCCCGGGACGTGAAAGGTGAGGCAGGTTGTGGGGGGGACGGAGGGGAAGGAATGTGGGGCCTGTCCTGTCATAGTGACATTTTACACTCACTTTCCATCGGCTTTTACTGGCGCTTGTGCTGTTTACCCCCTCACTGTGTGTTTAATCCTTGTGCTGTTTGCCCCTCACTGTGTGTTTAATCCTTGTGCTGTTTGCCCCTCACTGTGTGTTTAATCCTTGTGCTGTTTGCCCCTCACTGTGTGTTTAATCCTTGTGCTGTTTGCCCCCTCACTGTGTGTTTAATCCTTGTGCTGTTTGCCCCTCACTGTGTGTTTAATCCTTGTGCTGTTTACCCTTTGCTGTTACTTGTGCAATTGCTGAGGGTAGTGTGTAAATACTAGTGAAGGAGATTATGCACCAGCATGTACATGTTCCTCAGTCATTGAAGGGACAGGACCTGTTGAGAATGGTTAGTAAAGCATGTGCTGCACTAAGCCTTGTTAACATGGATATAGTTTGTTATTTGGAAAAGTCGACTTTTTATTATTTCGAGTCATAGAGATGTACAGCACGGAAATAGACCCATTCGGTCCAACCTGTCCATGCCAACCAGATATCCTAAATTAATCTAGTCCCCTTTACCAGTACTTGACTCATATCCCTCTAAACCCTTCCTATTCATATACCCAGCCAGATACCTTTTAAATGCTGTAATTATACTGGCTTCCACTACTTCCTCTGGCAGCTCATTCCATAGATGCACCATCCTCTGCATGGAAACGTTGCCCCTCAGGTACCTTTGTGGTCTCACCCTAAACCTATGCCCTCTAGTTGTGAATCTCACCCCAACACTGAGGAAAAGACTTAAACATTGAGCAGCCAGACAAATGCAAAAGCAATCAAATATCGAGCCACATGGGGGGAAAAAAATTATGGCTGTGCCCTTTTTGTTCTCCCATAGGAATTTGGATACTTAAAATCTGTCAATAACACCAGCATTGCTACAGTGCATATTGTGTACACTCCTCAGTGTCAACAAGCAGGGCACACGTTTGCTGGTGTCACCAAAATATTGGGCGTGTTCCTCGCTGTCGGCAGAAAAGGGGCGAGACCTACGTTTTTAGATTAGATTACATTACAGTGTGGAAACAGGCCCTTCGGCCCAACAAATCCACTCCGACCCGCCGAAGCACAACCACCCATACCCCTACATTTACTCCTTACCTAACACTTCGGGCAATTTAGCATGGCCAATTCACCTGACCTGCACATCTTTGGACTGTGGGAGGAAACCGGAGCACCCGGAGGAAACCCACGCAGACACGGGGAGAACGTGCAAACTCCACACAGTCAGTCGCCTGAGGCGGGAATTGAACCCGGGTCTCAGGCGCTGTGAGGCAGCAGTGCGAACCACTGTGCCACCGTGCCGTTTGATGGACAAATAAGGAGCACTGGAGGACCGGAGGGAGACTTCTCCTCCTGCCATTCGGAGCTCCCCTATTGGTGAATGTGGAAGTTGGACCATGAGGTTCTGAAGCTCCTGCTCCTGTTCTCTCTGAATGAAGATTGAGCTTCACTTCAGACTGCAACGTCTTTCCTCTGTCCAACATCTGAGAGTACGGCCCTCTCTTATCTCACCCCCATTTCCATTTATGTTTCATTCTGAGGTTCAGTTGTTGACTTGGAGCAACTGAAAGGAATGGGAGTGAATCCAGCGAGGGGACAGACTCTGGAAAATTTAGTCCAGGCCTTTGTTCTCAATTGGCAAAATAGACAGGCAGGAGACTGGAAGATCGCAGTAAGCCAGGCAGTATCAGGAGGTGGAGAAGTCGAGGTATCTGGTGTAACCCTTGTTCAGGACTGGGGGTAGTTATAGGGAGAGCTGTGGAACAAGGGTGTGCTGGGGGCAGGGTACTGAAGTGGGGAAACGTGGAGACAGGTAGAAAGTACAATAGACAATAGGTGCAGGAGTAGGCTATTCTGCCCATCGAGCCAGCACCACCATTCATTGTGATAATGGCTGATCATTCTCAATCAGTATTCTGTTCCTGCCTTATCCCCATAACCTGTTACGACCTGGTTGGTGAATGGGAGGAAGGAATCTAGTTGGCAGGGAAGAGTGGAAGGGGCTGGGAAGTGAGTTGGGGGATGGGATGGGAGATTATTTGAAATTGGAGAACTCAATGTTGTGTCTTCCGGGCTGTTGACTGCTCAGACAGAAGATGAGGTTTCGTTCCTCCAATTTGTGGTTTGGTTTGTTGTGGTAATGGAGGAAGCCAAAGCTAGTCATGTCAGAAGGGGAGTGGGAAGGTTCATTAAAATGGGTGGAGACTGGGAAGTCCGCTCAGCCTCTGCGGATCCGGCTGTGATGCTCAGCAAACCGTTCCCCAAGTTTACGCTCGGTTTCCCCGATGTAGAGAAGACCACAATTGGCAAAGTACAGCAGGTCAAGCAGCATCCGATCAGTAGGACAGTCGAAGTTTTGGGCACGAGCCCTTCATCAGGAATGATGCGTGGATGTTCAGAGGCGCATCAGTGTCCTTCTGTGCCAGTTGTCAGACAGGTGCAGCAGGCAATGAGCAAGGCAAGTGGTGTATTAGCAAGAGGAATTAAGTTCAGAAGTGGGGATGTCTTCCTGCAGTTAGGGGGTC
Organism: Chiloscyllium plagiosum; assembly: GCF_037043375.1. Lineage (NCBI taxonomy): Eukaryota > Metazoa > Chordata > Chondrichthyes > Orectolobiformes > Hemiscylliidae > Chiloscyllium > Chiloscyllium plagiosum. The sequence continues at coordinate 91,348,519 of NW_028270165.1, read as the reverse complement.
ATTGAATATATTCAAGGCTGAGTTCATCTGATTTTTATGTGAATGTTTATGGGGAAGGCAAGAAAATGGTTTTAAGACTAATATAGGACCGAGTTACAGAGCAATGCAGCACCGAAACAGCCCCTTCAGTCCAACTAGTGAAAATGGAGGTAGTGATTGTGGGATGGAGATTTTCAGCTTCCAAGGAATAAGAGAGGAAAGAGTTCACTATAAGTTAGAATTTATGGGATCGGTTGATGAGCCGAGGAGTGTCAGTTGGAGTTTAATTTAGAGAAATCAGAGGTTTGCATTTTGGTCAAGCAATCCAGGCAGGACTGACACAGTTAAGGGGAGTGTTGCAGAATACAGAGACCTTGTGCTGGTGTGCTGGAGTCTCAGGTGGATAGAGTAGTGAAGGCAGCGTTTGGTTTGCTTTCCTTCATTGCTCATAGCATTGAGTATAGGAGTTGTGCGATCATGTTATACACACTTCCCACTCGAACGTGTTATCTAACTGCTTAACTGTTTTTAGTGAATATAATCCACACCTCCCACTGCTGCCATAACGTGGTTTGTTTGGAAGCCCTAGCTTTCGGAGTGATTAGATTTATTTTAGATTTTATTACTTAGTGTGGAAACAAGCCCTTCAGCCCAAACCAACCCTTCGAAGAGCAACCCACCCGGACCCATTCCCCAACATTTACCCCTTCACCTAACACTACAGGCAAATTAGCGTGGCCACTTCACCGAACCTGCACATCTTTGGACTGTGGGAGGAAACCCACGCAGACACTGGGAGAATGTACAACTCCAAACTGACAGTAGCCCGAGGTGGGAATTGAACCTGGATCTCTGGCGCTCTGAAGTGCTGCTGCTGCTGCTTCAGGTGGTTGTGGAGAATAAGATCATGATTAGACTATTTATAGCCAACAGAGTCCAGTTCATGGAGATGTGATACTTGAAACAATTTAGATTGAATCTTCCATCTTTTAGAATGGAGTTCTGTTCTTTGGTATGTTAATCCCAGAACCTGTTTTCAGTAACTTTCTCAAGAACGTAATTTAAATGCAGAGCTTTTCTATCAAAAATGTCAGGCTGACTCGACATTGGGACCCAGACAGAATTCACACCTATTGGTGGGTAGGCTGGGACTTTTTTCACTGGAGCACAGGAGGTTGAAAGGTGAAGGTATCGGTTGCCTCATTAGCAAGTTTGCAGATGGGCATTCAGATTGATGGAATATCAGATAGTGAAGGGGACTGTCAGTCGAGTGGTCAAGGCAGCATACAACGCGCGGTCATGTTAAAGTTATATAAGATTTTGGTTCGGCCGCATTTGGAATACCGAGTACAATTCCGGGATGCCAGATTTCCAAAAGGATGTGGATATGTTTGTAGAGGGTGCAGAGGAGGTTCACCAGGATGTTGCCTGTTATGGAGAGCGCGAGCGATGAGGAGAGGTTGAGTAGATTAGGATTATTTTCATTGGAAATAAGGGGGTGGGGGTCCTGATTGAGGCCGAAAAACCATGAGCGGTGTAGACTGGGGGTGGATAGGAAGAATTATTTTCCCAGAGGGGAAGACTTAATTACTCAGGGTCACGAGTTCAAAGTGAGAGGGGAAAGGTTTGAGGGAGATATACGTGGAAAGTTCTTTACACTGAGGGTGGTGGGTGCATCGAATGCATCGCCAGCGGAGGCAGTAGGGTTGGGATCGATAGCGTCATTTAAGATGTAGCTAGACAGAGACATGAATGGGCAAGGAGCAGAGGGATACAGATCCTTAGAAAATAGGCGGCAGGTTTAGATAGAGTATCTCGATCAGCATAGCCTTGGAGGGCTGAAGGGCCTGTTGCTGTGCTGTAAGGTTCTTTGTTCTCTTTATAGAGGTTTACAAAACCATGAGGGGCAAAGATAAGGTGAACAGCATGTGTCGTTTCACGATTAGGGAGTAAATTAAGGTGAGAGGAGAAAGATTTAAAAAACACATGAGGAGCACCTTTTTTTTAAACAGTGATTTGAGTGGAATGAATGTCCAGAGGAAATGGTGGATGCAGGTTGAGTAACAACGTTTAAAAGACATTTGGATTAGTACATGAACAGGAAAGGTTCAGGGGGATATTGGCCAAAGACAGGCAGGTGGGACTAGTTTAGTTTGTGAATATAGTCAGCATGGACTAGTTGGGCTGAAGGGTCTGTTTCTGTGCTGTATGACTCTGTAACTGTTCTGTACTGGTCTTGAAACCATTTTACTTGCCTTCCCCCATAAACATCCACTTCGTGGTTGTTCTAAAATCAGATGAACTCAGCCTTGAATATATTCAATGACCCCCTAACTGCAGGAAGACATCCCGACTTCTGAAATCAATTCCTCTTGCTAATATACCTCTTGCCTTGCTGATTGCTTGCTGCATCCGTCTGACAACTGGCAGTGACTGGTGTGGAAGGACGCTGAGGCCACGTTTTACATCCACACATCATTCCTGAGGAAGGGCTCGTGCCTGAAACGTCGATTCTCCTGCTCCTCGGATGCTGTCTGACCTCCTGTGCTTTTCCAGTGCCACACTTTTCGACTCTCATCTCCAGGATCTGAAGTCCTCACTTTCTCCACATCCCAATATGTCACCATTTAAACAACGTACCTCCTTTCAGCAGTTATTTTTTCATAACCGAGGCTATAACTTCACACTGTGGGACTGCACTTGCCGTGCGTTTGCCAATTGAGACACAGACCTGGACCAACATTTCCCGACTCTGTCCCTTCCCTAGATTCACTCGCTTTCTTTTCAGTTGCTGCAAGTCAACAATTTAACCCCAGAATGAAAAAATGAAATGGTAAAGACAGTGCCGTACTCACAGATGGCAGAGAGAGGAAGGAAGTTGCAGTCTGAGGTGAAGCTCGATCTTCATTTGGAGAGGAGCAGCAGCTTAAGAACCTGATGGTCCATCTTCCGCATTCAGACAATTGGGGAGCTCTGATTGGCAGGAGGACCAGGCTCCTTGTCTGGCTTCTCATTGGTCCATTTGAAGAAGGGTTTGCACTGTTTCTGCAGACAGAGCATGCGCGGCTTTTGCTGAACCAGCATAGAATCAGAAGTGTACAGCATGGAAACAGACCCTTCGGTCCAACCCGTCCATGCCGACCAGATATCCCAACCCAATCTAGTCCTGCTCCTCAACACCTGGCCCACATCCTTCCAAACCTTTCCCATTCAAATGTCTCTTAAATGTTGCATTCGTACCAGACTCCACCACTCCCTCTGGCAGCTCATTGCATACACGTACTACGCTCTGTATGAAAAAATTGCCCCGTAGGTCTCTTTTACATCTTTCCCCCCTCACCCGAAATCTATGCCCTCTAGTTCTGGACTCCCCAACCAAAGGGAAAAAACTTTGTCTATTTATCTTGTCTATTCCCCTCATAATTTTTAAAATCTTTATAAGGTCACCCCTCAGCCTCTGACACTCCAGGGAAAACAGCCCCAGCCTGTTCAGCCTCTCCCTCGAACTGTACCTCTTATGCTCATTTATATAAGTGACAAAAAGTAGAGGACCGAGCACCGATCCTTGTGGCACTCCACTGGTCACAGGCCTCCAGTCTGAAAAACAACCCTCCACCACCACCCTCTGTCTTCTACCTTTGAGCAAGTTCTGTATCCAAATGGCTAGTTCTCTCTGTATTCCTTGAGATCTAACCTTGCTAATCAGTTTCCCCTGGGGAACCTTGTCAAACGCCTTCCTGAAATCCATATAGATCACATTACTGCTCTGCCTTCCTCAATCCTCTTTGTTACTTCCTCAAAAAACTCAATCATGTTTGTGAGACATGATTTCCCACACACAACCATGTTGACTATCCCTAATCAGTCCTTGTCTTTTCAAATACATGTACATCCTCTCCCTCAGGATTCTCTCCAACAATGTGCCCACCATTGACGTCAGCCTCACTGGTCTATAGTTCCCTGGCTTGTCCTTACCACCCTTCTTAAACAGTGGCACCATGTTAGCCAACCTCTAGTCTTCTGGCATCTCACCTGACATGCACAATATGCTGTATGGAGATGCTGTTCCTGATGGATTTAAAGTGTCCCACTGCCACAATTTCTACCCCCCCCCCCCCCCCCCCCCAGTCACTTGACATCACCGTGCAGGCTCCTCACTATTTTTGATGTTCATGTTACCTAGATCCCTCATGATTATATCAATCTCAATGAGGTCACCCCTCAACCTCCTGTGCTCCAGTGAAGAGATTCTCAGCCTCTCCTTTTAACTCAAACCCTCCAGTCTTGGTAATATCCTGGTAAATCTTTACTGAACCCTCTGTAATAGTATTCTTCCTATTTCAGGGCCACCAGAAACGTTCTCAGTACTCTACAAGTGGCTTCACCAACATCCTGTACAACTTCTAAATGATGTCCCAACTCCTTTATTCAATGATGTGAACAAATAAGGTAAGTGTGCTGAATGCCTTCTGAAGCACCCTTCCAACCAGTGATGCAACTTTCAATGAAGTATGTACCTGAACCCCCACCCCATATCCCTCTGTACAAGTCCTGCCCTTATTTTAGGAAAATGCAATCCCTCACTTTTATCTATACCTCTCTCATAACACGCTCTCTCTCAGATGTACACACACTCTCTTACAGGCTTCTCCTCCATCACACTCCCTTTACAAAGCATGTGCACACATACTCTCACGCGAGCGCACACACACACACACACACACACACACACGCATAACGATGGGGTGCATTTGCAGAATTATATTTACAGATATATTCAACTTTTGCACAAAAAGCGCACAACATGCAGGTAGTCAATCCAAGTAATATTTTATACATTCCTAGTTTGGAAATAGTACCAGTCTGATTTAAGATTGGGATACTGACACACCTTTCATGCATTGTCTAGGCTGAGATGTCACCAGTTTCCAAAAAAAACCTTAAGTGATCTTGAGAATATGACTTAATAGTAGTACTGTGATGTACACATTAGTGAAATAAAACCTGCAACCCATTCTAAAAGATGAAAGACTTAACAGCAATCTACATTTGTCAATATATCATATCAGTTGCATGACACTGTGACCTTTTGCTCTTAACTCTGTGTCTTATGATCCTGCTCCACAGCTACCCGATGAAGGAGCAGCGCTCCGAAAGCTAGTGCTTCCAAATAAACCTGTTGGACTATAACCCGGTGTTGTGATTTTTAAACCGTGTCCCACCTAGTCCAACAGCAGCACCTCCACCTCCTTTCTAATGAACACAGCCCACACTTCCCAGTGCTGCCAGTAAACTGCCGCTGAAACAATGCAGTGCCTGCACTCCCGAAAAATGTAAACTTCTAACGAAACCAGCTACTCAGTCACTGCTCCATCTGATATACAACATTGGAAACTTAATGCAGGAGGCTGCAAGAAATGAGCAGCTTTAAAACAAAAACCGCTTGGAGCTCTAAGCTTTCAATGAGAGTCTGAGTCTGGCAGAATGTTCAGGTAACCTTTTTATTGTGTCCCAACATTGTTACAGCTTCAGTTGCCCCCAGCAAAAAGGCAGAGAAAGAGTAGATGTTTGTTAGACAGCTCAACAACAGGGGGAGGAGCAAGGGGTGGGGCAAGGCCAACAGCAGCCCCCCGCACTACGCCTGCATTGCCTTGCACAGTTTACAAAAATCCCTTCCCCTTCAGAGACTCCAAACAGTGTGGGAGCAGGCCACTCGGCCCAAAGACAACACACTAATCCTCCGAAGGGTAACCCACCCACGCAATTCCCCTGCCCCTATTGCTCAACATTTACCCGTGACTAATGCACCTAACCTGCACATCCCTATGCATGATATCCCAACCCAATCTCGTCCCGCCTGCCAGCATGGGGCCCATATCCCTCCAGTTGCTTTTTAAGTGTTGTAATTGTACCAGCCTCCATCACTTCCTCTGGCAGCTCATTCCATACACGTACCACCCTCTAAATGAAAAGGTTGCCTCTTAGGTCTCTTTCATATCTTTCCCCTCTCACTGTAAACCTATGCCCTCTAGTTCTGGACTCTCCCACCTCAGGGAAAAGACTTTGTCTATCTATCCTATCCATGCCCCTCATGATTTCATAACCTTCTATAAGGTCACCCCTCAGCCTCTGACGCTCCAGGGAAAACAGCCCCAGCCTGTCTGTCTCTCCCTATAGCTCAAATCTTCCAGTCTTGGCAACTTCCTTGTAAATCTTTTCTGAACCCTTAAGTTTCACAAATTCCTTTCTGATAGGAAGGAAACCAGAATTGCACGCAATATTCCAACTGTACAGCAGTAATATGACCTCCCAACTCCTGTACTCAATATTCTGACCAAATAAAGGAAAGCATACAAAACACCATCTTCACTATCCTATCAACCTGCGACTCCACTTTCAAGGAGCTATGAACTTGCACTCCAAGGTCTCTTTGTTCAGCAACACCCGCTAGGACCTTACCATTAAGTGTATAAGTCCTGCTAAGATTTGCTTTCCCAAAATGCAGCACCTCACATTTATCTAAATTAAACTCCATTTGCCCTTATCAGTCCATTGGCCCATCTGATCAAGATCCCATTGTAATCTGAGGTAACCTCCTTCGCTGTCCACTACACCTCCAATTTTGGTGTCATCAGCAAACTTACTTACTATTACCACTTATGCTCACATCCAAAAAGTAGTGGGCCCATTATCTATTTTCAAAGTGGAATTGACAATATATTACATGTATTGACTGCCTGCAGATTGTGCAGTCTTTCAGCAAAGTAGAATGTTTAGGGTGCAGGTTTGCTCGCTGAGCTGTAGGTTTGATATCTAGACGTTTCATTACCTGGCTAGGTAACATCATCAGTGGTGACCTCCAAGTGAAGCGAAGCTGTTGTCTCCTACTTTGTATTTATATGTTTGTTCTGGATGGGGTTCCTAGGATTTGTGGTGATATCAAAGTTATGAAGAGAGACACATATTTTGTTGAACCAAATACAATGGCAGTGCAGAGAATTTCAGAAAAGGGCAATAAATATTTACTTTTTACCCCTTATTCAACTCATTCAAGAATTTCAAATTGAATCTGAGCGAACTTGAGAGCAAATGGCAACATTCGTTTGTTAATAGACTCCCCATAAATTATGAAAGATCACTTTTATCTAAGTCACAATGTTTAATCCCAAACGGAGCAATTAAGTGCAAAAGTTACTTTCAACCATTTAATAAAACACTGCAAATTTTATTTCATATGAAAATACATTCATTTTATAATTTGGATAAGATCTTTACAAAGGAAATATACTAAACAAAATAGCTTTCCTGGGTATCAATATTGACAACAGTTATGCAGCTATTATTTGGCAATTGACCAACTAATTGAAATGATTTCAGAATAAATGAGCTGCTTCATTATTATACATTGAGATATTGCATATCTTGGCTCTCACCCAAGTATTCTCCGAAGGAAAAAATGCATCTGGATGGGGACATGAATGGGAAGAATTCAGAGGGATATGGGCCAAATGCTGGCAAATGGGTCACTAGATTAATTTAGGATATCTGGTTGGCCTGGACTGAAGGGTTTGTTTCTGTGTGCTCATTACAGATGCCCCTCTTCTGGGATCCCCATACCAGCTGTTATTTTCATGAAATAATCTGACAATTGTTGACTTCCATCAACCTATTCCATCCGGAGAAATTTCCTGTCTCTGCAAAGTGTGGTTCACGTTGGCAAATTCAATCCTCTTTTGGTCCTCAGGAACACACTCTAATGCGCAACGTTCTCAATACCTGTTTAACATTCAGTGGGGAAACTATTTTCAGTCCAACAGTTACACAGAATTCCTCCGAAATGTTTTTGGCAAATGCACTGCTCCCACCAGAGCTCGTGGGCCCACAGTTCAAATGCTTTTAACAGCTTTTTTTCTCATTTCCCCGCCTTCCCAGGATGCAGAATCTCTCCGACCAGAAATTTTGTCTTGAAAAAAATCCAGCAGGAACATGATTGTGGAGCTATCAGTAAAAAGGCTTCACATGGCTCAACCAAGGTTAGAAATGGAAGAATATCTCTGTTCAACGTTACTGTTCGTTTGCACTTTCAAAATTCCTTGAATTTAAGGTGTTCCATTGTAGCATTTAATTATGATCCATTAAAAGCAGTATCCAGTCTCATCTGAGTGAGGAACCGACTCAACAAGCGAAATAACTTTTCTGTCTGCTCTTTAGATGTGACAACCTCTCCCTCTCTGATGCAACAGGATTACCAGAGCTGGAAGTACCACTCTCGGAATATAATTGCTGATCAACAGTTTACTTCTGTTGCTTAACATAAGGATTTAAAAGCTGCTAGCCTGATCTCGCACAAAGCACAAAAACAAACTGTGCCTGTGCAGAGGAGAAATTTCACTTGGAATAGATCACAAAATAAGAACTGTTACCACTCCCACAACTCATGTGTTTCCCACGGACAAAGTTAAAAATCACACAACACCAGGTTATAATCCAGCAGGTTTGTTTGGAAGCACTAGCTTTTGGAGCGCTGCTCCTTCATCAGGTGGTTGTGGAGAATGAGATCATGATCACAATTTATATCCAAAGGAGTCGAGCGTCATGGAAATGTGACACATCAAACAATTTTAGATTAAATCCTTCATCTTTTAGAGTAGGTTTCTGCTCTTTGGTTTGTTAATCCCAGAACTTGTTTTTTGTTACCTTCTCAAGAATGTCATTCAAATGCAGAGCTTTTCTAACAATACGTGTGAATTCTGTCTGCGCCTGAATGTTGAGTCAGACTCACATTTTTCTACATTTAAATTACATTTTTGAGAAGGTAATTTACAGATTAGGGTGTAGAGGTTAGGGTGGATAGGCTGTGCTAAATTACCCATAGTGACCAGGGATGTGAAACTTAGGGTGGATTGGCCATGGGAAATACGGAGTAAGGGGGTGGGTATGTGTGGGATGCTCTTCAGAGGGCCAGTGTGGAATAGATGGGCTGAATGGCCTGTTTCCACATTGTTGGGATTCTATGACTCCCACCACAAAGGAGCATTTTATCTGCATCAATCCTGTCAAGCCCCTTTCAGAATTCTTCTGGTTTCAGTAAGAGCACTTCTGGTTCAGAGAGGTAGACAGCACAAAAATAGACCCTTCGGTCCAACTCATCCATGGCGTCCAGGGTTCCCAAACTAAACTAGTCCCACTTACCTGCGTTTGGCCCATATCCCTCTCAACCTTTCTATTCATGTACCCATCCAAATGTCGTTTAGACTTTGTAAACGTACCTGCATTGATCACATCCTCAGCAAGTTCATTCCACGTGTAAACCGTCCTCTGTCAAAACGTTGCCCCTCGGGTTCCTTTTAAATCTCTCTCCTGTCACTTTAAAGAAATATGCCCCCTAGTCTTGAGCGACCCTACGCTAAGGAAGAGCCCTTTGCTATTCACCTTACCTCCACTCCTCATGATTTTATCAATCTCAATCATGTCACCTCCCAACCTCCTGTGCTCCAGTGAATAAAGTCCCAGCCCCTCCTTATAACTCAAACCCTTCCAGTCCTGGCAACATCCTGGTAGGGGAAACTCCTCAATCCACAAACAACTTATTTATACAGGCCCACAGAACGCTCTTCACCCCAGAGGCAGTAGTATGTTATTCCTCTCTATCAGGACATGACTTACTTGCCCCGTCCCCAGTCCCCGATTCCAATCTATTCATCAGACTTCCTACTGCCGACCCTGCGAAGAGAAATATCACTTTCCAATAGCTCCGGTCTGGGTATACAAACAGCTGGTGTAACACTGGCTGGGGTACAGCAGGCCTTATGCGGCACATGGACCTGGAAGGGAACCCTTCCCTTGTGCATTTACAGGCCTTTTCTCTTTTCAGAACCTGATACTGTCACCAAGACCATGTACAACAGAGTTAAAGGAGAGCCCAATGGGAATAGCATTCTGAGGACCATTGTCTCCCATACAGTGCGAGTGCTCGAGTCACTTGGCCCATTTTTTACAGAGCTCAAGCAACTCCTCTTGCAAAACGTTGACCCTTTACTCCTGTAGACCTGACCAGACCCCCTGCTGTAACATTTCAGTAACCGATTTTGACAAACTCTCCCGAATATACACCAAACCAGACTATTATTTCTTCAGCTAAGGTAAAGCTACCACTTTCCTTGTCCTGGATGGCAAAGATGTCCCTCATAAGGTCACTATCCCACAACAGTACCTTGTCCTGGCCAGTGGACAAGTCGATGGAACCTCCATCTGAGGAGGATGCAGCGGTCAGTCTCAGCCAACCTTGCTCCAACTGGAAGGATCCCAAGGGACTGGGTGACAATACAGGACACCCGATAGGCTGGGGAATCCAGAGTACCCTGGGGTTGGAAGGATCGGCAGGGGTGACAAGTCAACAGAATCGCAATTCTCTCTTTTGCGGCCTGACCATTTGAGGAAATAAGACTAAAGAGGCTCTGGAACAGAGTAAACTGGGATTATCAGAACTGTGTCTTTACTCTGTGCAGAATAGGTATGCCTTAGACTATATACTCCCCCAGGAGGGTGAGGTCTGCACCATTGTCCAAGATAAATGCACTATGGGCATTCCCAATCTCACTGGCAATATTACTAAGATACAAGAAGAGATCCAGGCATTCCTTGACAGAATGACTGAAGGGACCAGTTGGGGAATCTGCAGGTCGGGCTGATGGTACAATTGGCTTATCAATTTAGCTATGTCTGTTTGTCGGTATTGGTATTGTTAGGTATTTAATTGCTCGGCTTATGAGGTCCCTTAGTGATATAGATTTGCCCCAGAAGATGCTCCTTTTGCGATCCGATGGCTCACCCACACGTGTCGATGGCGATGATAAATATGACCAGATGAGCTGCGAAGATGGTGGTGCCGCTCTACAGGATGTTGATGGCTGGACCACCTTGAAGGGCATTTGTTTGGACTGGCCTTTTCTTTCAGTGATCGTGGTGCAATCAAAGGGAGGCATGAGGGTGTGGACATCTGGGTGAGAAAGTCTATAGCCTTAAAACTTGTCTTTAAACATTCAGACTAAAATGTAATGCTGAATTATTGAATACATTTATTGCACTAGAAAATAAACAGGCAGGAAGGCTCAGAAAGAGGAGAGAACTTAAAGATAGAGACACCTAGGCTCACCAAGTGATAACAGGATGCTGTAAGGCAATTATGAACATTTGCCTCAGCATCGGTGAATCTATGTGAACAAGACCCCAAGTGATAACATTCACAGCCGTTCCCTTGTGAAATGAATGATAGTCTTTGAATCTGACCCTGAAACAAGACTCGGTACTATCCATAGCTTTGTAATTAATGGGTGGAGCTTGTCCATTGTGGGCGGCACGGTAGCACAGTGGTTAGCACTGCTGCCTCGCAGCGCCAGAGACCCGGGTTCAATTCCCGACTCAGGCGACTGACTGTGTGGAGTTTGCACGTTCTCCCCGTGACTGCGTGGGTTTCCTCCGGGGGCTCCGGTTTCCTCCCACAGTCCAAAGATGTGCAAGTCAGGTGAATTGGCCATGCTAAATTGCCCGTAGTGTTAGGTAAAGGGGTAAATGTAGGGGTATGGGTGGGTTATGCTTCGGCGGGTCGGTGTGGACTTGTTGGGCCGAAGGGCCTGTTTCCACACTGTAAGTAATCTAATCGAATCATTGTAATAGATTCTTACTACCCCTTGCAAGGGGGCATTCACAAAATAATTCTTTGCTGTCTTGAGATTTCAAAAGGACACGAGAGAGAGAGAGAGAGACCATTTTATTGCTGAGGCTGTTGAATCCCGTAGAGAATTAACTTAGTGCTTATCTGCTATGGATTGAATTGAATTGCATTTTGGGACTTTATGATGAGAGATTTTTATTCCAGGTTTCCAAAGAGTATGATCTCCAGGACAAACCAAGAGAGAGGCTTTACAGGTCTGAGTTCTCAAAGGATTCCCTGCGCCATCTCAATCTCCACTTTAACATGGGAGGTAGGACAAAATGGCTTCTGCTTGGCTAACTCGGTGGGACTGAGTCAGGCAGATACTCACGACTCAGAACAAACAAGAAACCACAGACTGATGTCAATCCAGTGAAAAAAACTGCAAATGTGAACCTAACCATCAATCGCAGAAGTAACGGTTTAATCCTAACCGCCAGACAGGACAAATACGATTCCAAGAACAGGTTGTCTACAAGAAATTATGATAGATTAAATTAGATTCCCTACAGTTTGGAAACAGGCCCTTCGGCCCAACCAGTCCACACTGACCCTCCGAAGAGTAACCCGCCCAGAACCATTTTCCCTCTGACTAATGTACCTAACACTACGGGCAATTTAGCATGGCCAATCCACCTGACCTGCACATCTTTGGACTGTGGGAGGAAACCGGATCACCCGGAGGAAACCCACGCAGACACGGGGAGAATGTGCAAACTCCACACAGACGGTCACTCAAGGCTGGAATCGAACCTGGGACCCTGGTGCTGAGAGGCAGCAGTGCTAACCACTGAGCCACCGTGCCGCCCTAGGCTAAGTCAAAAATGCATGAGGACCTTGCGGGATCTGACTGGTTGTTACTATGTGATCATGCTCAATGTCTGACTCTAAACAATGTACATAAGTTCTATCCAAACTCTGTATAATTTGGTGGATTCTTTTGGCACACTAGAAGTACTCATCGGTGGCCCAGTGGTTAGCACTGCTGCCTCACAGCACCACGGTCCCAGGTTCGATTCCAGCCTTGGGGGACTGTGTGGAGTTTGCACATTCTCCCCATGTCTGCTTGGGTTTCCTCCCACAATCCAAAGATGTGCAGGTTTGGTGAATTGACCATGCTAAACTGCCCATAATGTTAGGTGCATTAGTCAGAAGGAGTTGGGTCTGGGTGGGCTACTCTTCAGAGGGTCGGTGTAGACTGGTTGGGCCGAAGGGCCTGTTTCCACATTGTTGGGAATCTAATCTAATCTAATCTAATCCTTCTGGGCTGATCAGAGTCTACCGTCCGGGCCATATCAAAGAATAAACTATTGCTTGTATGATTGACAAAGTCACTTCCAGGTGTGTTTATTGACCAATCCCAGAAATCCGAAGATCCAGACAGCAGTCCAGATCAGAACAACCAGATAGGAAATGGTTAATGTCCCCAGGATGTGGGGAGCAAAATAAGACACCAAGGCGTTAACACCAACATCAGGGAAAAACTGAACAGACGTGACAAACATTCGTGGCAAGCCAGAATCACAGAAACAGTCCCTTCAGTCCATGCTGACCAGATATCCTAAATCAATCTAGTCCCATTTGCCAGCACTTGGTCCATGTCCCTCTAAATGTTTCCCAACATATACCCATCCAGATATCTTTTAAAGGTTGTAATTGTACCAGGAGCCACTACTTCCTCTGGCAGCTCATTCTTTACACACACCACCCTCTGTGTACAGGAGTTGCCCCTTAGGTTTCTTTTAAATCTCACCCTAAACCTATGAGCAATCCCAGATCAAAGATCTTGTCTACTGACCCTCGCCATGCCCCACATTATTAATACAAGGTTGTAGGGTCACCCCTGTGGGATATAGGTAAAGCAGTGTTACTTCTGCAACCATAATTGCTTCTGCAAGGTAAATGAACTAACGCCAGGGTATAATTGTTTCAGCCAAGAGTGGAGTTAACAAGAATGAAAGCAATGTGAAGGAAATATATCATTGCGTTTGTATTAGCTAAAATGTGCATACATGAAATGGTCCTGCAAACAATGGAAAATGTTACAGACAAACAGATAAGGTGCTGTGAGGGGAGGGGGTGTAGATTAAGCTAGATATGCTCGTATAAACATTTATAAGCATCTGTTTCCTGCTTCTGCAAAAACAAAAAAAACACAATCAGGGAGGTCAGAAGGCTCAGTGTCGGCGAAAAATGTGAGGAAACGTTGCTTTCGCAAACGAGGAAGCAGCTGGCGGTGAAAGAGGATATACGCTAACACTTTGTTCACGCACAAGGCTGAATAAGGCAAGAAATAGACAAGAGTAATGGACGCCACCGGGAAAGAATGGAGGGACAAACCGATCTTTTGAGGATAAGCTTGGAACATCGGGGGGGGGGGGGGGGGCAGGGGGAGGAATGTGAATGAGGGAAAGAAGGTGAATGTGCTGGAGCAAGGTGGAGGAAGAACAGAGGATGTAAAACCGGCTTGAAGCTGCAATGAGGAATATTGCATGTGCTGTACTTGTACCTGTGGCAGTTACTGGTGGGAATCGGTTGCATTTTAAACATCAAAACAGGAGATATCCAGCCCTCCCCCTTCCCAATCTCTATCCTTCAGTCCCTCCTCACCCGGGTAACTAAGACACATACCTGAGTTTGCGGAGGCTGCTCCCTCCCTGCATTCACTCCAGTTGCTACAAGTGACCAATTTCCCCTCCTCCCATCTCTGTCTCCCTCCCAGGATGAAGAGTCGGCCAGAGGGCGGGAGATTCACTTTGAAACTGACAGGGCCACTTCCGCCTTGTGACGTCACAACGGAACTAGGGGCGGGGCTGGGAAAAGTGACGGTTGAGGGGGCGGGGCCATGGCCAACAGCGGGCGCATGCGCTGCGCCTGCAGCAGACCAGGACCGGAACACACTTTCCAAAAAAACCCCTCCCTTCAGAGAATCCCCACAGTGTGGAAGCAGGCCACTCGGCCTCACCGACCCTCAAGGGTCACCCACCCGCACCCATTCCCCTGCATTTAACCCTGAGTAATGCACCTTACCTGCACATTATGCCTAATTTAGCATGGCCAATCCACCCTAAACTGCACATCCCTGGGTACTATGGGTATTACAGCATGGCCAATCCACTTTAGATTAGAGTGGTGCTGGAAAAGCACAGCAGTTCAGACAGCATCCGAGGAGCAGGAAAATCGACGTTTCAGGCAAAAGCCCTTCATCAGGAATAGAGCCTGCAGGGTGGAGAGATAAATGAGAGGAGGGTGAGGGTGGAGGGTGAGGGTGGAGGGTGAGGGTGGAGGGTGAGGGTGAGGGGGGGGGGTGAGGGTGAGGGGGGGGGGTGAGGGGGGGGGGGTGAGGGGGGGGGGTGAGGGGGGGGGGTGAGGGGGGGGGGGTGAGGGGGGGGGGTGAGGGGAAAGTACCATAGAATACAATAGGTGGGGGTGGTGAGGGTGGGGAGAAAGTACCATAGAATACAATAGGTGGGGGTGGTGAGGGTGGGTGTGGGGAGAAAGTACCATAGAATACAATAGGTGAATGGGGGTGGGGATTGAGGGGATAGGTCAGGAAGGAGGGTGGGGGAAGGTAGCAAAGAGTACAATGGGTGAATAGGGGTGGGGATGAAGGTGATCCGGAATCCGTGTAGGATGAGTTGGTTACGGAGGCAGGCACCAAGGAAACAAACGTGGCTGTGGTAGCGAGTCAGGGCAGAGGAAATGCAGTGGGAGAGGGATTCCTTGAGATTCTTGTAGAGAGAGGAGGAAAACTTCTTCAAGGCAGGCATTCTTGCAAGAGGATTCACAGTAGGGTTAAAATCAACTAGGTAAAAACAAGGACTGCAGATGCTAGAAACCAGATTCTAGAATCACACAACTCCAGGTTGTAGTCCAACAGGCTTCTTTGGAAGCAGTAACCTTTGGAGTGCTGCCTCTTCATCAGGTGGTTGTGGAGGATAAGATCTTAAGACACAATTTAGAGCAAAACAGTCCAGTGTCCTGCCACTGAAATGGTATATTGAACAAACCTGGATTGTTAAGTCTTCCACCTTTTCAAATAGGTTACAGGTCTCATTACAATGTCAATCACAGAACATCTTGTTGTCACCTTGAGATAACAAGGTTTTATAGCAAAAGCTCACATCTCAGCTCAGACAATGCATTAAAGGTGTGAGGTCAGAGTCTGCCTGTATCCCAATCTTGAGTCAGACTGGTTCTGTTTCCAAAGTCGAATTTACAAACTATTACATGTATTGACTGCCTGCAGATTTTTCCTTAAAAAAAAAATGCACATAGAATGTATCTGCAAATATACATCGCCAATTTATTTCTAATTTTGTTTCATTTTTCTTGTTTAATTCCCTTCGATGATGTGGGAGAATTGTTAGATTTGGGTCAGCCATTTGGTCACATATTAAAGCCTAGAAACCATTTTGAATCTCAGCTTAGTGCCTGCTTGCTAAAGCTTGTGTTTCCCAGGCTCAGCGGAGACGGTTGGCCTTGCAGCTGTACTGCTTCCTGATAAACAAATTCTTTCCTGACATGGGGCTTTATTTCCATCCCCCACAGTTGGCGAGTCCTGCCAGGTCACCGGCCGATATCCTTTGAGAGATGAAATATAGAGGGTAGTTGCTGCTTTTGTTGTGTCCAAAATAAAGAGGAAAGCTGGCCAGGGACAAAAGTGCTGTGAGAAATTGAGAGACACGATTTCGGTACAAATAGTTAAGATGTGCATGACCTCAGAGTCTAAGGGGAATAGAGCCGTGGGGGTAGGGTAAAACATGCTTCTCTATAATAAAGGACGAGACAGAGTAGAAAAACAAGTCCTTGATTGATAAGACCACTAACTCTGACAGAGAAGAATAAGTCCTTGACTGATAAGACTGCAGGCTAGAAAAACAACTAGGGAGACATATACTGCAGATTTTGTGATAAGGGTCCAGAATGGAAAAATAATGAATGTTCAGAATGTGAACCTCGTGACTCTTTAGAGCTATAGAAGGGAGGAGCTTGAACTGTATTTAATCAGAAACATTGTTAGCCTGGCGTGCCTTTTTTTTCAAGGGTGCCCAACTCTGCAGACTTGTTAATAAAACTTTGTTTTCCTGAATTTGTCTAGAGCGATTATTGAGAAGCGATTTTCGTTTCTAACAAACTTGGGGGCTCGTCCGATCAATACTCCGGCCGCGAGGGGGGGCTGAGGAAGGACATCGGAGAAGGTGCACCCTGCCGAGTTCGGCAGTCCCTGATTCCTTGCTTGTCGCCCCGCGCGGCTTGAGCGAGTGATATCCGGAAGGCTCAGGAGAACAAAGGAGGGGTGTGGTCGAGGCAGTGGGGACGGTTAACGATCGAGTAATTTCGGTGCACCGAACCCAGGTAAGAACAGATTTGCGGGAACCGTCTTTCCGGAGGACTGGGGACCTGCGGAGTGCCTGTAGATTTTTCTACAGAGACGTGGGACTCAGGAATCTAGAGACCGGGGCTCGTCTGTGCGGGATTTTGCAGAGACCGTGTTTGCGGAGGAACGTGGACCTACGGGGTGCCTGTGATCTGTTTCACAGAGACGTAGGACACAGGAATCCAAAGACCGGGGGTGCCTGCAAAGGGACCTGGACGATCACGGGACTGAAGGTCTGGGAATTGGCTAAATAGTGATAGATTATCACGGGATAATACAGGAATCTCCGATTTTACAAAGTCCTCGGCAATGGGAAATAAGGGATCCAAGGCGAATAAGGGAAAGGTAGGCTTGAGCGTAGACAATGAAAAATACCCCGGGGTACCTGACGATAGTCCGTTAGGAATAATGTTAAATAATTGGGATCAGGGTAGGAGAAAAGGAAAATCTAGAAAGAAGATGGTGAGATACTGTCAAACGTGGTCCCAAACACCTATTCAGGGAGACTCAGTGTGGTGGCCTAAATTCGGCACTGATGAAGACTGGGTCCGGCAAGCTCTAATTTTATATGTCAATTCGAAACCTAGTGTTACTCGGGAGGAAAGTGATTACGCCCTTTGTTGGCTGCCAGTCACACTATCTTGCAAAATGAAGGTAACCAATGAAGACTCGACAGGGCAGAAAGAATGGGAACCTTTAGATCACTTACCGCCGCCCTACGTGACCCCGTCGGCCCCGCAAAATGGTCCTTCGGGTGGCGACGATTCAGGGGAAGGGGAAGAAAGCGGGGAGGAACCACCAGGTGCCTCAGGAGTACAGACTAGATCTCAAGCTGAAAAGAGTCACAGACGGAACTCTGTCCCGATTGCAAGAATGAATCCACTCCGGGAAGTGCCCATGGGAGGCGCGGAAGGAGGGACGGGATATGTGAACGTCCCCTTAACGAGTACTGAAGTACGGAATTACAAGCGGGAGATGAAGGGCCTACTGGAGGACCCCATGGGCCTGGCTGAACAATTAGATCAGTTCCTGGGGCCAAATACTTATACGTGGGATGAGATGTATTCCATCATGGGAACATTGTTCTCTAGCCAGGAGCGACAGATGATACGTCAAGCTGCGCTGTTGGTCTGGGAGAGAGGGAGGAGCAGGAGGGGAGCAGAAATTTCCCCTCACCGACCCCGAGTGGGATAAGCAAACGGAAGAAGGAAGACGCAACATGAGGGATATGCGGGAATATTGGATAAAAGGAATAAGGCAGTCAGCCCCGAAGGGGCACAATTTTACCAAGGCCTTTGGGAATCATCAAAACCCGGAAGAAACCCCGACAGACTTCCTAGACAGGATTAGGAAGAACTTGCAGCAGTTCGCTGGGGTGGACCCTGAGACGGAAGTGGGACAGCAACTCATACGGGTAGAGTTTGTGTCAAAAGCCTGGCCGGACATACGAAAGAAGTTAGAGAAAATGGATGATTGGGATAGTAAACCTCTGAGTGAACTACTACGGGAGGCGCAAAAGGTGTTTGTGAGAAGGGACGATGAGAAGCAAAAGAAGGCGACAAAGATAATGATGCAGACGGTGCAACAAGTGACAGCTGGAAGGAGGGAAAAGGGGGAGCCGTGGCAGGAACAGGAAAGGGGAGAGTCGTGGCAAGAGCAGAGGAAAAGAGGACCGGGGCCGGAACAAAGGAAGGGTGGAGGAACTCGAGGCCGCGACAGGGAAACGAGGAGGATACTCCGATGTTACTACTGTAATGAAGAGGGACATTTTAAGCGAGAGTGCCCCCGCTACAAGCGGGCAGCGGTCGAAAAATCCGTCCAATTATTAACATTAATACCGTTGAGGGAAGGGCTCGCTAAACAACCCGTCTTCACCCAGGGGGAGATTGATAAAATGGATCAATTGGGTGCCCGGCTAGAAACTAACGGGAAGTGGACGGTTCCCGATGGGAGACAAGTACTAAACAAACAGATCACCCGGAGTATTCTGCACCGATTACACCATCAGACCCACTGGGGGGTGCAAGCCATGTGTGACACGATCCTGAGAGACTATGTATGTAGGGGGATATACACGTTAGCCCAACAAGAAGTAGTCGGATGCCCCACCTGCCAGCGAATTAACAAGAAAGCCATGCGTTCTATGCCAGCTGGTGGTCAGCCCCTCGCAATTAGGCCATTCCAGAGGATCCAAATTGACTTTACAGACTTACCCCCAGTACAGAGATGGAAGTATCTGCTAGTAATAGTAGACCATTTCACTCACTGGGTAGAGGCTTTCCCAACCGCCAAAGCCGATGCACCAACCGTGGCCCGTCTATTGTTCGAGAACATAATCCCGAGATATGGCATGATGGAATCTATAGACTCAGACTGCGGGACACATTTTGTTGCTAGGCTACACCATTTGATCTGTACTGCCCTGGGTATCCAATGGAAATTCCATGCACCCTGGCATCCCCAGAGCTCGGGTCGAGTGGAGAGAATGAATGGCACACTCAAGACCCAATTGACTAAGCTGATGTTAGAAACTAAGTTACCATGGCCAAAGTGCCTTCCCATTGCCCTATTGAGAATACGTACAGCACCTCGCCAGGATATCGGGGTCTCCCCCTATGAGATGCTGTTCGGATTACCATATTGGAGTAAGGTTGATGGGTGTCCCACTCTACAAGGGGGAGATGTATTTGTCAGAGACTATTTACTGGCCTTATCCCGTTCTTTTGCAGAACTCCGGAGGAAGGGTCTCCTGGCTCAAACTCCGCCGCTCGACTTCCTCTTACATAAGGTGGAGCCCGGAGATTGGGTACTTGTAAAGACCTGGAGGGCCGAAAAGCTCCAGCCGCAGTGGGAAGGACCGTTCCTGGTCCTGTTAACAACTGAAGCCGCTGTTCGGACGAAAGAAAAAGGGTGGGCCCACGCATCGAGGATAAAGGGGCCTGTTCCGCCAGAAGGAGAGAGCACTTGGACATGCGGGCCAGGGGACAAGCCATTGGTGGTAAAGCTGAAAAGACAGCGACAATGAACTCTACCTGGACTGTATTGGTGGGGATATTGATCGGTTTACTCCTGTATGTGGGGGAGGGCGAGGGGAGATGTGACAAATGTCGGACTACGGTGAGGCTTGGGAGTCAGATCTACTCGGGATCATTTGTGTCTCACTCCCATGTGAACGATCGGTGTTACGATGTGAATGCACGGCAAGAATGTTGGGAGGATGGAAAACCCTATTATCAAGTGTATAATAAAGGGTACGGTGGCAAAGTCCGTGGGTGCCCTAAAAATGACCGCTGGGTGTGTGTTAACAAAGATGGGCAGTGGGGCCTACCCTCCGTGTTGCTCAGAGAGCAGGTTGACAGAGTCAAGGAGACCAGAGTTCAGAACACTGAACGGGAGTTAGAGAAAGAGAACGACCGTCAGAGAACGGTCGTTGTCTCTAAAGTGCCGTCTATATACAAAGAGGTAGAAGAGCAGATTGAGCTCCCTGATGTAACACAAAACCTGTTTATTGATCTCACCTCTAGGATTGCCACTGTTTTAAATGTTAGCAATTGCTGGGTTTGTGGGGGGCCACATATGTCAGAACAATGGCCGTGGACTGGGCAAAGCTTAGACATATGGGAATTGCTTCAATACAATTGGACACATGTCAACGAAAGGAAAAGCCAGGGGTGGAGACTGACAAATAGCCCCGAGGGCCAGTTAGGTGTTGAAGGCAAGGGGACCACAAGTATGGTGGCCTGAGAATATTGCTTGGTACATTGCAAACCGAGATCATCAAAATTGCATTCGGTTACGTTCTGATTCCTCCTCTTATGAGCTAAGTGCTGACCCTTCCGATGGCATGAAAAGAGTGTGGAGCGGTGGTTGTCAGGGGAATCAATGCTGGAATAATCCTGTCCAGACTCTGCCACGGGGCCAACAATCCGAATACTGGAATTGCAGTGGTCCTGGTCCTTATGAGGGCGTCCCTGGGGTAAAGGAGTTGTGGGATGACGTTGTGAGGCAGGGAGGGCCTGCTCCAGATGGCCTATTTTGGATATGCGGTAATCAGGCATATTCCAAACTGCCCATGGGATGGGCTGGTGTATGCTTCCTGGGTCTAATAAGACCTGAATTCTTCCTATTACCCCGGGAGGAAGGCGATGATTTGGGAGTTAAACTCTTTGACTCCCTGCGTAGGTCGCCAAGGGATATCCAAGTCGGTGATTGGGGGGGATGAGTGGCCACCGGCCCATATTATTGAATACTACGGGCCTGCTACGTGGGCACAGGACGGATCATGGGGATACCGTACTCCTATCTATATGTTAAACCGAATTATCAGGCTCCAAGCAGTCGTAGAGGTCATTACTAATCAGACCGCCCTGGCCCTGGAGTTGCTGGCTATGCAGCAGGATCAGATGAGGGCTGCTAAATACCAAAACCGGCTTGCCTTGGATTATCTGTTGGCCTCGGAAGGGGGCGTGTGCGGGAAGTTTAACCTGACTAACTGCTGTCTGAAAATTGACGATAATGGTAAAGCGGTTTTGAAGATTACCAATAAAATTCGGAAACTGGCCCATGTGCCGGTTCAATCCTGGCGCCCTCTTGGTGGGATGGTCTCCTAGGTGGTAGTTGGTGGCGCACGGCGTTACTGGTGGCTGGGGGGGGCGTAATGCTTCTACTCATCTTACCCTGCCTGATCCCCTGTGTTCAATCTTTAATCCAGAAAAATATTTCCCAACTCCAGGCAGTGGCGGTACCCCAACATGAAACGCAGGAACTTAAGGTGCTGTTGCTGCGAAAGACCAAGGGTTTCCCGGGCCCCTGATGGGAGGACGCTTATCTTTGTCATGCACATCTTAAAAACAGAAAGGGTGGAATTGTGAGAGACGATTTCGGTACAAATAGTTAAGATGTGCATGACCTCAGAGTCTCAGGGGAATAGAGCCGTGGGGGTAGGGTAAAACATGCTTCTCTATAATAAAGGACGAGACAGAGTAGAAAAACAAGTCCTTGATTGATAAGACCACTAACTCTGACAGAGAAGAATAAGTCCTTGACTGATAAGACTGCAGGCTAGAAAAACAACTAGGGAGACATATACTGCAGATTTTGTGATAAGGGTCCAGAATGGAAAAATAATGAATGTTCAGAATGTGAACCTCGTGACTCTTTAGAGCTATAGAAGGGAGGAGCTTGAACTGTATTTAATCAGAAACATTGTTAGCCTGGCGCGCCTTTTTTTTCAAGGGTGCCCAACTCTGCAGACTTGTTAATTAAACTTTGTTTTCCTGAATTTGTCTAGAGCGATTATTGAGAAGTGATTTTCGTTTCTAACAGAAATGTTGATACAATTCTCCCTACTCAGCCACAAGATACTAGTGAGAGAACTCAACAGGGTCCTAGCATCTGGACGTAATGCTGCTGAGGGCACTTGTGCTTTACAAAGTTAGTAATAAATAATTTGCTTACCGCAGGGTTATGAGAGGTGAAACCCTATTTGATAAGCCCTGGACCCACACTGAGGTCCGTGGCATGCTTCAAGATGCCCTCAATCTGTTCGAGTGCCCAACATTAGTTTTAATTGGCAAGTAGAAATCTGAAGTATAATTGCTCACTTAAGGATATCCAGATTTAAATGAATTTGGCATACAGGACACATTGGGCAACTATTAAAGACTCTGTTGTATTTCCCTGGGTTATGGACTCATGCAGAGACACAAACAACTTGTATTGAAAAGTGTTCGATTTGCAAATAGAACAAAGGAGAGGTATGTAGAGTTTGCACACTTGGTTAAGCAGCAATGTGTCACAGCCAGGATTTATCAGGCTCAATTCCCTAACTTGGGCTGCTCTGGAATGTGAGCGCCTCATTAGCCTTGGAAGGAAGGAAGGAATAAACAAAAGCTGACAAACTGAGATATGAAGCAAGTTAGAAAATGTTACAGAGAGACACACACAGGCAGAAGTTTGCAGGAAAGTTAACACTTCATAATCTGGTTTCAATGCACATTAGCCTGGGTATGGTACTGATATCACAGGGGTCTCAAATAGGGTACTCCCTCAATACGCAAACCAAAACATGGGTGCCCCCTGCTGGACTGGTTTGTGTTCATTCTTTGCTGCTGCCTATTTCAGTTGATGATGTCCATTATTGTGGCACCCAGATTTTCGGAAAGCAGCTAGGAAAAGATCTGAAGCGTGTTATTCAGCTTTTGTACTGGTTTACAACTTGCGTATATAGTATCACCTCGCTTACATTGTCATGAATATTGTCTAATATGAGTAGATGTATTTAGTAGATGAATCAAAACCATCCCAATGACTGAAACAGCTGACACTGCATTGTTGAACAAATGGGAAATATTTGCATCAGTTAATGAAAACTCTTCAAAGTTTACAGTCACGGGTACGTCAAGCTGAAGAATTAGGACCGGGGCATATTGGAGCCTGCTTCCTCGGGCAGAGAATTCCGCAGATACACTACTCTCTGGGAAAACCAGCAGCCCTCACTTCCTCCTCCTCATCTCTGTCCTAAACCTACTCCCCCAAAGCTTGGGGCCTCGTCTCAGCCACCAGCAGAAATGACTGGATAGGGTAGGGCTTCATCCTCTCAGTGCAATGAATTCCCACTTTCCACCAAAATCCCGGATGTACTCACTTAGTTGCTTGCTGTCTCACAAATGAAAGATTTTGTTGTAACTTCTTCCGGTCCCAGTAGGGCAAAACATCTTTGAAAGCTGCTCTGAAAGCCCTGTCTTCACAACCACACTTCTGCTTTCACCGAAGACAGTAAGAGTCATACACCACAGAAACAGATCCTTCCACCCAACTCGTCTATGCCAACCATATATCCAAAATCAATCTATTCCATTTGCCAGCATGTGGCCCATATTCCTCAAAAACCTTCCTCTTCATGTACCCATCCAGATGCTTCTTAATTGTTGTAATTGTACCAGCTTCCACCACTTCCTGTCAGCTCGTTCCATAAATGCAAAACCTTCTGAGAAAAAGTGGCCCCTCGGGTCCCTTTTAAATCTTTGCTCTCTGAGCTCAAACCTCTGCCTTCTAATTTTGCACTCCCCTACCCGCAGGAAAAGACCTTGGCTATTTACCCCTATCCATGCCCCTTATAAACTTCTATAATGTCACCCCTGAGCCTCCGACACGAAGGGAAAACAGCCCCAGCCTATTCAGACTCTCGCTCAAACCCTCCAACTCTGACACCAGCCTTATAAACCTTTTCCAAAACATTTCAAGTTTCACAACATCCTTCCATAGGATGGAGATCAGAATTACACACAATATTCCAAAAGTGGCCTAACCAATGTCCTGTACAGCCACAATATGTCCTCCCAACTCCTTCACTCAATGCTCTGACCAGTAGAGGAAAGCATACCAAACATCATCTTCACTATCCTGTCTACCTGCGACTCCACTCACAAGGAACTATGAACATGCACTCCAAGGTCTCTTTCTTCTGCAACACTCCCCCTGTCTAAGTCCTGCCTGCATTGCTTGACCAAAATGCAACACATCACATTTCTCCAAGTTCAACTCCATCTGCCCCTCCATAGCTTATCAGCTCATCCAATCAATTCTAATTTATCGTGAACTTTCTTTCCTCTCTTATTCCTTAGAAGCTGAAGATCTCCATCCCACACACTCTCCCTCCATTTCCAATTTGCTGAACCTAATCCCTGCTGTACCTCATCCTGAAGGGTTTGGTTCATGCTGATTAACAGGGCCATATTCAGGGGAGATCTAATTGAAACACATAATACTGAACAGCCTGGACAGAGTGGATGTTGGGAAGATGTTCCCCTCGATAGGAGAAACTAAGACCCGAGGGCACAGCTTTAGAGTAAAGGGAAGACTTTTTAGAATGGAGATAAGGAGAAACTTCTTCAGCCAGAGAGTGGCGAATCTATGGAATTCATTGGCACAGAAGACTGCAGAGGCCAGGTCACTGAGGATATTTAGACTGAGATAGCTAGGTTCTTGAGTATTGAGGGGATCAAAGGTGACAGGGAGAAAGCAGAATGGCGCTCAGAAACTGATCAGCCACGATTGAATGGTATGAGCAGACCTGATGGGCTGAATAGCCTACTTTCTACTCCTTTGCCTTATCGTCTCTTGCTGTCCAGGACACAGAATTGGGAGCAGGAGTCGGCCATTTGGTCTTTTAATCCTGCACCAGCAGTGAACAGATCACAAATGGATATGGACCTCCCGACATTGAGATGCAGAGGCTGGAATTTTTCTCACTGGAGCAGAGGTTAAGAGGTGTCCTTAGAGAGGGTTAAAAAATCATGAGGGACTGTGCAAATGGCAGGTGTCATTTCAAGATTAGGAAGCAAATGTCTAAAGTGAGAGTAGAACGAGTCTAAAGACACGAGGAGCACATATTTTTTTAAAGAAAGAGTGTGGTTGTTGTGGAATGAATGTCTAGAGGAAGTGGTGGATTCAAGTACAGATACAATGTTTAAAATACATTTTGATAAGTACGTGAATAGGAAAGGTTCGGAGGGATATGGGTCAAACAGAGGCAGATGGGATTAGTTTGTGAATATAGTCAGCATGGATTCGTTGACCTGAAGGGTGTGTTTCTATGCTGTATGACTGTCACTGTTCTGTACTAGCCTTAAAACTATTTTCTTGCCTTCCCCTATAACCATCCACTTCTCTGTTGTTCAAAAATGATATGAACTCAGCCTTGAATATATTCAATGACCCCCTAACTGCAAGAAGGCACCCCCACTTCTGAACTCAATTCCTCTTGCTAATACACCACTTGTTTTGCTGAATGCTTGTTGCACCTGTCTGACAACTGGCAGTGACTGGTGTAGGAGGACGCTGAGGCTCCTTTGTCCATCCACACATCATTCCTGATGAAGGGCTCTTACCCGAAACGTCAACTATCCTACTCCTTGGATGCTGTCTGGCCTGCTGTGCTTTTCCAGCGCCACACAATTTGACTCTGATCTCCAGCATTGCAGTCCTCACTTTCTACACTTCCCAATATATCACCATTTAAACAATACATCTCATTTCTGCTTTGTTTTTTCCACAGCAAAGACTATAACTTCACCCCGTGGTACTGCACTTGCCAGGTGTTGAGGTGCAGACCTGGACCAGCTTTTCCAGAGTCTGTCCTCTTTCTGGATTCACTCCCTTTCTTCTCAGTTGCTGCAATTCAACAATTGGATCCCAGCATGAAAATAAAAGAAATAGAAAAGGCAGTGAGAGAAGAGTGTGCTGTTGGACAGAGGAAGGAAATTACAGTCTTGGATGAATGTCAATCTTCATTCAGACATAGAGGAGCAGCAACAGCTTCAGAAGCTCATGGGTTAAGATTAAAGTGGTGCTGGAAAAGCACAACAGGTCAGGCAGCATCCGAGGAGCAGGAGAACGGCAAAAGAAATTCATGCACCATTTTTACAGACAGATAGAAGCATGTGCAGTTTTTTGCAGACATCGGCGAACATGCGCAGCGCTTGCTGAACTGAGGGGCACGTGCAGTAGAGGCTTTGTAGATATGCTCGTGTAACTGACAGATTCAACTGGCCAAATGTCAATAGGAGGAAAAAAGGGTAGAGCCACAATTTTGTTTCACCTTCCCACCTCTGGCTCTACATAACCACGCATGTTCCTCGCTTTTCTCCTTACCCTCACCCCTCGTGATTTTTCAAATCTCAATAAGGTCATCCCTCAACCTCCTCCGTTCCAGTGAAAAAGTCCCAGCCTCTCCCGATAACTCAAACCCTCCAGTCCTGGCAACGTCCAAGTAAATCTTTACCGAACCCCCTCTAATAATATTCTTCCTATTACAGGGTGACCAGAACTGTACTCAGTACTCTAAACAAAATGGCCTCACCAACACCCTGTATAACCTCAACATAGAACAAAGAAAATTTACAACCCAGGAACAGGCCCTTCAGCCCTTCAAGCCGAAGCCGATCCAAATCCCCTGTCTAAACCTATCGCGCAATTCCTGAATCTGTATCCCTCTGCTCTCCCCCTACTCATGCATCTGTACAGATGCACCTTTTCTTTTTATAGATATTTTTATTGAAAATTTAACATTTTTACAAGTTTACAAATTAAAAAAAGACAAGTA
This sequence comes from Chiloscyllium plagiosum, assembly GCF_037043375.1. Taxonomy (NCBI): domain Eukaryota; kingdom Metazoa; phylum Chordata; class Chondrichthyes; order Orectolobiformes; family Hemiscylliidae; genus Chiloscyllium; species Chiloscyllium plagiosum. The sequence goes on along the minus strand of NW_028270165.1, from coordinate 91,321,342 downwards.
CAAACATTAATATACAATTAAATTTTAAATAAATAGTCAAAACCTGTCAAACAAAAAGAGATACAGAGAAGAAAAAGAAAAAGACAAAACTCATCTAGCTACTAATCTAACCTATAAATAAGGTAAAAACAATAACTGCAGATGCTGGAAACCAGGTCTAACCTATAACTAACCAGAGCGTATGATCAAATATCTTACATTATTCAAAAGAAAACAGGATAACATAGTAATTAAGTAGTGAAGTACACACTCGTAATGAGTTCACATCAAGTTGTAATAAAACCCGTATTCATGTGGGATTCCTCTCCCAAGGGGCCCCGGACCAGCCAGAACTGTTACCTCAACTAGATGAAAGCCCTCAAAAGAATGGCCGAAATATCTATATCCATGTAATTCAAAGAGGGCTGCCATATTTTATAGAATAATTCAGTTTTTTGGTGCACCATATTTGTCAGGAAGTCAAGGGGAACACATTCCATGATTAATCTGTGCCAATTCCGAAGTCCTAGAGGGCCCTCAGCCACCCAGTTTACTAAGATATTTTTCCCTTCATAGAAGGAGAGAATGGAAAATAATTTCCTCCCGTGCACATCCAGAGAAGGTAAGCTCGAGAAGCCCAGAAGAGGAGATACTGGATCTACTGTAATTTCCATTCCCAAGATTTCTGTCAGGGCGTTTACTACTTCGGTCCAGTATTTGTGGATCTTATGGCATGTCCATAAGCGGTGTGTAAGAATGCCCACCTCTTTTACATTTGGGACACATTGGAGATACTCCTACCCTAAATGTTGCCAATCTTTCCGGTACCATATGGGCCCTATGAAGTATCTTTAACTGAATGGCCTGAGTTCTGTTATAAATGGAGATTTTTTTGGCATTTTCCCAGATGTCATTCCACATTTCTGTAGAAATTTCCAGCCCCAAATCCTGATCCCATGTTCTAAGCAGACGGTCCATATCTTCCGATACTTCATCACGTAATAAATGATAAAGAGTGCTGACTGAGGGTACGCCCACTGGCCACAACACTCTTCATTCTCTATCTGATTTATAGAGACTATTTAATAGCGTAGTCGTCTTCTGTATGTAGTCTCGTATTTAGAAGTATCAAAAGAGGTCTCCATTAGGTAATCCAAATTTCTGATGCAGCTGTTCAAAAGACAACAGGACCCCCCCTTCTCAAACAGATCCTCTAAACAGGAGATACCCCTGGATCTCCAGGATTTGAATGTGGCATCTGTAAGCCCCGGTTGAAAACCCCATGCCCCCACTATAGGAGTATAGGGGGATGTTTTATGTGAATTACCCTCGTTTTGCCGCATGAAATTCCAAGCTTTAATTGTGTTTAGTATTATAGGGTTTCACAGTGGTCCGTAATGATTTTCATCTAATCTAAAAATAAGAGGTTAATAAGAGAGCACTGTACTTGAGAAGCCTTGATGTCCATCCAGATTGATTGCGGGTCAGACGTGACCCAATCGGCTATGTAGCTTAACAAGGAACTTAACTGATACTTCCTAAAGTCTGGAAAATCCAGCCCCCCTCCCCCCCATTGCCTGTGGAAGCTGTAGCTTCCTTAACTTAATGAGGGGCTGTCTAGGACTCCAGATGAACGAACCCAGCCAACCATACAATTTGCACAGTGCCAGCCTCAGCAGCATCACCGCAAGCATTCTCATAGGGTATAAGAGACGGGGAAAGACATTCATTTTAATTAGGGCTATTCTACCTAGCCAGGAAATTGGAAGGTCTCCCCAGCGTGAAGGTCCTGCCTTACCCTTTTCAAACAGATGTACAAAATTGGCCTTGTATAGCTGGCCAAATACTGGGGTGATAAAAATGCCGAAGAATAAGAAACCCTCCAGAGACCACCGAAAGGGGAAGTGGGATCCGTCCAATAAGTGGGAAATACTAGTGAGGCATGGCCTCCGATTTTGAAAAATTAATTTTGTAGCCTGAAAATGCACTAAATGTATTAATAACTTGGATTAAGTGAGGCATGGACATCAGAGGATTACTAAGAAAAAGGAGATCATCATCTGCATATAGGGTAATTTTATGTTTACCTGTACCAACCCTCGGGGCCGTTATATTAGAGTCAGCCCGTATCGCTTCCGCCAGTGGCTCAATTATTAACGTGAATAGCAACGGTGAGAGAGGACATCTCTGATGGCAGCCCCTACCCACACTGAAGCTACCTGAGCCTAATCCATTGGTGATCACAACTGCTTTGGGATCATTATACAGTGTTGAGACCCATTTGGCAAATAAGTTTCCAACACCAAACCTTTCTAATGTATAGAACAGGTATGACCATTCATCCTGTTAAATGCCTTCTCCGCGTCCAATGAGACGACTATTTCGGGTATTTTTTCCTGATGACAGACTTGATTCACATTCAAGACCCTTCTAATATCATTAAATGATCGACGGCCCTTAATAAACCAAGTCTGCTCCTCTTTTATGATATATGGCAGTACCCTCTCCAGCCTCAATGCTAATGTTTTAGAGAGAATGTTAAAATCTACAGTTAGCAAGGATATTGGTCTGTGTGATGCACAATCTTCTGGATCTTTTCCTATTTTGAGAATAAGGGAGATATTCACCTCATTCAGTGAAGGCAGGAGGCAGCCCTGACTATTTCTGTAGTTTTACATGTTCATAAGTGGGCCACCTAATACTCCTGCGAACTCTTTGTAAAATTCAACCTGAAAGCCCTCTGGGCCAGGTGCCTTACCGCTCTGAAGTTGCCTGATTGCTAAACCTCACTTATATCCATACCCCTCTCATACAGACGCTCTCTCTCAGACATACACATACAGCACCTTCTCAACACACACACCCTCTCGCAAGCTCATTCTCCATCACAATCACACTTTATCAAGCATGCACACACACAAATACACACTCACTGATGCACAGTCTTATACACAAACTCACATACAAACTCACTTTCCTGATGAAAGGCTTTTCCCCGAAACGTTGATTTTCCTGCTCCTCGGATGCTGCCTGACTTGCTGCAACACCACATTCTTGATCCTAAACTTATTACCCTTTAGTTCTGGGCTCCCCCATCCAAAGGAAAATACCATGTTTATTTACCCTATCCATGTCCCTCATGACGATATAAAAGTGTATAAGGTCACTCCTCAGACTCTGGCACGCTACGGAAAACAGTCCCAGCCTATCCTTATGTCTCTCCTCACCCGGGTAACCATGACACATACCTGAGGTCGTAAAGTCTGCTCCCTTCCTGGATTCAATCCAGTTGCTACAAGTGAGCCTGCTCCACGATCATTAAGATCATGGCTGACCTGTCCATCGTCTCATCTCCTCCTCCTCCCTGCAGTCACGAGGAACTCCTTCATTCCCCTCCCAGACAAAAACCCACCCAACTGTGTCTTGAATATACTTAATGAAGCTGCCTCTATTGCTTCCTTGGCCAGAGTATTCCATAGATTTTGATGGAAGCCCTTTTGCCCAAAACATCGATTTACCTGCTCCTCGGATGCTTCCTGACTTGCTGTGCTTTTCCAGTATCACTCTAATCATGACTGTTCCATAGATTCACAACCTTCGGGGAAAAGCAGTTCCTCCGCATCTCTGTCTGAAAGCTACTCCCTCTAACCTTGAGGCCTAGTCTCACCCACCAGCAGAAATGACCAGACAGGGTAGTGCAATGACATTGGGAAGATGTTTCCATTGGTAGGAGAGACTAGGACCAGAAGGCACAGCTTTAAGAATAAAGGGAAGACCATTAGGAACAGAGATAAGCGATGTCGCCTTTCCTGCCAACAGCGAGGAGCATGGACACCAGCGGGCATGCGTGTTGTTCACACCGAGGAGCAGACACCATATGCTCTGTAGCGATGCTGGTGTTATTGACAGAATTTAAATGTTCAAATGCCAAGGGGAGAAATAAAGGGTAGAGCCACAGTTGTTTTTGCTCATTTTATAGCTTTCGCATTTTGTCTGGCTGCTCAACTATTTTTATTAATGTCTTTTCGTCAGTGTAGGGTTGAGGTTCACAACAAGAGGGCATAGGTTATAGGGTGAGAGCAGAACGATATTAAAGGTATCTAAGTCGCAACTTTTCCATGCAGAGGGTGGTGCATATGGAATGAACTGCCAGAGGAAGTAGTGGAAGCCGGTATAATTACAGCACATAAAACACATCTGGATGGGTATATGAATAGGAAGGGATTAGTGGGATATGAGCCAAGTGTTGGCAAATGGGACTAGATCAATTTAGGATATCTGGTTGGCATGGACAGGTTGGATCAAACGGGTCTGTTTCCGTGCTGCACATCTGTGTGACTCTCAATAAGAAAGTCTACATTTCCAAATAACAAACTATATCCATGTTAACAAGGCTTAGTGCACAACATGCTTTACTAACCATTCTCAACAGGTCCGGCCCCTTCAATGACTGAGGAACATATACATGCTGGTGTATAATCTCCTTCACTAGTATTTACACACTGCCATCAGCAATGGCAAACAGCACAAGGATTAAACCAAACAGTGAGGTGCAAACAGCACAAGGATTAAACAAACAGTGAGGGGGTAAACAGCACAAGGATTAAACCAAACAGTGAGGGGTAAACAGCACAAGGATTAAACAAACAGTGAGGGGTAAACAGCACAAGGATTAAACACAGTGAGGGGCAAACAGCACAAGGATTAAACACACAGTGAGGGGCAAACAGCACAAGGATTAAAACACACAGTGAGGGGCAAACAGCACAAGGATTAAACACACAGTGAGGGGTAAACAGCACAAGGATTAAACACACAGTGAGGGGGTAAACAGCACAAGGATTAAACACACAGTGAGGGGTAAACAGCACAAGGATTAAACACACAGTGAGGGGGTAAACAGCACAAGGATTAAACACACAGTGAGGGGCAAACAGTACAAGGATTAAACACACAGTGAGGGGCAAACAGCACAAGGATTAAACACACAGTGAGGGGCAAACAGCACAAGGATTAAACACACAGTGAGGGGCAAACAGCACAAGGATTAAACACACAGTGAGGGGGAAACAGCACAAGCGCCAGTAAAAGCCGATGGAAAGTGAGTGTAAAATGTCACTATGACAGGACAGGCCCCACATTCCTTCCCCTCCGTCCCCCCCACAACCTGCCTCACCTTTCACGTCCCGGGCCCAGTACCTTCCAGGTGGCCCCATAGTTGACACAGGGGCCGCCCCACGACCAGTAGAACTCCACCACCCCGGCGGCCGACGAGTTCCCAAGCAGGCCCTTAACCCCATCCGCCTCCAGAATGCTCACCGGCTCCTGGCTGCTGTACAGCCGCCCGGTGTGGCCGTGACACAGCAGCTGCGCCAGGAAGGCGGCGGCGGCCAGTGACGGGTGTCTGCCCCGGGCCGCGCGGCGCCATTTTCCTAACGGCCGCCCTCCCGCCGCTTCCTCGCTCGAGCGACTTCTCCTCCCAACCGCCTTCGCCCCCGCGTGACGTCTGCACGGGACGATGGGCGGGGCCGGGCCGGGGGGTGGGCGGGGCCGGGCCGGGGAGCCTCACCGTCACCAAGCAACAGCCACCTCGCGTTACAACTGCTCATTCACAAAAACAAACGCTCCTGTCTCGCTCTGCAGCTGCAGGGGGGACACTGCCACGTTTCCAGGAGCCCTGTCTACATTGGGAAAGCTCACGGCTCAATTTAAACAGATATTCCCACATCTAACGGAACGGCGTCATATCGAAAGGGGGCAATCTGCATTTTAAAGGGACGTGGACATTTTAACGGGTATTTCTGCAAATAAAGAGGTTTAAATGGAAGAGATTATATTTCAAAGGGATGTGGCACATTCAAAGGGATATCTTCATATGTAAAGTGACGCAGTTATATCTAAATGAACCTACATTTCGAAGAGACGTTGCCCTATTTATAAGTCGAGACAGTAGGTGTGAATTCTGTCTGTGTCCCAATGTTGAGTCAGACTGACATTTTTCTTAGAAAAGCTCTGCATTTAAATTACATTCTTGAGAAGGTAATTTATAGATTCGGGTGGAGGTTAGGGAGAATTGGCTGTACTAAGTTACCCATAGTGACCAGGGATGTCCAGGTTAGGGTGGATTGGCCATGGGAAACACTGAGTAAGGAGTTGGGTATGGGTGGGATACTGTTCGGAGGGCCAGAGTGATAGAGATGGGCTGAATGGCCTGCTTCCACATTGTCGGAATTCGATGACCCTCCCCACAAAGGAGCATTTTATCTGCATCTATCCTGTCAAGCCCTGTACAGAATTCTACTGGTTTCAATAGAGGTATACAGCACAGAAACAGATACTTCGGTCCAATTCGTCCATGCCGACCAGGATTCCAAACTAAACCAGTCCCACTTGCCTACATTTGGCCCATATCCCTCTCAACCTTTCTATTCATATACCCATCCGAATGCTGTTTCAATGTTGTCACTGTACCTGCATCTACCACATTCTCAGCAAGGTCATTCCATATGCAAATCACCCTCTTTCAAAATGTTGCCCCTCCGGTTCCTTTTAAATCTCACTCCTTACATTCTAAAAAAATGCCCCCCCCCAGGTTTTGAGTTCCCTGACGCTAAGCAAGAGCCATTTGCTGTTCAGCTTACCTCCACTCCTCATGATTTTATCAATCTCAATGAGGTCACCCCCCACCAACCTCCTGTGCTCCAGTGAATAAAGTCCCAGCCTCTCCTTATCACTCAAACCCTTCCAGTCCTTACAATATTCTGGTAAGTCTTTACCGAACCCTCTCTGATTGTAATTGGAAGAATACTGGGCCATCAGAACTGTACTCAGTACTCTGAAAGTGGCCTCACCATCAGCCTGTACAACCTCAACATGATATCCCAACCCCTATACTTAATGGTGTGAACAATGAATGCTATGCTGCTAAATGCCTTCTTAACTGCCCTGTCTACCTGTGATGCAACTTCCAACGAACTATGTACCTGAACACCACTCCCCCCCATGCCTGTCTGTTCTATAACATGACCCAGGGCCCTACCATTATCTGTACAAGTCCTGCCCTTCCTTGTTTTAGCAAAATGCAACCCCTTGCTTGTATTAATACCTCTCACACACATGCTCCCCCTCAGACACACACACACACGTTTTCCCCTCCCCCAATACTCTCTCAGGCTTATACTCCATCACACACACACACTTTACCAACCATGTACACACACTCACACACAAACTCACATGCACGCGCACACAATTCTTTGGGGTGAATTTGTATTGGCAGAATTATATTTGCAGATACATTCAATTTTGCTTATAAAGCACACAATTTCCAGGCAGTCAATCCATGTAATATTTTATGAATTCCTCCTTGGAAATAGAACCAGTCTGATTCAAGATTGGAATATTGACAGACTCAAATCTCACACCTTTAATGCATTGTCTGATCTGAGATGATATCTTTTTTTTTTTATAAAACCTTAAGTCATCTCAAGAATGTGACTTAAAAGAATGTAACTGTTCTGGCAGTTACACATTAATGAACCAAAACCCGCACCCATTCTAAGAGATGAAAGACTTCACAGCAATCTCGGCTTGTTCAATATATTCTATCAGTTGCATGTCACTGATCTTTTGATATACGTTCTGTGTCTAACGATGCTGCTCCACAGCTACCCGATGAAGGAGCAGCACTCAAAGCTAGTGCTTCCAAATAAACCTGTTGGACAGTAACCTGGTATTGTATGATTTTTTTTAACTTTATCAACCCAGTCTAATACCGACATCTCCACATCGTTTCTAGTGAACACAGCCCACACCTCCTGGTGCTGCCAGTAAACTTTACAATGCTAATGAAACAATGCAGTACCTGAAAGATTTACAATTTCTAACGATACCAGCTACTCATTCACTGCTCCATCTGTTACACGAAATTGGAAACTCTGCAGGAGGTTGAAAGAGAGGAGCAGCTGTAAACAAACAATCTCTTGGAGCTCAAAGCTTTCAATGAGAGTCTGAGCCCGGCGGTAAGTTCAGGTAACCTTTATTGTGACCCGACTCTGTAACAGCTTCAGATGGCCCCCCTGCAAAAAGGCATAGACAAAGTACAGCTTTTTAAACAGCTCAAGAGCAAAGCCCATACACACCCCACTGTCTTTACTATTAGGCAGCACCAGGTTGTAATTGGATCCTTGGCACAGCCGTAATCCAGAGGAAGTATTGCCTCACTCTGCAATTTCAACCCATTCCCTCTCTCCTAGTTAGTTTCTCCCCGCTCAGTTGCCTGTGGGGGAAGGGCAGTGTAGAGTCAACCACACTGCTGTGGGTCTGGGGTCACGTGTAGGCCAGACCGAGTGAAGAATGCAGCTGGAACGACTGAGTGAATCCTTTCCCACAATGGCGGTTCCCTTCCCTAACAAGGGAGAGAGGGAAGCAGATGGGGGCTTTCTCCCCCGTACCACCCTCTCCCTGAAACGGTCTCATCGTTAGATTCCGAACTCCACATTTCTGACCAAATACCAATTCTGCCATCTGTCGTGGCGGGATTCGAACCCGGGAGTCCCCAGAACCGGGTTGATATCCAATCGATAAAGGCACTCGGCCGTCACTCCTTCAATCCCCCTGTGATGGCACGTGAACTCGCTGGTGCTTCCGCAGGTGGGAGGAGCGGGTGAAGCCTTTCCAGCACCAAGAGCAGGTGAACGGCCTCTCCCCCGTGTGGATCCGCTGGTGCCTTAGCAGGGTGGAGACCTGGGTAAAGGCCTTCCCGCACTCGGGGCAGCTGAAGGGCCTCTCCCCTGAGTGAACCCGTTGGTGCCTCAGCAGGTCGGAGGAATAGTTGAAGCCCTTCCCACACACAGAGCAGCTGAACGGTCTCTCCCCCGTGTGGACCCGCCTGTGGGCCAACAGGGCAGAGAAAATTTGAAGACCTTCCCACAATCTGGGCAGCTGAAGGGCCTTTCCCCCCGTGTGGTCCCGCTGGTGGGCCAGTAGGTGAGAGGAATGTCTGAAGGCCTTCCCGCAGACAAGGCAGGGGAATGGCCTCTCCCCAATGTGACTGCGCCGATGACTCTCCAGAGCAGATGGAAAATGAAAGCCTTTCCCACAGTCGCCACACTTCCATCGTTTCTCCACGAGGCGGGATTCCTCAGGTTTCTCCATGGCCGAAGCTTCAGCTGCACATAAACGCATTTCCAGCCCCTCCCTGCTGTGAATTCCTCTTCCCAGGCCGTATAACTGTTTCAGGCTCCACACTCAGTGCGCTGCAACAGTGGGGTCTCTCATCTAGTCCCACTGATGCTGAAAACATACTCAGACAGGACCAAAAAGCTTTGATCCCTCTCACAGAAATCAGTCGAAAATCGTTGCGGTCCTGGTGGACTGAGTGACTGTCAGACATCGATGTTGAAGTGAGGACCGCAAATGCTGGAGAGTCAGTCACAATATGTGGCACTGGAAAAGCATGGGGATGTCAGACAGTATCCGAGGAGCAGGAGGGTCAGGAAGCCCTTCATCTGTTGATTGAGAAACTTCCGCCATCAGATCTTCAAATACGCTGTAAAAAGAGATTACAAAAGTCATCACTGTCAGTGCAGGGTAGAAATTCAGAACAAGCAATTCTACTTTCTGTGGAATATTCTTTTATTATTCCACACAATTGAATGCACCATCCCACTCTCTCCCCCACCAATCTGTTCTCACTCAGCTCTAACTAATTCTCCTGAAGGTGCTGATTCAGGATCTTACAGGGGCAGAAAAGCAAAAATGTCAAGACTGACATCTCAGAACAAGAGGGCAGGTTTAGGGTGAGAAAGAAACAAGAGATCTGAGGGGCAACCTTTTCACACAGAGGGTAGTACATGTATCGAATGAGCTGCAGGAGGAAGTGGTGGAGGCTGGTCCAATTGCAACATTTAAAAGCCATCTGAATGGGTATATGAATGGGAAGAGTTTGGAGGGATATGGGCGAGGTGCTGGCAGATGGGACTAGATTGGGTTGTGATATCTGGTCGGCATGGACGAGTTGGACCGAAGGGTCTGTTTCCATGCTGTATATCTCTATGACTAGTTGGACGTAAGGGTCTGTTTCTGTGCTGTATGACTCTAACTGTTCTGTACTGGTCTTAAACCATGTCCTTGCCTTCCCCCACAAACATCCACTTCTTTGTTGTTCAAAAATCAGATGAACTCAGCCTTGAATATATTCAATGATCCCCTAACTGCAGGAAGACATCCCCACTTCTGAACTCAATTCCTCTTGCTAATATACCACTTGCCTTGCTGATTGTTTGCTGCACATGTCTGACAACTGGCAGCGACTGATGTAGAAGGATGCTGAGGCTCCTTTGTCCATCCACACATCATTCCTGATGAAGGGCTCGTGCCCAAAAAGCCAACTGTCCTGCTCCTCAGATGCTGCCTCACCTACCGTGCTCTTCCAGTCCCACACTTTTTGACTCTGATCTCCAGCATCTGCAGTTCTCACTTTCTCCACATCCAATTACATCTCCATTTAAACAATGCACTTCCTTTCTACTTTTTTTCCACAGCAAAGGCTATAACTTCATATTGTGGTACTGCATTTGCCATGTGTTTGCCAGTTGTGGTCTTCTCTATATCGGGGAGAGCGAGCACAAACTTGGGGAATGGTTCACTGAGCATCATATCCGGGTCCACAGAGCCGACCAGAGTTCCCAGTCACCACCCATTTCAATTCCCCTTCCCACCCCCTTTCTGACATTACCATCTTTGGCCTCCTCTATTGCTACAACGAATCAAACCGCAAATTGGAGGGACAACACCTCAGGGAAGGAAGTAAGCAATAAATAATAGATCCCTACAGAGTGCTCAGGAACAAAAGGACCTTACTGTCCAAGTTCAGAGATCCCCGAAGGTATCAGTACAAGTAAAACGGGGAATGAGGAAGGCATAGATTTGTACTTTTTCACACAGTGTGATGCGTGTGTGCAATGCGCTGCGAGAGGAAGTGGTGGAGGCTGGCACAAATACAACTTTTAAAAGGCACCTGGATGGTACGTGAATGAGTAGGGTTTAGAGGGATATGGGCCAAGTGCTGGTAAATAGGATAGATTAATTTCAGATATCTAGTCAGCATGGACGAGATGGACTGTTTCTGTGCTGTACAGCTCTATGGCCATCCACTTCATTTTGAAATGTTTGCACTACCACTTGGAACATCCTGTTAGGGTTCAGAGAGTGCCAGGTCCTGACATCTCCTTCCTCATGTCTCCCGTGTATTTTAAATCAATAATACCATTTGTATGTTCCTGGGTTCATACTTTAAACACACAGACACATACAATATAATCAGAGTTTCTACTCGGTACAGACAGTGATGATTTATTTCAACTTTGCTAACAGGGTATCAGAAGGGGAGGATCTGCAGACAGAAATCTTGGAAGAAATTCCATAACAAGATCTGACAGGGTCACTCAATATCATTGGTGGTTGAATCTGGAAAGAGAAATCCATTCGACCTGCTTCAAAGAGGAACTACCAGTGAACTGAGCTTTAACTGGTTACACAGAATGAGTGTATGTGTCCCAGTGAGCTGACAAAGGGAAGGAGCTTTCACCAGTTGCACAGACAGAGAGGGGCTGGGGCATTTATTTTATCCCTGGAGCATCAGAGCCTGAGGGGTGACCGTAGAGAGGTTTATAAAATCATGAGTGGCATAGTTAGGGAAAATAGCCTAGGTCTTTTCCCCCAGGGTGGGGGAGTCGAAAACTAGAGGCATAGGTTTAAGGTGAGAAGGGAAAGATTTGAAAGGGACCTAAGGGACAACTTTTCATGCAGAGGGTTGTGCAGGTATGGAATGAACTGCCAGAGGAAGTGGTGGAGGTGGGTACAATTGCAATGTTTAAGAGGCATTTGGTTGGGTATATGAATAGGAAGGGTTTGGAGGGATATGGCTTGGGTGCTGCCAGGGGGAATTAGAGTGGATTGGAATATCTGCTCGGCATGGATGAGTTGGACCGAAGGGTCGGTTTCTGTGCTGTACACCTTTATGTCTCTATGACGAGCACTCGGGGCATGGCTCCTTCATCAGGTGATTGTGGAGTATAAAATCATAAGGCAGAGAATGGATGGAAAAACATTACAGTGCACTGAAATGATATACTGAAAAACCCTGGATTGTTAAGTCTTTCATTTTTTAGTATGAGCTGCTCATATCATTCATTTGAAAATCGCGGAATTTCCTGAAAGACATCTTCTTGAGATAACAAGGTTTTGGAACAAAATGTGACATCTCAGCTCTGACAATGCATTAAAAGTGTGAAGTCAGAGTCTGTCTGCATCACAATCTTGAGTCAGACTGGTTCTATTTCCAAAGTGGAATTTACAAAATATTACATGGATTGAACAGCCTGCAGATTTTATTTTTCTCAAAAAATGCACAATGTCTCTGCAAATATAATTCTGCAAATACAAATTTACCCCCATGGATGTATGTGTGTGAATGAGACAGAGAAAAGTCTATTTTGTGCTGTATATGCCTATGTCTACTTGATAACAGATGCTTTATTTCTGTTGATGTAAATATTGTTGTAAATCATAGCTGGGTATGAATAGTTAGATGTTAGGGAGAGAGAGTGCCTCAAGAGGGGCACTATAAGAATCCTGGGAGAGCCCTATTTCTGGTTTACTTCCTCATGAACAAACATTAAGCACGAGCAATTATTTATTTCTAATTTTATTCTATTTCTCTTGTTTGATTCCCAGCTAGGACTACACTCTGTCTGGATGGTTGACAGGCTGGGAGATTGTGGCTTGAGTCTTGAATAACTGAATGTTTTATTGTTCCAGAAGGTGTGGGGATGCAGGTCAAGGCTTCAGCAGAAATCTAGCAGAGCAGAGAACAGACCAATATCTTACTCTGTGGGAAACTGAAATCCGAGCTGATCGTGGCCGATATATCCATTGGCTCAGATCTTCCTCCCTGCATTATCGCAACTACCCTTAATTCCCTGACCATGAAAACCCATCCAATTGTGTCTTGAATATACTTAATGAAGATGCCTCTCCACTGCTTCCTTGGGCAGAGAATTCCATAGATTGACTACTCTCCAGGAAAAGCAGTTCCTCATCTGTCCTAAATGGCACGGTGGCACAGTGAGTAGCACTGCTGCCTCACAGTGCCAGAGACCCGGGTTCAATTCCTGCCTCGGGCAACTGTCTGTGTGGGTTTCCTCCGGGTGCTCTGGTTTCCTCCCACAGTCCAAAGATGTGTGGGTTAGGTGAATTGGCCATGCTAAATTGCCTGTAGTGTCAGGTTAAGGGGTAAATGTAGGGAAGTAGATCTGGGTGGGTTGCTCTTCAGAGGGGTGGGGAGGTCTTATTGTGGTGAAGGGCCTGTTCCCACACTAAGTAATCTAATATAATCTAAAATCTACTCCCCTCAACTTGAGGCCTGGTCTCATCCACCAGCAGAAATGACTGGATAGGATAGGGGTAAAAACAATGATTGCAGATGCTGGAAACCACATTCTGGGAATAGTGGTGCTGGAAGAGCACAGCAGTTCAGGCAGCATCCAAGGAGCAGGGAAATCGACGTTTCGGGCAAAAGCCCTTCATCAGGAATAAAGACAGTGAGCCTGAAGCGTGGAGAGATAAGCTAGAGGAGAGTGGGGGTGGGGAGAAAGTTGCATAGAGTACAATAGGTGAGTGGGGGAGAGGATGAAGGTGATAGGTCAGGGAGGAGAGGGTGGAGTGGATAGGTGGAAAAGGAGATAGGCAGGTAGGACAAGTCCGGACAAGTCATGGGGACAGTGCTGAGTTGGAAGTTTGGAACTAGGGTGAGGTGGGGGAAGGGGAAATGAGGAAACTGTTGAAGTCCACATTGATGCCTGGGCTGAGATCGCCTGATTTTTGAACAACAAAGTGTGGATATTTATGTTGTGTGGTTGAGGTGGTTTTTTTGACCGCTTTGTGTGTTGGATGCAGGTACAGTAACCACGTTTAAAATGGAAGGCAAGAAAATGGTTTTAAGACCACAACAGAACAGTTACGTTAGACAGCACAGAAACGGATCCTTCAGCCCAACTATTCCAAGCTGACTATGTTCTCAAACTGAACTAGTGCCACTTGCCAGTGTTTAGCCCATATCCCTCCGCACCGTGCCTATTCAGGTATTTATCCAAATGTCTGTTAAACGTTGCATCTGTATGTGCATCCACCACTACCTCTGGACATTCATCCCATACATGAACCACTCTCTGTTCATGAAAACCTTTTCCCGAATCGGTCCACGCCGTGCATTCATTTGCAGCAACCGAAAGGAAAGGGAAGTCAAAGATTGAATCCAAGAATGAAAAAAAAGGAAAAGGAGTTGGGAAGAGAGTGCCGTACTCACAGATGGTTGACAGGGGAGGGAGGTTACAGTCTGGAACAAACTCACTCTTCATTCACAGACAGAGCAGCAGCTGCTTCCGAAGCTCGTGTTGCAACTTCTGCATTCAGACAATAGGAAGGCTCTGATTGGCAGGAGGACCAGTCACCTTCCGGTCCTCCAAGGCTTCCGATTGGCCCACCAGAAGAAAGTCGCGACGCGCGCTTTGCGTGCAGTGAGGAGCATGCGCAGTTTCATCCTTGTACCGGCGAGCACGCGCAGTCTGCTCTCTGGCGATGCTGCTGTTACTGACAGAATTTAAGTGTCTGAATGCCAAGAGAAGTTAAAAAGGGGAGAGCCACCCTTTCTTCCCCCTGTGATATTTACCTTTCCTACACGCCCCATGACTTTATACATCGAAATAAGGTCACCCGACAACTTGTGGTCGTCAATAGGGCGACCAGAATTGTACTCAGTACTCTCCACGTGGTCTCCCCAATATCCTGTACAACCACAACGTGATGTCCCAACTCCTACACTGAACGGGGTGAACAATGAAGGAAAGTGTGCTAAACGCCTCCTTCACAACCCTGTCTACCAATGATGCAACTGCCAAAGAACTATGTCCCCGATTTGGAGATGCCGGTGTTGGACTGGGGTGTACGAAGTTAAAATTCACACCACACCAGGTGATACTCCAACAGGCTCATTTGCAAGCATTAGCTTTTGGAGCGCTGCTCGTTCATCAGATAGTTGTGTCTTATGATCCTGTTCCACAAACACCCCATGAAGGAGCAGCACTCCGAAAGCTTGTGCTTCCAAATAAACCAGTTGGACGATGACCTGGTGTTTAGAGATTTTTAACTTTATGTACCGGAACCCCTCCACGCCACTGCCCCGCCCCCCACAATGCAGGGCCCTACCATTCATGGTCCAAGTCCTGCCCTTCCTTGTTTTAGCAAAATGCAACCCCTTGCCTTTATCTCTCGCTCTCTCAGACACACACACACACCCTAACACACTCACCAACTCACAGGCTTATATTCCATCTCACACACATTTCATTTGCATGTATGCGCAAACTCGCATACGCACGCACATACACTCCTGCAGATACAGTCACACATAAGTCAATGGAGTGAACTTCCATTTGCAGAATTATATTTGCAGATATATTCAATTTTGCTCAAAAATCATACAAACTGCAAACAGTCAATCCGTGTAATATTTATAAATTCCTGCTTTGGTTAGTAGAACCAGTCTGATTCAAGATTGGAATACAGACACTTTTGTGCAGTATCTGAGCTGCGATGTCATCTATTTTTATAAAACCTTGAATCATCTCAAGAAGGTGAATTAAAAGTAGTTCGGGGGATTACATATTAATGAACTGAAACGTGCAACCCATACTAAAAGATGAAAGATTAATCTGCAATCTAGATTTGTTTAATATGTCCTATCTGTTGCATGACACTGTGATCTTTTGCTATAAATTCTGTGACTTATGACCATGCTCCACAGCTACCTGATTAAGCGCTCTGAAAGCTCATGCTTACAAATAAACCTGTTGGACTATTAGCTGGTGTTGTGTGATTTTTAACTTTATCCACCCCAGTCCAACACCAGCACCTCCACATAGTTTCCAGTGGACACAGCCCGCAACTCCCAGTGCTGCCAGGAAACTGTGCAATGCCGATGACATGATGTAGTACCTGCACTCTTGAAAAATTTACAATTTCTAACAATACTGGCTACTCATTCACTGCTGCAACCGATACACAACATTGGAAACATAGAACAGGAGGCTGTAAGAAATGGGCACAGCAGGTCAGGCAGCATCAGAGAAACAGGAAAATCAAAGTTGCCCGAAAAATGTCGATTTTCCTGCTCCTTGGATGCTGCCTGACCTGCTGTGCTTTGCCAGCACCACTCTAATCTTGACTCTGATCTCCAGCATCAGCAGTTCTCACTTTCACCTGTAAGAAATGAGCACTTTAAAAACAAAAAACAGTTGCAGTTCAAAGCTCTCAACGAGAGTCTGAGATCGGCGTGAAGCTCAGGTAATCTTTATGGCGACCCAACTTTGTTCCAGCTTCAGAATCTCTCAGCAGAAAGGTGTAGAAAAAGTAGAAATTTTTTAAAAACACCTCAAGGCCAAAAAGCACACACCCCCTCCAACCCCTCACTTGCTTCATTATTGATCACTACCCAGTTGACCCTTTGTAATTGGATCCTTGGTACAGCCTTAACCCGGAGAAAGTATTGCCTCACTCAGCAATTTCAACCCGTATCCTGTATCCAAGTAAGTTGGATGGGCAGTGTAGAGTCAACCAGACTGCTGTGGGTCTGGAGTCACGTGTAGGCCAGACCGGGTAAAGGATGCAGCTGGGACAACTGAGTCAATCCTCTCCCACAATGACAGTTTCCTTCCCTAAAAAGGAACTGAGTGAATGAGATGGGGGATTTCTTCCACCCCAACCCCACCAACATTGGTTTCACCGTTAGATTCTGAACTCCAGATTTCTGACCAAATTCCAATTCCACCATCTGTCGCAGTGGGAATTGAACCCGGGATCCCTGGAACTGGGTCGATAGTTCAGTCGATAATGGCACTCGGCCATCATTCCTTCAATCACCCTGCAACAGCACGTGAACTCGCTGGTGGCTCCGCAGGTAGGAGGAGCGGGTGAAGACCGGCCCGCACTCGGGGCAGCTGAAGGGCCTCTCCTCTGTGTGGATCCATTGGTGGGTCACCAGGGCAGAGGTGTGGGTAAAGACCTTCCCACATTCGGGGCAGCTGAATTGCCTCTCCCATCTGTGGATCCGCCAGTGCCTCAGCAGGTTGGAGGCCTGGGTAAAGGCCTTCCTGCACGCGGGGCAGGGGAATGGCCTCTCCCCCTTGTGGACCCGCTGGTGAGTCAGCAAGTTGGGGGAAATCACTGAAGGCCTTCCCGCACTTGGGACAGCTGGAGAGACTCTCCCCCGTTTGGACCGGCCGGTAGATCAGCAGGGAAAATACCTGCATAAAGGCCTTCCCAAGAGGTGTGGGAAGGTGAAGGGCCTCTCCCCCTTCTTTGGTGCCTCAGCAGCGTGGATGAATTAGTGAAGGCCTTCCCGCAGCTAAAGGGCCTCTCCCCTGTGTGGATCCGCTGGTGGGTCAGCAAGTTGGAGGACTTGCTGAAGGCCTTCCCGCAGACAGGGCAGGGGAATGGCCTCTCCCTGGTGCGACTGCGCCGATGAATCTCCGGGAAAGGCGGGGCACGAAAGCCATTCCCGCAGTCGCCACACTTCCACGGTTTCTCCACGGGGTGGGATTCCTCAGGTTTCTCCATGGCCAAAGCTTCAGCCACACACAAATGCGTATGGAGCCCCTCCCCACCGTGAGTTCCTCTTCCCAGGTTCTGCACTCAGGGCCTGCAACAGTAGAGTATCTCATCCAGTCGGAGCTGGAAACGTGTTGCTGGAAAAGCGCAGCAGGTCAGGCAGCATCCAGGGAACAGGAGAATCGACATTTCGGGCATAAGCCCTTCTTCAGGAATGAGGAAAGTTTGTCCAGCAGGCTAAGATAAAAGGTAGGGAGGAGGGACTTGGGGGAGGGGCGTCGGAAATGTGATAGGTGGAAAGAGGTCAAGGTGAGGGTGATAGGTCAGACTGGGGTGGGGGCGGAGAGCTCGGGAAGAAGATTGCAGGTTAGGAAGGCGGTGCTGAATTCGATGGATTTGACTGAGACAGGGTGGGGGGAGGGGAAATGAGGAAACTGGTGAAATCCGAGTTCATCCTTTGTGGTTGGAGGGTTCCTAGGCGGAAGATGAGGCGTTCTTCCTCTAACCGTCGTTTTGTTGTGGTCTGACGATGGAGGAGTCCAAAGACCTGCATATCCTTGGTGGAGTGGGAGGGGGAGTTGAAATGTTGAGCTACAGGGTGGTTGGGTTGGTTGGTCCGGGTGTCCCAGAGGTGTTCTCTGAAACGCTCCGCAAGTAGCCGGCCTGTCTCCCCAATATAGAGGAGGCCACATCGGGTGCAGAGGATGCAATAGATGATGTGTGTGGAGGTGCAGGTGAATCTGTGGCGGATATGGAAGTTTCCTTTGGGGCCTTGGAGGGAGGTGAGGGGGGGGGGGGGGGAGGTGTGGGCGCAAGTCTTGCACCTCCTGCGGTTGCAGGGGAAGGTGCCGGGAGTGGAGGTTGGGTTGGTGGGGGGTGTGGATCTGACGAGGGAGTCACTGAGGGAGTGGTCTTTACGGAATGCTGATAGGGGAGGGGAGGGAAATATATCCTTGGTGGTGGGGTCCGTTTGGAGGTAGCGGAAATGACGGCAGATGATGCGCTGTACATGGAGATTGGTGGGGTGGTAGGTGAGGACCAGTGGGGTTCTGTCCTGGTGGCGGTTGGAGGGGCGGGGCTCAAGGGCGGAGGAGCGGGAAGTGGAAGAGATGCGGTGGAGGGCATCGTCGACCACGTCGGGGGGGGGGGAAATTGCGGTCCTTGAAGAAGGAGGCCATCTGGGTTGTACGGTTTTGGAACTGGTCCTCCTGGGAGCAGATGCGGCGGAGTCGAAGGAATTGGGAGAATGGGATGGCGTTTTTTCAGGGGGCAGGATGGGAGGAGGTGTAGTCCAGGTAGCTGTGGGAGTCGGTCGGTTTGTAGTAGTTTGTAGTAGTTGTAGTAGTGGTTTGTAGTCAGTTTGTAGTTTCTCATCCAGTCCCACTGCTGCTGAAAACGTGCTCAAACAGGAACCAAACTGCTTTGCTCCTTCTCACAGAATCAGTCAAAAATCATTATGTTCCTGATGGATTGATGTCAAAGTGAGGACAGCAGATGCTAGAGAGTCAGAGTCGAAAAGTGCACTGCTGGCAAAGCACAGGAGGTCAGACAGCATCCGAGGAGCAGGAGAATCGACGTTTCAGGCACAAGCCCTTCCTCAGGAATGATGTGTGGATGTAAAAAGTGGCCTCAGCGTCCTTCCACACCAGTCACTGCCAGTTGTCAGACGGATGCAGCAAGCAATCAGCAAGGCAAGAGGTATATTAGCAAGAGGAATTGAGTTCAGAAGTCGGGATGTCTTCCTGCAGTTAGGGGGTCATTGAATATATTCAAGGCTGAGTTCATCTGATTTTAGAACATCAATGAAGTGGATGTTTATGGGGGAAGGCAAGTAAAATGATTTTAAGACCAGTACAGAACAGTTACAGAGTCATACAGCACAGAACAGACCCTTTAGCCCAACTAGTCCATGCTGACTATATTCACAAACTAAACTCGTCCCACCTGCCTGTGTTTGCCCCATATCCCCCTGAACCTTTCCTATTCATGTACTTATCCAAATGTCTTTTAAATGTTGTTACTCAACCTGCTTCCACCATTTCCTCTGGACATTCATTCCACACAAACCACTGTTTAAAAAAAAAGGTGCTCCTCATGTGTTTTTTAAGTCTTTCTCCTCTCACCTTAATTTGCAGCCTCATCTTCAAACGACACATGCCGTTCACCTTATCTATGCCCCTTGGGGTTTTGTAAACCTCTATAAAGAGAACAAAGAACCTTACAGCACAGGAACAGGCCCTTCAGCCCTCCAAGGCTATGCTGATCGAGATACTCTATCTAAACCTGCCACCTATTTTCTAAGGATCTGTATCCCTCTGCTCCTTGCCCATTCATGTATCTGTCTAGATACATCTTAAATGATGCTATCGATCCCACCCCTACTGCCTCCGCTGGCAATGCATTCGAGGCGCCCACCACCCTCAGTGTAAAGAACTTTCCATGTATATCTCCCTCAAACCTTACTCCTCTTACTTTGAACTCGTGACCCTGAGTAATTAAATCTTCCCCTCTGGTAAAATAATTCTTCCTATCCACCCCTGTCTACACTCCTCATGGTTTTTATGCCTCAATCAGGACCCCCCCCCCCTCAACCTCCTTATTTCCAATGAAAATAATCCTAATCTACTCAACCTCTCCTCATAGCTAGCGCTCTCCATAACAGGCAACATCCTGGTGAACCTCCTCTGCACTCTCTCCAAACGTATCCACATCCTTTTTGAAATCTGGCGACCCGGAATTGTACGCAGTATTCCAAATGCGGCCGAACCAAAATCTTATATAACTTTAACATGACCTGCCAGCTCTTTTACTCAATCCGTCCGATGATGGAACGCGTGTTGTATGCTGCCTTGACCACTCTATTGACATGCATTGCCACTTTCAGAGAACAATAGACCCGAAATCAGATCTCTCTGTACATCAATTTCCCCCCGGACCTTTCCATTTACTGTATAGCTCACTCTTGAATTGCATCTTCCAAAATGCATCACCTCGCATTTGTCTGGATTGAACTCCATCTGCCATTTCTCTTCCCAACTCTCCGATCTATATTCTGCTGTATCGTCTGACAGTCCCCTTCACTATCTGATATTCCATCAATCTGAATGCCCATCTGCAAATTTGCTAATGAGGCACCCGATACCTTCACCTTTCAACCTCCTGTGCGCCAGTGAAAAAAGTCCCAGCCGACCCACCAATAGGTGTGAATTCTGTCTGGGTCCCAATGTCGAGTCAGCCTGACATTTTTGATAGAAAAGCTCTGCATTTAAATTACGTTCTTGAGAAAGTTACTGAAAACAGGTTCTGGGATTAACATACCAAAGAACAGAAACAGTTAAGCAGTTAGATAACACTTTCGAGTGGGAAGTGTGTATAACATGATCGCACAACTCCTATACTCAATGCTATGAGCAATGAAGGAAAGCAAACCTAACGCTGCCTTCACTAATCTGTCCACCTGAGACTCCAGCACTCCAAGGTCTCTTTATTCTGCAACACCCCCCTTAACTGTGTCAGTCCTGCCTGGATTGCTTGACCAAAATGCAAACCTCTGATTTCTCTAAATTAACCTCCAACTGACACGCCTCGGCTCATCAACCGATCCCATAAATTCTAATTTATAGTGAACTCTTTCCTCTCTTGTTCCTTGGAAGCTGAAAATCTCCATCCCACAATCAGTCCCTCCATTTTCACTAGTTGGACTGAAGGGTCTGTTTCTGTGCTGCATGGCTCTGTAACTCGGCCCTGTACTAGTCTTAAAACCATTTTCTTGCCTTCCCCATAAACATTCACATAAAAATCAGATGAACTCAGCCTTGAATATATTCAATGGCCCCCTAACTGCAGGAAGACATCCTCACTTCTGAACTTAATTCCTCTTGCTCATATACCACTTTCCTTGCTCATTGCCTGCTGCACCTGTCTGACAACTGGCACAGAAGGACACGAAGGGTTCGTGCCCAAAACTTCGACTGTCCTACTCTTCGGATGCTGCTTGACCTGCTGTGCTTTGCCAATTGTGGTCTTCTCTACATCGGGAAATCGAGCGTAAACTTGGGGAACGGTTTGCTGAGCATCACAGCCGGGTCCGCAGAGGCTGAGCTGACTTCCCAGTCTCTACCCATTTTAATGCCCCTTCCCACTCCCCTTCTGACATGACTATTTTTGGCTTCCTCCATTACCACAACAAACCAAACCACAAATTGGAGGAACAAAACCTCATCTTCTGTCTGAGCAGTCAACATCCCGGAGGACTCAACATTGAGTTCTCCAATTTCAAATAATCTCCCATCCCATCCTCTTCCACTCTTCCCTGCCAACTAGATTCCTTCCTCCCATTCACCAACCAGGTCGTACCAGGTTTTGGGGATAAAGCAGGAACGGGATACTGATTGAGGATGATCAGCCATTATCACAATGAATGGTAGTGCTGGCTCGAAGGGCAGAATAGCCTACTCCTGCACCTAATGTACCCTCTACCTGTCTCCACCTATCCCCACTTCAATACCCTGACCCCAGCACACCCTTGTTCCACAGCTCTCCCTCTACCCACCCCAGACCTGAACAAGGGTACACCAGATCCCTCGACTTCTCCACCTCCTGATACTGCCTGGCTTGCTGCGTTCTTTCAGTCTCCTACCTGTCTATTTTGCTAATTGAGAACAAAGGCCTGGACTAACTTTTCCAGACTCTTTCCTCTCACTGGATTCACTCCCATTCCATTCAGTTGCTCCAAGTCAACAACTGAACTTCAGAATGAAACGTAAACGGAAATGGGGGTCAGAAAAGAGAGTGCCGCACTCTCAGATGTTGGACAGAGGAAAGAAGTTGCAGTCTGAGGTGAAGCTCAATCTTCATTCAGAGAGAGGAGGAGCAGGAGCTTCAGAACCTCATGGTCCAACTTCCACATTCACCAATAGGGGAGCTCCGAATGGCAGGAGGACAATTCTCCCTCCGGTCCTCCTTATTTGTCCATCAAACGTAGGTCTCGCCCCTTTTCTGCCGACAGCAAGGAAAACGCCCAATATTTTGGTGACACCAGCAAACGTGTGCCCTGCTTGTTGACACTGAGGAGTGTACACAATATGCACTGTAGCAATGCTGGTGTCATTGACAGATTTTAAGTGTCCAAATTCCTATGGGAGAACAAAAAGTGCACAGTCGTAATTTTTTTTCCATGTGGCTCAATATTTGATTGCTTTTGCATTTGTCTGGCTGCTCAATGTTTTGATGTCTTTTCCCCAGTGTTGGGGTGAGATTCACAACTAGAGGGCATAGGTTTAGGGTGAGACCACAAAGGTAACTGAGGGGCAACGGTTCGATGCAGAGGATGGTGCATCTATGGAATGAGCTGCCAGAGGAAGTAGTGGAAGCCGGTATAATTACAGCATTTGAAAGGTATCTGGCTGAGTATCTGAATAGGAAGGGTTTAGAGGGATGAGTCAAGTGCTGGCAAAGGGGACTATATTAATTTAGGATAGCATGTTGGCATGGACAGGTTGGACCGAATGGGTCTGTTTCCGTGCTATACATCTCTATGACTCAAAATAATAAAAAGTCTACTTTTCCAAATAACAAACTATATCCATGTTAACAAGGCTCAGTGCACCACATGTTTTACTAACTATTCGCAACAGGTCCTGCCCTTCAATGACTGAGGAACATATACATGCTGGTGCATAATCTCCTTCACCAGTATTTACACACTACCCTCAGCAATTGCACAAGTAACAGCAAAGGGTACACAGGACAAGGATTAAACACACAGTGAGGGGTAAACAGCACAAGGATTAAACACACAGTGAGGGGGCAAACAGCACAAGGATTAAACACACAGTGAGGGGGCAAACAGCACAAGGATTAAACACAGTGAGGGGCAAACAGCACAAGGATTAAACACACAGTGAGGGGGAAACAGCACAAGGATTAAACACACAGTGAGGGGGAAACAGCACAAGGATTAAACACACAGTGAGGGGGAAACAGCACAAGGATTAAACACACAGTGAGGGGGAAACAGCACAAGGATTAAACACACAGTGAGGGGGAAACAGCACAAGGATTAAACACACAGTGAGGGGGAAACAGCACAAGGATTAAACACACAGTGAGGGGCAAACAGCACAAGGATTAAACACACAGTGAGGGGCAAACAGCACAAGGATTAAACACACAGTGAGGGGGAAACAGCACAAGGATTAAACACACAGTGAGGGGGAAACAGCACAAGGATTAAACACACAGTGAGGGGGAAACAGCACAAGGATTAAACACACAGTGAGGGGCAAACAGCACAAGGATTAAACACACAGTGAGGGGCAAACAGCACAAGGATTAAACACAGTGAGGGGTAAACAGCACAAGGATTAAACACACAGTGAGGGGGAAACAGCACAAGCGCCAGTAAAAGCCGATGGAAAGTGAGTGTAAAATGTCACTATGACAGGACAGGCCCCACATTCCTTCCCCTCCGTCCCCCCCACAACCTGCCTCACCTTTCACGTCCCGGGCCCAGTACCTTCCAGGTGGCCCCATAGTTGACACAGGGGCCGCCCCACGACCAGTAGAACTCCACCACCCCGGCGGCCGACGAGTTCCCAAGCAGGCCCTTAACCCCATCCGCCTCCAGAATGCTCACCGGCTCCTGGCTGCTGTACAGCCGGCCGGTGTGGCCGTGACACAGCAGCTGCGCCAGGAAGGCGGCGGCGGCCAGTGACGGGTGTCTGCCCCGGGCCGCGCGGCGCCATTTTCCTAACGGCCGCCCTCCCGCCGCTTCCTCGCTCGAGCGACTTCTCCTCCCAACCGCCTTCGGCCCCGCGTGACGTCTGCACGGGACGATGGGCGGGGCCGGGCCGGGGATGGGCGGGGCCGGGCCGGGGATGGGCGGGGCCGGGCCGGGCGAGCCTCACCGTCACCAAGCAACAGCCACCTCGCGCTACAACTGCTCATTCACAAAAACAAACTCTCCTGTCTCGCTCTGCAGCTGCAGGGGGGACACTGCCACGTTTCCAGGAGCCCTGTCTACATTGGGAAAGCTCACGGCTCAATTTAAACAGATATTCCCACATCTAACGGAACGGCGTCATATCGAAAGGGGGCAATCTGCATTTTAAAGGGACGTGGACATTTTAACGGGTATTTCTGCAAATAAAGAGGTTTAAATGGACGAGATTACATTTCAAAGGGATGTGGGCACATTCAAAGGGATATCTTCATATGTAAAGTGACGCAGTTATATCTAAATGAACCTACATTTCGAAGACTCGTTGCCCTATTTATAAGTAGAGACAATAGGTGTGAATTCTGTCTGTGTCCCAATGTTAAGTCAAGACTGACATTTTTCTTAGAAAAGCTCTGCATTTAAATTACATTCTTGAGAAGGTAATTTATAGATTCGGGTGTAGGTTAGGGAGGATTGGCCGTGCTAAGTTACCCATAGTGACCAGGGATGTCCAGGTTAGGGTGGATTGGCCATGGGAAACACGGAGTAAGGAGTTGGGTATGGGTGGGATACTGTTCAGAGGGCCAGAGTGATATAGATGGGCTGAATGGCCTGCTTCCACATTGTCGGAATTCTATGACCCTCCCCATAAAGGAGCATTTTATCTGCATCTATCCTGTCAAGCTGCCATCAGAATTCTACTGGTTTCAATTGAGGTATACAGCACAGAAACAGATACTTCGGTCCAATTCGTCCATGCCGACCAGGATTCCAAACTAAACCAGTCCCATTTGCCTACATTTGGCCCATATCCCTCTAAACCTTTCTATTCATGTACCCATCCAAATGCTGTTTCAATGTTGTAAATGTACCGGCAACTACCACATCCTCAGTAAGTTCATTCCACATGCAAATCACTCTTTCAAAATGTTGCCCCTCCAGTTCCTTTTAAATCTCTCTCCTCACATTAAAAAAAAGCCCCCTAGTTTTGAGTTCCCCTACGCTAAGCAAGAGCCATTTGCTATTCACCTTACCTCCCACTCCTCATAATTTAATCAATCTCAATGAGGTCACCCCCCCCAACTTCCTGTGCTCCAGTGAATAAAGTCCCAGCCTCTCTTTATAACTCAAACCCTCCAGTCCTGACAACATCCTGGTAAATCTTTATCAAACCCTCTCTAATAGTATTCTTCCTATTACAGGGCCACCAGAACTGTACTCAGTACTGTGAAAGTGACCTCACCAACATCCTGTACAACCTCAACATGATGTCCCAACCCCTATACTCAATGGGGTGAACAATGAAGGCAATGTTGCGAAATGCCATCTTAACCACCCTGTCGAGCAGTGATGAAACTTCCAAGGAACTATGTATCTAAACACCCCCCGCCCCCCCATGTCTGTCTATGAGACCATAAGACATAGGAGCGGAAGTAACGCCATTCGGCCCATCGAGTCCACTCCACCATTCAATCATGGCTGATGGGCATTTCAACTCCACTTACCCGCATTCTCCCCGTAGCCCTTAATTCCTTGTGACATCAAGAATTTATCAATTTCTGCCTTGAAGACATTTAGTGTCCCAGCCTCCCTGCACTCTGTGGCAATGAATTCCACAGGCCCACCACTCTCTGGCTGAAGAAATGTCTCCGCATTTCTGTTCTGAATTTACCCCCTCTAATTCTAAGGCTGTGTCCACGGGTCCTAGTCTCCTCGCCCAATGGAAACAATTTCTAGCGTCCTCCCTCTCCAAGCCATGTATTATCTTGTAAGTTTCTATTAGATCTCCCCTTAATCTTCTAAACTCCAATGAATACAATCCCAGGATCCTCAGCCGTTCCTCATATGTTAGACCTACCAGTCCAGGGATCATCTGTGTGACTCTCCGCTGGACACGCTCCAGTGCCAGTATGTCCTTCCTGAGGTGTGGGGACCAAAACTGGACACAGTACTCCAAATGGGGCCTAACCAGAGCTTTATAAAGTCTCAGTAGCACAACAGTGCTTTTATGTTCCAACCCTCTTGAGATAATTGACAACATTGCATTTGCTTTCTTAATCACGGACTCAACCTGCATGTTTACCTTGAGAGAATCCTCAACTAGCACTCCCAGATCCCTCTGTACTTTGGCTTTACGAATTTTCTTACTGTTTAGAAAGTAGTCCATGCTTCTATTCTTTTTTCCAAAGTGCAAGACCTCGCATTTGCTCACATTAAATTCCATCATCCATTTCCTTGACCACTCCTCCAAACTGGCTAGATCCTTCTGCAGCCTCCCAATTCCTCAGTACTACCTGCCTGTCCACCTAACTTTATATAATCGGCAAACTTCGCTAGAATGCCCCCAGTCCCTT
Source organism: Chiloscyllium plagiosum (assembly GCF_037043375.1). Taxonomy (NCBI): domain Eukaryota; kingdom Metazoa; phylum Chordata; class Chondrichthyes; order Orectolobiformes; family Hemiscylliidae; genus Chiloscyllium; species Chiloscyllium plagiosum. The sequence goes on along the minus strand of NW_028270165.1, from coordinate 91,294,402 downwards.
CATCCAGATCATTAATATATAATGTGAACAGCTGCGGCCCCAACACTGAACCCTGCAGGACACTGCTTGTCACCGGCTGCCATTCCAAAAAAGACACTTTTATCCCAACTCTCTGCCTTCTATCAGACAGCCAATCCTCAATCCATACCAGTTGCTCACGCCGAACACCATGGGCCCTCACCTGGCTCAGCAGTCTCCCGTGCACACACTCTCATTCTCTCATGCACACACACTATTCTATGGGGTGAAATTGTATTGGCAGAATTATATTTGCAGATACATTCAATTTTGTTCAAAAAGCACACAATCTGCAGGCAGTCAATGCATGTAATATTTTACAAATTCTGACTTTGGAAACAGAACCAGTCTGATTCAAGATTGGAATACTGACAGACACAAATCTCACCTTTAATGCATTGTCTGAGCGGAGATGTCTTTTTTTTTAAATAAAACCTTAAGTCATCTCAAGAACATTGTTACATATTAATGAACCAAAGCCCGCACCCATTCTAAGAGATGAAGACTATCTAAGTTTGTTCAATATATTCTATCAGTTGCATGACACTGATCTTTTGATATAAGTTCTGTGTCTTATGATGCTGTTCCATGAGGCTTATGTATTGATGAGGCAATATGGTACACATGAGGTGATAGAGAATTACAGATCATCGAGGAAGGATTGAAAGAGAGAGTTAAGAAGAGCAAAGAGAGGACCGAAGCAGTCTTTATTCTATTTGCTAAATGAAATAGAATAAAGGGGGAGGGGAAGGTCTTATGAGGAAAGGCTGATAGACTTGGGTCTTTTCTCAATGGAAAGAAGAAGGCTTAAGGGGGGATTTGAAAGAGACATACAAGATGATCAGAGGATTAGATATGGTAGACAGTGAAAGACTCTTTCCAAGGATGGCAACGTCAGCTTGTACGAGAGGGCATAACTACAAATTGAGGGGTGATAGATTAAAGACAGATGTCAGAGGCAAGTTCTTTTTGCAGAGAGTGGGAAGGATGTGAATGCCCTCCCTGCTAAAGTAGTCAACTCAGCCACATTGGGGAGATTTAAACATTCCTTAGATAAGTGCATGGTTGTTTTTCGGATAGTGTAGGGGGACAAGCTGAGAATAGTTCACAGGTCGGCGCAACATCGAGGGCCTGTTCTGCGCTGGATTCTTCTATGTTCTATGTTCTAAACTTAGTGCAGGAGGTGGAAAGAAATGAGCAGCTTTAAAACTGCTCTTGGAGCTCAAAGCTTTCAATGAAAGTCTGAGCCCGGTGTTAAGTTCAGGTAACCTTTATTGCAACCCAAACTTTGTTGCAACTTCAGATCCCCCCCCAGCAAAAAGGCAGAGAAAAAGTAGTTGCTTTTTGAACATCTCAAGGTGAAAGTGCACACACCACACCTCCCCTTGTCCCACCCCCCTCACTGTCTTTACTATTGACCAGCACCAAGTTGTCCCTTTGTAATCGGATCCTTGGTACAGCCGTCACCCGGAGGAAGTATTGCCTCACTCAGCAATTTCAACCCTTACCCTGTCTCCAACTAAGTTTCTCCCTGCTCATTTGCCAGTGGGGGGAGGGCAGTGTAGAGTCAACCTGACTGCTGTGGGTCTGGAGTCACGTGTAGGCCAGACCAGGTAAAGGGTGCAGCTGGAACGACTGAGTGAATCCTTTCCCACAACGGCGGTTCCCTTCCCTAACAAGGGAGAGAAATGGGGGCTTTCTCCCCCCCACCCCCAACCCCCTCCCTGAAAGGGTCTCATCGTTAGATTCCGAACTCCACATTTCTGACCGAATACCAATTCTGCCATCTGTCGTGGCGGGATTCGAACCCGGGAGTCCCCGGAACCGGTTGATAGTCCAATCGATAATGGCCCTTGGCCGTCACTCCTTCAATCTCCCTGCGATGGCACGTGAACTCGCTGGTGCTTCCGCAGGTGGGAGGAGTAGGTGAAGCCCTTCCCGCACTGAGAGCAGGTGAACGGCCTCTCCCCTGTGTGTATCCGCTGGTGCCTCAGCAGGGTGGAGGATGTGCTGAAAGCCTTCCCACACTCGGGGCAGCTGAAGGGCCTCTCCCCCGTGTGGACCCGCTGGTGGCTCCGCAGGTTGGAGGAGCAGGTAAAGCCCTTCCCGCACTGAGAGCAGGTGAATGGCCTCTCCCCCGTGTGGACATGCTGGTGGGTCAGCAGGGTGGAGGAACTGCTGAAGGCCTTCCCACACTTGGGGCAGCTGTAGGGCCTCTCCCCCGTGTGGACACGCTGGTGGGTCAGCAGGGTGGTGGCCTGGGTAAAGGCCTTCCCGCACTCGGGGCAGGTGAAGGGCCTCTCCCCTGTGTGGATCTGCTGGTGCCTCATCAGGGAGGAGATGTGGCTAAAGGCCTTCCCGCACTCAGGGCAGCTGAACGGCCTCTGCCCTGTGTGGACACGCCGGTGACTCCGCAGAGTGGAGGAATCGCTGAAGGCCTTCCCACACTCGGGGCAGCTGAAGGGCTTTTCCCCCGTGTGGACACGCCGGTGGCTCAGCAGGGTGGAGGAATACCTGAAGGCCTTCCCACACTCAGGGCAGCTGAACGGCCTCTCTCCTGTGTGGACCCGCTGGTGGGCCAACAGGGCCGAGAAAAACACGAAGGCCTTCCCGCACTCGGGACAGCAGAAAGGCCTTTCCCCAGTGTGGTCCTGCTGGTGGTCCAGCAGGTGGGAGGAATGTCTGAAGGCCTTTCCGCAGTCGGTGCAGGGGAATGGCCTCTCCCCGGTGTGACTGCGCCGATGAGTCTCCAGGGCAGACGGGAAACGGAAGCCTTTCCCACAGTTGCCACACTTCCACGGTTTCTCCACAGGGCGGGATTCCTCAGGTCTCTCCATGGCCACAGCTTCAGCTGCACACAAACACGTGTAGAGCCCTCCCTGCCGTGAAATGCCTTTTCCAGGCCGTATCACGGTTTCAGTCTCCACGCACAGTCCCACCTGATGCTGAAAACATACTCAAACAGGAACCAAAAAGCTTTGATCCCTCTCACAGAAATCACGGTCTAAAATGTTTGCTGGCCCCAGTGGATTGAGTGACCGTCAGACATTGACATCAAAGTGAGGACCGGAGATGCTGGAGAGTTAGTTGAAAAATGTGGCACTGGAAAAGCACAGCAGGTCAGGCAGCATCCGAGGAGCAGGAGGGTCAATATTTCGGGCATAAGCCCTTCATCTGTTGATTTTGAAATTTTCCTCTTCAAATCTTCAAAAACTCTGTCAGAATAGATTACAAAGCTCATCACTGCCAGTGCAGGGTAGAAATTCTGAACAAGCAATTCTACTTTTTGCAGAATATTCTTTTCTTTTATTATTCCACAAAATTGAAAGCACCATCCCACTCTCTCCCCCCCCCCCCCTCTGTTCTCACTCCGCTCTAATTCTCCTCATCAGGATCTTACAGGGACGAAAAAGCAAAAAAAATGCCAAGACATGACTCCTCCCTGCCACCAACCAGACTCATTCCACCCATTGACCAACCAGGTGGTACCCTCTAACTGTCTCGACCTATCCCTACTTCACCACCACCCCCTTTTATCTGCAGCTTCTGCACCCAGCCCCAGCCCTGAAGAAGGATTACACCCGATACGTCGACTTCTCCACCATCTGATGCCTCCTGCCGAACTATTTTGCCAATTGAGATACAGACTTGGATCAATGTTTCCGGAGTCTGTACCTGCCGAATTCACTCTCTTTCCTTTCAGTTGCTGAAAGTCAACAATTGAATCACAGAATGAAAAAAGATGGAAAAGGGAGCGAGATAAGAGAGTGCCGTACTCACATATCTGGGACACAGGAAGGAATCTGCAGTCTGGGTAAAGCTCAATCTTTACTCGGAGAGAGAGGATCAGGAGTCGCAGCTTGAGAAGTTCATGGTCCAACTTCCGTATTCAGACAATGGACTGGCTCTGATTGGCAGGAGGACCAGTCTCCTTCCAGTCCTCCAATGCTGCCTATTGGTCAATCAAAAGAAGGTCTCGCGCCTTGTTTGCGTTCAGCGATGAGCATGCCCAGTGTTTTGCTGACACTGGCCAGCATGCGCACTGCGTTGCTGACACCGATAAACATGCGCAGTATGCTCTACGGGGATGTTGGTGTTACTGACAGATTTTAAGTGTCCAAATGCCAACAGGGGAAAAAAGATAGAGCCACAATTTTTTCCCCCTGTGGCTCGGTATTTTATTCCTTTTGCATTTTGTCTGGCTGCTCAATTTTTGTATGTTTTTCCCCCTTATTGTGGGGGCAAGACGCCGAGACCAGAACTGGAGGGCATAGATTTAGGGTGAGAGGGGAAAGATTTCTGAGGGTCCTAAGGGGCAATCTTTTCGCACAGAGGATGGTATGTATATGGAATGAGCTGCCAGAGGAAGTGGTGGAGGCTGGTACAATTACATTATTTAAAATGCATCTGGATGCAGATATGAATAGGAAAGATTCAGAGGGATAGGGGGCAAATGCTGGGAAATGGGTCACTAGATTAATTTAGGACATCTGGTCGGTGTGGACCGAAGGGTTTGTTTCTGTGCTCTACAACTCTGAGCCTATTTTTAGATAGTATGGAAAATAAAGAGCATGAAAGCATGGGAAGGGTTAGAGCATGGAGACCACTGCCGGTTTGTTGCAAAGGATAGTGGAAAGCTCTTACACGAATTACCAGAGTAAGGTTGAGGCTGAAAGGTCACTATGGCAAGATGAGATAACAGTCAGTAAAGTTAGCCTCACCTGCTAAATATGATTGACAGGATTGGGACAATAAATATTTGGGACATGATATTAAATATCTAATTAATAATTAGTAGAGTCAGCCTGCTTGAGACTATTGATAATAAATATCTAATCATGACATGAGGAAAATATTAAGTAGGGTCTGGAATGCAAGACCATTGTTCCAAAAGCTGACATTAAATCTCTAACCGTGATATTAGAATACCATTAAGTAGAATGTAGGAAAAACTATAAGGGCGCAACTAAAGAGATAATGGGAACTAACATCATGGTTTATTGTATAGCTAGCGTGAGGTACTTTTAATTAATATAGTTGAACATGCTGATTAGCTAACAAACACACTGCTGAGCTGGAGACAGTGCTGTCCCCTCTGTCCAGGAGTAAATGCTGGAAAGGTGGTATTGTTCATAGGGAGGAGGATGGTCTCCGGCTACACTCTGATATCTATCAGCTAGTAAATGGGGCAGAACTATGGAATTTAATCTGCAGGCAGTTTGGGAAATTTAATAAGGGAAGGAAGTAAGCAATAAATAGTAGATCCCTACAGAGTGCAGTGGAACAAAGGGTCCTTGCTGTCCAAGTTCAGAGATCCCCGAAGGTATCGGTACAGGTAAAACGGGGGATGAGGAAGGCATAGATTTGTACTTTTTCACACAGAGGGTGGTGCGTGTGTGCAATGAGCTGCTAGAGGAAGTGGTGGAAGTTGGCACAAATACAATTTTTAAAAGGCAGCTGGATGGATATGTGAATAGGCAGAGTTTAGAGGAATATGGGCAAGTGCTGGTAAATTGGATAGATTAATTTCGGATATCTATTCAGCATGGACGAGATGGACTGTTTCTGTGCTGTACAGCTCTATGGCCATCCACCTCATTTTGAAATGTTTTGGAACACCCTCTTAGGGTTCAGAGTGTGCCAGGACCTGACACCTCCCTCCTCACGTCTCTTGTGTATTTTAAATCAATAGTACCGTTTGCATGTTACTGGGTTAGTACTTTAAACACACAGACACAAACAATATAATCAGAATTTCTATTCGGTACAGACAGTGATGACTTGTTTCAACTTTGCTAACAGGGTATCAGATCTGCAGACAGAAATCTTGGAAGAAATTCCAAAATAAGATCTGACAGGGTCACTCAATATCATTGGGGGGGGGGGGGGGGTTGAATCTGGAAACAGAAATTCGACCTGCTTCAAAAGGAACTGGACATCAATGTGAGCAGAGAAGCACTCAGAGAGGAACACACCAGTGAACGGAGCTTTATCTGGTTACACAGAATGAGTGTATGTGTCCCAATGAACTGACAATGGGAAGGAGCTTTAACCAGTTACACAGACTGAGAGGGGCTGGGGCATTTATTTTACCCCTGGAGCATCAGTGCCTGGGGGGTGACCTTAGAGAGGTTTATAAAATCGTGAGGGGCATAGACAGGGCAAATAGCCTAAGTCTTTTCCCCCCAGGGTGGGGGAGTCAAAAACTAGAAGGCATAGGTTTAAGGTGAGAAGGGAAAGATTTAAAAGGGGCCTAAGGGACAACTTTTCATGCAGAGGGTTGTGCAGGTATAGAATGAACTGCCAGAGGAAGTGGTGGGTAGAATTGCAATGTTTAAGAGGCGTTTGGTTGGGTATATGAATAGGAAGGGTTTGGAGGGATATGGGCTGGGTGCTGCCAGAGGGGATTAGATTGGGTTGGGATATCTGGTCGGCATGGGTGGGTTGGATGAAAGGTTTGTTTCCATGCTGTACATCTCTATGACTAGCACTCGGAGCATGGCTCCTTCATCACGTGATTGTGGAGAATAAAATCATAAGGCATAGAATGGATGGAAAAACATTACAGTGCACTGAAATGATATATTGAAAAACTCTGGATTGTTAAGTCTTTCATCTTTTAGTATGGGCTGCTTGTATCATTCATTTGTAAATCGCAGAATTTCCTGAAAGACATCTTCTTGAAATAACTCAAGGTTTTAGAACAAAAGGTGACATCTCAGCTCTGACAACGCATTAAAGGTGTGAAGTCAGGATCTGTCTGTATCCCAATCAGACTGGTTCTATTTCCAACGTGGAATTTACAAAATAATACATGGATTGACTGCCTGTATATTGTACATTTTTTGAGAAAAATAGAATGTATCTGCAAATACAAATTCACCCCCATGGATGTGTATGTGTGTGAATGAGACAGAGAAAAGTCTATTTCATGCTGTATATCCCAATGTCTACTCGACAACAGATGCTTTAATTCTGCTGGTGTAAATATTGTTATAAATCATAGCTGGGTATGAATAGTTAGATGTTAGGGTGAGAGAATGCCTCAAGAGCGGCACTATAAGAATCGTGGGAGAGCCCTATTTCTGGTTTACTTCCCCATGAACAAACATTAAGCATGAGCATTTATTTATTTCTAATTTTGTTCTGTTTTTCTTGTTTGATTCCCCGCTAGGACTACTCTCTGTGTCTGGGGATGGTTGACAGGTTGGGAGATTGTGGCTTGGGTCTTGAATAATTGAATGTTTTATTGTTCCAGAAGGTGTAGGGGTGTGGGGTCAAGGCTTCAGCAGAAATCTAGCAGAGCAGAGAATAGACCAATATCTGACTCTGTGAGAACAGGGACATCCCAGAGGACAGAGAAATCAGGACCTGAATCCAAGCTGACACCTGTGATTAGTACTTTGATGAGCAGCGTCAAGCCTCTACCTTCACCTAGCTTCCGATTTGACTACTACCTCGATATTCAGGATCCAATCCTTGTCATCCTGAAGCCATGCCTCTGTAAGGAGTCTCAGATCATAATTATTCTCTTCAATGTGTGCAGTCAATTTTGTTACAATGCACACCATTCAGAAACATCGTTTTTAGTTTCAAGTTTTGTGACCTTCAGAATCCAGTTTTGATTGTTGGTACATTTACTCACCTTGTCCCTTTCTATCGTTCTCAAGAGACGGGAGAGTTTGTTTTTGTGAATGAGCAGTTGTAGCGCGAGGTGGCTGTTGCTTGGTGACGGTGAGGCTCCCCCGCCCCGCCCACCCTCCGGCCCTGCCCCGCCCCGCCCACCCCCGGCCCCGCCCCGCCCACGCCCGGCCCCGCCCACGCCCGGCCCGGCCCCGCCCACCCCCGGCCCCGCCCATCCCCGGCCCCGCCCATCCCCCCGTGCAGACGTCTTGCGGGGGCGATGGCGGTTGGGAGGAGAAGTCGCTCGAGCGAGGAAGCGGCGGGAGGGCGGCCGTTAGGAAAATGGCGCCGCGCGGCCCGGGGCAGACACCCGTCACTGGCCGCCGCCGCCTTCCTGGCGCAGCTGCTGTGTCACGGCCACACCGGCCGGCTGTACAGCAGCCAGGAGCCGGTGAGCATTCTGGAGGCGGATGGGGTTAAGGGCCTGCTTGGGAACTCGTCGGCCGCCGGGGTGGTGGAGTTCTACTGGTCGTGGGGCGGCCCCTGTGTCAACTATGGGGCCACCTGGAAGGTACTGGGCCCGGGACGTGAAAGGTGAGGCAGGTTGTGGGGGGGACGGAGGGGAAGGAATGTGGGGCCTGTCCTGTCATAGTGACATTTTACACTCACTTTCCATCGGCTTTTACTGGCGCTTGTGCTGATTGCCCCTCACTGTGTGTTTAATCCTTGTGCTGTTTGCCCCTCACTGTGTGTTTAATCCTTGTGCTGTTTGCCCCTCACTGTGTGTTTAATCCTTGTGCTGTTTGCCCCTCACTGTGTGTTTAATCCTTGTGCTGTTTGCCCCTCACTGTGTGTTTAATCCTTGTGCTGTTTGCCCCTCACTGTGTGTTTAATCCTTGTGCTGTTTGCCCCTCACTGTGTGTTTAATCCTTGTGCTGTTTGCCCCTCACTGTGTGTTTAATCCTTGTGCTGTTTACCTCCTCACTGTGTTTAATCCTTGTGCTGTTTACCCCTCACTGTGTTTAATCCTTGTCCTGTTTCCCCCTCACTGTGTGTTTAATCCTTGTGCTGTTTGCCCCTCACTGTGTGTTTAATCTTTGTGCTGTTTGCCCCTCACTGTGTGTTTAATCTTTGTGCTGTTTGCCCCTCACTGTGTGTTTAATCTTTGTGCTGTTTGCCCCTCACTGTGTGTTTAATCTTTGTGCTGTTTGCCCCTCACTGTGTGTTTAATCCTTGTGCTGTTTCCCCCTCACTGTGTTTAATCCTTGTGCTGTTTGCCCCTCACTGTGTGTTTAATCCTTGTGCTGTTTGCCCCTCACTGTGTGTTTAATCCTTGTGCTGTTTGCCCCTCACTGTGTGTTTAATCCTTGTGCTGTTTGCCCCTCACTGTGTGTTTAATCCTTGTGCTGTTTGCCCCTCACTGTGTGTTTAATCCTTGTGCTGTTTGCCCATCACTGTTTAATCCTTGTGCTGTTTACCCCTCACTGTGTGTTTAATCCTTGTGCTGTTTGCCCCTCACTGTGTTTAATCCTTGTGCTGTTTGCCCCTCACTGTGTTTAATCCTTGTGCTGTTTACCCTTCACTGTGTTTAATCCTTGTGCTGTTTGCCCCTCACTGTTTGGTTTAATCCTTGTGCTATTTGCCCCTCACTGTTTGGTTTAATCCTTGTGCTGTTTGCCCCTCACTGTGTGTTTAATCCTTGTGCTGTTTGCCCCTCACTGTGTGTTTAATCCTTGTGCTGTTTGCCCCTCACTGTGTGTTTAATCCTTGTGCTGTTTGCCCCTCACTGTGTGTTTAATCCTTGTGCTGTTTGCCCCTCACTGTGTGTTTAATCCTTGTGCTGTTTGCCCCTCACTGTTTGGTTTAATCCTTGTGCTGTTTGCCCCTCACTGTGTGTTTAATCCTTGTGCTGTTTGCCATTGCTGAGGGTAGTGTGTAAATACTAGTGAAGGAGATTATACACCAGCATGTATATGTTCCTCGGTCATTGAAGGGGCCGGACCTGTTGAGAATGGTTGGTAAAGCATGTTGTGCACTTGGCCTTGTTAACATGGATATAGTTTGTTATTTGGAAATGTAGACTTTATTATTGAGAGTCACACAGATGTGCAGCACGGAAACAGACCCATTTGATCCAACCTGTCCATGCCAACCAGATATCCTAAATTGATCTCGTCCCATTTGCCAACACTTGGCTCATATCCCACTAATCCCTTCCTATTCATATACCCATCCAGATGTGTTTTATGTGCTGTAATTAAAGCGGCTTCCACTACTTCCTCTGGCAGTTCATTCCATATGCAACACCCTCTGCATGGAAAAGTTGCGACTTAGATACCTTTTAATATCGTTCTGCTCTCACCCTATAACCTATGCCCTCTTGTTGTGAACCTCAACCCTACACTGACGAAAAGACATTAAAAAAAATAGTTGAGCAGCCAGACAAAATGCAAAAGCTATAAAATGAGGAAAAACAACTGTGGCTCTACCCTTTATTTCTCCCCTTGGCATTTGAACACTGTCAATTCTGTCAATAACACCAGCATCGCCACAGAGCATATGGTGTCTGCTCCTCGGTGTGAACAACAGCACGCATGCCCGCTGGTGTCCATGCTCCTCGCTGTTGGCAGGAAAGGCGACATCACTTATCTCTGTTCCTAATGGTCTTCCCTTTATTCTTAAAGCTGTGCCTTCTGGTCCTAGTCTCTCCTACCAATGGAAACATCTTCCCAATGTCATTGCACTACCCTGTCCGGTCATTTCTGCTGGTGGGTGAGACTAGGCCTCAAGGTTAGAGGGAGTAGCTTTCAGACAGAGATGCGGAGGAACTGCTTTTCCCCGAAGGTTGTGAATCTGTGGAACAGTCATGATTAGAGTGATACTGGAAAAGCACCGCAAGTCAGGAAGCATCCGAGGAGCAGGAAAATCGATGTTTTGGGCAAAAGGGCTTGCATCAAAATCTATGGAATACTCTGGCCAAGGAAGCAATAGAGGCAGCTTCATTAAGTATATTCAAGACACAGTTGGGTGGGTTTTTGCCTGGGAGGGGAATGAAGGAGTTCCTCGTGACTGCAGGGAGGAGGAGGAGATGAGACGATGGACAGGTCAGCCATGATCTTAATGATCGTGGAGCAGGCTCACTTGTAGCAACTGGATTGAATCCAGGAAGGGAGCAGACTTTACGACCTCAGGTATGTGTCATGGTTACCCGGGTGAGGAGAGACATAAGGATAGGCTGGGACTGTTTTCCGTAGCGTGCCAGAGTCTGAGGAGTGACCTTATACACTTTTATATCGTCATGAGGGACATGGATAGGGTAAATAAACATGGTATTTTCCTTTGGATGGAGGAGCCCAGAACTAAAGGGTAATAAGTTTAGGATCAAGAATGTGGTGTTGCAGCAAGTCAGACAGGATCCGAGGAGCAGGAAAATCAACGTTTTGGGGAAAAGCCTTTCATCGGGAAAGTGTGTTTGTATGTGAGTTTGTGTATAAGACTGTGCATCAGTGAATGTGTATTTGCGTGTGTGCATGCTTGATAAAGTGTGATTGTGATGGAGAATGAGCTTGCGAGAGGGTGTGTGTGTTGAGAGGGTGCTGTATGTGTATGTCTGAGAGAGAGCGTGTGTCTGAGAGGGGTATGGATATAAGTGAGGTTTAGCAATCAGGCAACTTCAGAGCGGTAAGGCACCTGGCCCAGAGGGCTGTTAGGTTGAATTTTACAAAGAGTTCGCAGGAGTATTAGGTGGCCCACTTATGAACATGTACAACTACAGAAATAGTCAGGGCTGCCTCCTGCCTTCACTGAATGAGGTGAATATCTCCCTTATTCTCAAAATAGGAAAAGATCCAGAAGATTGTGCATCACACAGACCAATATCCTTGCTAACTGTAGATTTTAACATTCTCTCTAAAACATTAGCATTGAGGCTGGAGAGGGTACTGCCATATATCATAAAAGAGGAGCAGACTTGGTTTATTAAGGGCCGTCGATCATTTAATGATATTAGAAGGGTCTTGAATGTGAATCAAGTCTGTCATCAGGAAAAAATACCAGGAATAGTCGTCTCATTGGACGCGGAGAAGGCATTTAACAGGATGAATGGTCATACCTGTTCTATACATTAGAAAGGTTTGGTGTTGGAAACTTATTTGCCAAATGGGTCTCAACACTGTATAATGATCCCAAAGCAGTTGTGATCACCAATGGATTAGGCTCAGGTAGCTTCAGTGTGGGTAGGGGCTGCCGTCAGGGATGTCCTCTCTCACCGTTGCTATTCACGTTAATAATTGAGCCACTGGCGGAAGCGATACAGGCTGACTCTAATATAACGGCCCCGAGGGTTGGTACAGGTAAACATAAAATTACCCTATATGCAGATGATGATCTCCTTTTTCTTAGTAATCCTCTGATGTCCATGCCTCACTTAATCCAAGTTATTAATACATTTAGTGCATTTTCAGGCTACAAAATTAATTTTTCAAAATCGGAGGCCATGCCTCACTAGTATGTCCCACTTATTGGACGGATCCCACTTCCCCTTTCGGTGGTCTCTGGAGGGTTTCTTATACTTAGACATTTTTATCACCCCAGTATTTGGCCAGCTATACAAGGCCAATTTTGTGCATATATTGGAAAGGGTAAGGCAGGACCTTCACGCTGGGGAGACCTTCCAATTTCCTGGTTAGGTAGAATAGCCCTAATTAAAGTGAATGTCTTTCCCCGTCTCTTATACCCTATGAGAATCCTTGCGGTGATGCTGCTGAGGCTGGCACTGTGCAAATTGTATGGTTGGCTGGGTTCGTTCATCTGGAGTCCTAGACGCCCCCTCATTAAGTTAAGGAAGCTACAGCTTCCACAGGCAATGGGGGAGGGCTGGATTTTCCAGACTTTAGGAAGTATCAGTTGCTTGTTAAGCTACATAGCCGATTGGGTCACGTCTGACCCGCAATCAATCTGGATGGACATCAAGGCTTCTCAAGTACAGTGCTTTCTTATTAACCTCTTATTTTTAGATTAGATGAAAATCATTACGGACCACTGTAGAAACCCTATAATACTAAACACAATTAAAGCTTGGAATGTCATGCGGCAAAACGAGGGTAATTCACATAAAACATCCCCCTATACTCCTATAGTGGGGGCATGGGGTTTTCAACCGGGGCTTACAGATGCCACATTCAAATCCTGGAGATCCAGGGGTATTTCCAGTTTAGGGGATCTGTTTGAGAAGGGGGGGTCCTGATGTCTTTTGAACAGCTGCATCAGAAATTTGGATTACCTAATGGAGACCTCTTTTGATACTTCTAAATACGAGACGACATACAGAAGACGACTACGCTATTAAATGGTCTCTATAAATCAGATAGAGAATGAAGAGTGTTGTGGCCAGTGGGCGTACCCTCGGTCAGCACTCTTTATCATTTATTACGTGATGAAGTATCGGAAGATATGGACAGTCTGCTTAGAATATGGGATCAGGATTTGGGGCTGGAAATTTCTACAGAAATGTGGAATGACATCTGGGAAAATGCCAAAAAAATCTCCATTTATAACAGAACTCAGGCCATTCAGTTAAAGATACTTCATAGGGCCCATATGGTACCGGAAAGATTGGCAACATTTAGGGTAGGAGTATCTCCAATGTGTCCCAAATGTAAAAGAGGTGGGCATTCTTACACACCGCTTATGGACATGCCATAAGATCCACAAATACTGGACCGAAGTAGTAAACGCCCTGACAGAAATCTTGGGAATGGAAATTACAGTAGATCCAGTATCTCCTCTTCTGGGCTTCTCGAGCTTACCTTCTCTGGATGTGCATGGGAGGAAATTATTTTCCATTCTCTCCTTCTTCTATGAAAGGAAAAATATCTTAGTAAACTGGGTGGCTGAGGGCCCTCTAGGACTTCAGAATTGGCACAGATTAATCATGGAATGTGTTCCCCTTGACTTCCTTACAAATATGGTGCACCAAAAAACTGAATTATTCTATAAAATATGGCAGCCCTCTTTGAATTACATGGATATAGATATTTCGGCCATTCTTTTGAGGGCTTTCATCTAGTTGAGGTAACAGTTCTGGCTGGTCCGAGGCCCCTTGGGAGAGGAATCCCACATGAATACGGGTTTTATTACAACTTGATGTTAACTCATTACGAGTGTGTACTTCACTACTTAATTACTATGTTATCCTGTTTTCTTTTGAATAATGTAAGATATTTGATCGTACGCTCTGGTTAGTTATGGGTTAGATCTGGTTTCCAGCATCTGCAGTTATTGTTTTTACCTTAGTTATAGGTTAGATTAGTAGCTAGATGAGTTTTGTCTTTTTCTTTTTCTTCTCTGTATCTCTTTTTGTTTGACAGGTTTTGACTATTTATTTAAAATTTAATTGTATATTAATGTTTGTACTTGTCTTTTTTTAATTTGTAAACTTGTAAAAATGTTAAATTTTCAATAAAAATATCTATAAAAAGAAAAGGTGCATCTGTACAGATGCATGAGTAGGGGGAGAGCAGAGGGATACAGATTCAGGAATTGAGCGATAGGTTTAGACGGGGGATTTGGATCGGCTTCGGCTTGATGGGCTGAAGGGCCTGTTCCTGGGTTGTAAATTTTCTTTGTTCTATGTTGAGGTGATACAGGGTGTTGGTGAGGCCATTTTGTTCAGAGTACTGAGTACAGTTCTGGTCACCCTGTAATAGGAAGAATATTATTCGAGGGGGTTCGGTAAAGATTTACTTGGACGTTGCCAGGACTGGAGGGTTTGAGTTATCGGGAGAGGCTGGGACTTTTTCACTGGAACGGAGGAGGTTGAGGGATGACCTTATTGAGATTTGAAAAATCATGAGGGGTGAGAGTAAGGAGAAAAGCGAGGAACATGCGCGGTTATGTAGAGCCAGAGGTGGGAAGGTGAAACAAAATTGTGGCTCTACCCTTTATTCCTCCTATTGACATTTGGCCAGTTGAATCTGTCAGTTACACGAGCATATCTACAAAGCCTACTGCATGTGCCCCTCGGTTCAGCAAGCGCTGCGCATGTTCGCCGATGTCTGCAAAAAAACTGCACATGCTTCTATCTGTCTGTAAAAATGGTGCATGAATTTCTTTTGCCGTTCCTCTGCTCCTCGGATGCTGCCTGACCTGTTGTGCTTTTCCAGCACCACTCTAATCTTGACCCATGAGCTTCTGAAGCTGTTGCTGCTCCTCTCTGTCTGAATGAAGATTGAGATTCATCCAAGACTGTAATTTCCTTCCTCTGTCCAACAGCACACTCTTCTCTCACTGCCTTTTCTATTTCTTTTATTTTCATGCTGGGATCCAATTGTTGAATTGCAGCAACTGAGAAGAAAGGGAGTGAATCCAGAAAGAGGACAGACTCTGGAAAAGCTGGTCCAGGTCTGCGCCTCAAACACCTGGCAAGTGCAGTACCACAGGGTGAAGTTATAGTCTTTGCTGTGGAAAAAACAAAGCAGAAATGAGATGTATTGTTTAAATGGTGATATATTGGGAAGTGTAGAAAGTGAGGACTGCAATGCTGGAGATCAGAGTCAAAATGTGTGGCGCTGGAAAAGCACAGCAGGTCAGACAGCATCCAAGGAGTAGGATAGTTGACGTTTCGGGTAAGAGCCCTTCATCAGGAATGATGTGTGGATGGACAAAGGAGCCTCAGCGTCCTCCTACACCAGGCGCTGCCAGTTGTCAGACAGGTGCAACAAGCATTCAGCAAGGCAAGTGGTGTATCAGCAAGAGGAATTTAGTTCAGAAGTGGGGGTGCCTTCCTGCAGTTAGGGGGTCATTGAATATGTTCAAGGCTGAGTTCATATCATTTTTGAACAACAGAGAAGTGGATGGTTATTGGGGAAGGCAAGAAAATAGTTTTAAGGCGAGTACAGAACAGTGACAGTCATACAGCATAGAAACACACCCTTCAGGTCAACGAATCCATGCTGACTATATTCACAAACTAATCCCATCTGCCTGTGTTTGGTCCATATCCCTCCGAACCTTTCCTATTCACGTACTTATCAAAATGTATTTTAAACATTGTATATGTACTTGGATCCACCATTTCCTCGAGACATTCATTCCATAAACAACCACGCTCTTTCTTTAAAAAAACACGTGCTCCTCATGTCTTTCGACTCGTTCTACTCTCACTTTAGACGTTTGCTTCCTAATCTTGAAATGACACCTGCCATTGTCTCTCACCTGCCATTTGCACAGTCCCTCATGATTTTTTAACCCTCTCTAAGGACACCTCTTAACCTCTGCTCCAGTGAGAAAAGTTCCAGCCTCTGCATCTCAATGTAGGGAGGTCCATATCCATTTGTGATCTGTTCACTGCTGGTGCAGGATTAAAAGACCAAATGGCCGACTCCTGCTCCCAATTCTGTGTCCTGGACAGCAAGAGACGATAAGGCAAAGGAGTAGAAAGTAGGCTATTCAGCCCATCAGGTCTGCTCATACCATTCAATCGTGGCTGATCAGTTTCTGAGCGCCATTCTGCTTTCTCCCTGTCACCTTTGATCCCCTCAATACTCAAGAACCTAGCTATCTCAGTCTAAATATCCTCAGTGACCTGGCCTCTGCAGTCTTCTGTGCCAATGACTTCCATAGATTCGCCACTCTCTGGCTGAAGAAGTTTCTCCTTATCTCCATTCTAAAAAGTCTTCCCTTTACTCTAAAGCTGTGCCCTTGGGTCTTAGTTTCTCCTATCGAGGGGAACATCTTCCCAACATCCACTCTGTCCAGGCTGTTCAGTATTCTGTGTTTCAATTGGATCTCCCCTGAATATGGCCCTGTTAATCAGCATGAACCGGACCCTTCAGGATGAGGTACAGCAGGGATTATGTTCAGCAAATTGGAAATGGAGGGAGAGTGTGTGGGATGGAGATCTTTAGATTCTAAGGAATAAGCGAGGAAAGAAAGTTCACGATAAATTAGAATTGATTGGATGAGCTGATAAGCTACGGAGGGGCAGATGGAGTTGAACTTGGAGAAATGTGATGTGTTTCATTTTGGTCAAGCAATGCAGGCAGGACTTAGACAGGGGGAGTGTTGCAGAAGAAAGAGATCTTGGAGTGCATGTTCATAGTTCCTTGTGAGTGGAGTCGCAGGTAGACAAGATAGTGAAGATGATGTTTGGTATGCTTTCCTCTATTGGTCAGAGCATTGAGTGAAGGAGTTGGGAGGACATATTGTGGCTGTACAGGACATTGGTTAGGCCACTTTTGGAATATTGTGTGTAATTCTTATCTCCATCCTATGGAAGGATGTTGTGAAACTTGAAATGGTTTGGAAAAGGTTTATAAGGCTGGTGTCAGAGTTGGAGGGTTTGAGCGAGAGTCTGAATAGGCTGGGGCTGTTTTCCCTTCGTGTCGGGAAGTTTATAGAAGTTTATAAGGGGCATGAATACGGGTAAATAGCCAAGGTCTTTTCCTCCGGGTAGGGGAGTGCAAAATTAGAAGGCAGAGGTTTGAGCTCAGAGGGCAAAGATTTAAAAGGGACCCGAGGGGCCACTTTTTCTCAGAGGGTTTTGCATTTATGGAACGAGCTGACAGGAAGTGGTGGAGGCTGGTACAATTACAACAATTAAGAAGCATTTGGATGGGTACATGAAGAGGAAGGTTTTTGAGGAATATGGGCCACATGCTGGCAAATGGAATAGATTGATTTTGGATATATGGTTGGCATAGACGAGTTGGGTGGAAGGATCTGTTTGTGTGGTGTATGACTCTTACTGTCTTCGGTGAAAGCAGAAGTGTGGTTGTGAAGACAGGGCTTTCAGAGCAGCTTTCAAAGATGTTTTGCCCTACTGGGACCAGAAGAAGTTAGAACGAAATCTTTCATTTGTGAGACAGCAAGCAAATAAGTGAGTACATCCAGGATTTTGGTGGAAAGTGGGAATTCATTGCACTGAGAGGATGAAGCCCTATCTTATCCAGTCATTTCTGCTGGTGGCTGAGACGAGGCCCCAAGCTTTGGGGGAGTAGGTTTAGGACAGAGATGAGGAGGAGGAAGTGAGGGCTGCTGGTTTTCCCAGAGATTAGTGTATCTGCGGAATTCTCTGCCCGAGGAAGCAGGCTCCAATATGCCCCGGTCCTGATACTTCAGCTTGACGTACCCGTGACTGTAAACTTTGAAGAGTTTTCATTAACTGATGCAAATATTTCCCATTTGTCCAACAATGCAGTGTCAGCTGTTTCAGTCATTGAGATGGTTTTGATTCATCTACTAAATACATCTACTCTTATTAGACAATATTTATGACAATGTAAGCGAGGTGATTCTATATACGCAAGTTGTAAACCAGTACAAAAGCTGACCAGGCAAGGAAGTGGTTAACAAACACAGGGCATCCCTCTTCGAGTATGCACCTTGTTTGTTTACAAATTAAACACGCTTCAGATCTTTTCCTAGCTGCTTTCCGAAAATCTGGGTGCCACAATAATGGACATCATCAACTGAAATAGGCAGCAGCAAAGAATGAACACAAACCAGTCCAGCAGGGGGCACCCATGTTTTGGTTTGAGTATTGAGGGAGTACCCTATTTGAGGCACCTGTGATATCAGTACCATAGATGGAAATGTGTTGCTGGAAAAGCGCAGCAGGTCAGGCAGCATCTAGGGAACAGGAGAATCGACGTTTTAGGGCATTAGCCCTTCTTCAGGAAATTTTCCTGAAGAAGGGCTAATGCCCGAAACGTCGATTCTCCTGTTCCCTCGATGCTGCCTGACCTGCTGCATTTTTCCAGCGACACATTTCCATCTCTGATCTCCTCCAGCACCTGCAGACCTCACTTTCTCCTCAAAGATATCAGTACCATACCCAGGCTAATGTGCATTGAAACCAGATTATGAAGTGTTAACCTTCCTGCAAACTTCTGCCTGTGTGTGTCTCTCTGTAACATTTTTTAACTTGCTTCATATCTGAGTTTGTCAGCTTTTCTTTATTCCTTCCTACCTTCCAAGGCTAATGAGGCGCTCACATTCCAGAACAGCCCAAGTTAGGGAGTTGAGCCTCATAAATCCTGGCTGTGACACATTGCTGCTTAACCAAGTGTGCAAACTCTAAATACCTCTCAGCTGTTCCATTTGAAAATCGAACACAAATTGTTTGTGTTTCTGCATGAGTCCATAACCCAGGGAAATACAACAGAGTCTTTAATAGTTGCCCAATGTGTCCTGTATGCCAAATTCATTCAAATCTGGATATCCTGAAGTGAGCAATTATACTTCAGATTTCTACTCGCCAATTAAAACTAATGTTGGGCACTCAAACAGATTGAGGGCAACTTGAAGCATGCCACGGACCTCAGTGTGGGTCCAGGGCTTATCAAATAGGGTTTCACCTCTCATAACTCTGCGGTAAGCAAATTATTTATTACTAACTTTGTAAAGCATAAGTGCTCTCAGCAGTATTACGTCCAGACGCTAGGACCCTGTCGAGTTCTCTCACTAGTATCTTGTGGCTGAGTAGGGAGAATTGTATCAATATTTCTAACAGCACTTTTGTCCCTGGCCAGCTTTCCTCTTTATTTTGGACACAACAAAAGCAGCAACCATCTTCTATATTTCATCTCTCAAAGGATATCGACCGGTGACCTGGCAGGACCAGGGTATTTCCTGCCTGACTCGCCAACTGTGGGGGATGGAAATAAAGCCCCATGTCAGGAAAGAATTTGTTTATCAGGAAGCACTACAGCTGCAAGGCCAACCGTCTCCGCTGAGCCTGGGAAACACAAACTTGAACAAGCAGGCACTAAGCTGAGATTCAAAATGGTTTCTAGGCTTTAATATGTGACCAAATGGCTGACCCAAATCTAATAATTCTCCCACATCATCGCAGGGAATTAAACAAGAAAAATGAAACAAAATTAGAAATAAATTGGCGACCATGCTTAATGTTTGTTCATTATGAAGTAAACAGGAAATAGCAGTCTCCCAGGATTCGTATGGTGCCCTACTTGAGAAATTCTGTCCAACAAGTTTAATTGGAAGCAGTAGCTTTCGGAGTGCAGCTCCTTCATCAGGGGATTGTGGAATATAAAATTGTAAGACACAGAATTTATAGCAACAGTTTATAGTGTGATGTAACTGAAAGTACATATTGAAAAAGACTTGGATTGTTTAAGTCTTTCATCTGTTCAAATGACCATGATAGTTTCAGTTCTTTCAAATGTAAATCACAAAACCTTTTAAAATAGTTAAATCCTCAAGTGAACTTTACCAATTGGTGTCGCGTCAGCCCAGATAATGTATTGAAGGTGTGAGCTCCCCTGTGTGAGACTCTGTGCCACAATGGTTAAACTGATTTACAGAATCTTACATGGATTCATGCAGTTTTTCAGCAAAGTAAGACATAATTCTGCAAGTACAAATTCACCCAACAAACTTGCGCGTGCACGCGTGTGTGTGTGTGTGTGTGTGTGGGGGGGGGGGGGGGGAGGGGGGAGAGATGTATATTTGCAGATACATTCTATGTGCATTTTTTAAAGGAAAAATCTGCAGGCAGTCAATACATGTAATAGTTTGTAAATTCGACTTTGGAATCAGAACCAGTCTGACTCAAGATTGGGATACAGGCAGACTCTGACCTCACACCTTTAATGCATTGTCTGAGCTGAGATGTGAGCTTTTGCTATAAAACCTTGTTATCTCAAGAAGATGACAACAAGAAGTTCTGGGATTTACATTGTAATGAGACACGTAACCTATTTGAAAAGGTGGAAGACTTAACAATCCAGGTTTGTTCAATATACCATTTCAGTGGCAGGACACTGGAAAGTTTTGCTCTAAATTGTGTCTTAGGATCTTATCCTCCACAACCACCTGATGAAGAGGCAGCACTCCAACAGCTCCTGCTTCCAAAGAAGCCTGTTGGACTACAACCTGGAGTTGTGTGATTCTAGAATCTGGTTTCTAGCATCTGAAGTCCTTGTTTTTATCTAGTTGATTTTAACCCTACAGTGAATCCTCTTGCAAGGATGCCTGCCTTGAAGAAGTTTTCCTCCTCTCTCTACAAGAATCTCAAGGAATCCCTCTCCCACTGCAACTCCCAGGTCATTTCCTCTGCCCTGAAGCTCTTCAACCATGTCCTGAAACAGACTCGCTACCACAGCCACATTTGCTTCCTCAGTGCCTGCCTCCGTAACCAACACATCCTACACGGATTCCGGATCACCTTCATCCCCACCCCTATTCACCCATTGTACTCTTTGCTACCTTCCACCACCCTCCTTCCTGACCTATCCCCTCAATCTCCACCCCCATTCACCTATTGTACTCTATGGTACTTTCTCCCCTCTGCACCCTGCATGCTCTATTCCTGATGAAGGACTTTTGCCTGAAACGTCGATTTTCCTGCTCCTCGGATGCTGTCTGAACTGCTGTGCTTTTCCAGCACCACTCTAATCAAAAGTGGATTGGCCATGTTGAATTACCCATAGTGCTGTGAGAAACGAACCCCACTTAATCAATAATTTTCAGTCAGAGTCAGAGTTCTGAAGCAGCACATTTATTCAAACATCTTGCAAGATGGGTGGCTGTATGAAGAGAGACATACCCGACAGTAAAATACAGAGCTTTTTATACTTTTGAGGGCTCTCTCGACACCCCTACACTGAGCAATAAACCTATTATGATTGTCTATTTCATTCTATCCCTTTATTTGGTTATTACTTGCACCCGTTATTCCTTCATTTGGTAATTCCCTGCACCCAAGCCTAAGCCTATCATACTTATTAATTACCGCGCTTGTTTTTCTTTAAATCTGCCTTATTTGGCTGTCCTTGTTCGTTACAGCCTTCCTGTTACTTTGTCCAGTTCCCCTTATCTTATCGAACCGTCTGACTTCTGAGATCATCCTTTACTATCTTGATAGTCCAAAAAGCAGACCTACAAACTGAGCTTATTGCGAAATGCCCCTGCTGCCCTTTTTTTGTGGTCAGCTACAAGTAATTTCTCAGCTTCAAAGTATCCATTAAAATCAATATACAACTGACAACCTGAAATTTATCTCTATCAATCCCCACCCCCACTCCCGCGCCCCTCTCATTTATCTCTCCACCCTGCAGGCACTCTGCCTCTATTCCCAAGGGCTTTTGTGCGAAAACGTCAATTTTCCTGCTCCTCGGATGCTGCCTGAACTGCTGTGCTTTTCCAGTACCACTCTAATCTAAAGTGGATTGGCCATGCTGTAATACCCATAGTACCCAGGGATGTGCAGGTTAGGGTGGATTGGCCATGCTAAATTAGGCATAATGTGCAGGTAAGGTGCATTACTCAGGGTTAAATGTAGGGGAATGGGTGTGGGTGGGTGACCCTTGAGGGTCGGTGAGGCCGAGTGGCCTGCTTCCACACTGTGGGGATTCTCTGAAGGGAGGGGTTTTTTTGGAAAGTGTGTTCCCGTCCTGGTCTGCTGCAGGCGCAGCGCGTGCGCCCGCTGTTGGCCATGGCCCCGCCCCCTCAACCGTCACTTTTCCCCGCCCCGCCCCTAGTTCCGTTGTGACGTCACAAGGCGGAAGTGGCCCTGTCAGTTTCAAAGTGAATCTCCCGCCCTCTGGCCGACACTTCATCCTGGGAGGGAGGCAGAGATGGGAGGAGGGGAAATTGGTCACTTGTAGCAACTGGAGTGAATGCAGGGAGGGAGCAGCCTCCGCAAACTCAGGTATGTGTCTTAGTTACCCGGGTGAGGAGGGACTGAAGGATAGAGATTGGGAAGGGGGAGGGCTGGATATCTCCTGTTTTGATGTTTAAAATGCAACCGATTCCTACCAGTAACTGCCACAGGTACAAGTACAGCACATGCAATATTCCTCATTGCAGCTTCAAGCCGGTTTTACATCCTCTGTTCTTCCTCCACCTTGCTCCAGCACATTCACCTTCTTTCCCTCATTCACATTCCTCCCCCTGCCCCCCCCCCCCCCCCCCCCCGATGTTCCAAGCTTATCCTCAAAAGATCGGTTTGTCCCTCCATTCTTTCCCGGTGGCGTCCATTACTCTTGTCTATTTCTTGCCTTATTCAGCCTTGTGCGTGAACAAAGTGTTAGCGTATATCCTCTTTCACCGCCAGCTGCTTCCTCGTTTGCGAAAGCAACGTTTCCTCACATTTTTCGCCGACACTGAGCCTTCTGACCTCCCTGATTGTGTTTTTTTTGTTTTTGCAGAAGCAGGAAACGGATGCTTATAACTGATTATACGAGCATATCTAGCTTAACCTACACCCCTCCCCTCACAGCACCTTATCTGTTTGTAACATCTACAATTGTTTGCAGGCACATTTCATGTATGCACATTTTAGCTAATACAAACGCAATGATATATTTCCTTCACATTGCTTTCATTCTTGTTAACTCCACTCTTGGCTGAAACAATTATACCCTGGCGTTAGTTCATTTACCTTGCAGAAGCAACACTGCTTTACCAATATCCCACAGGGGTGACCCTAATAATGTGGAGCATGGCGAGGGTAAGTAGACAAGATCTTTGATCTGGGATTGCTCATAGGTTTAGGGTGAGATTTAAAAGAAACCTAAGGGGCAACTCCTATACACAGAGGGTGGTGTGTGTAAAGAATGAGCTGCCAGAGGAAGTAGTGGCTCCTGGTACAATTACAACCTTTAAAAGATATCTGGATGGGTACATGTTGGGAAGCATTTAGAGGGACATGGACCAAGTGCTGGCAAATGGGACTAGATTGATTTAGGATATCTGGTCAGCATGGACTGAAGGGACTGTTTCTGTGATTCTGGCTTGCCACGAATGTTTTTTACGTCTGTTCAGTTTTTCCCTGATGTTGGTGTTAACGCCTTGGTGTCTTATTTTGCTCCCCACATCCTGGGGACATTAACCATTTCCTATCTGGTTGTTCTGATCTGGACTGCTGTCTGGATCTTCGGATTTCTGGGATTGGTCAATAAACACACCTGGAAGTGACTTTGTCAATCATACAAGCAATAGTTTATTCTTTGATATGGCCCGGACGGTAGACTCTGATCAGCCCAGAAGGATTAGATTAGATTAGATTAGATTCCCAACAATGTGGAAACAGGCCCTTCGGCCCAACCAGTCCACACCGACCCTCTGAAGAGTAGCCCACCCAGACCCATCTCCTTCTGACTAATGCACCTAACATTATGGGCAGTTTAGCATGGTCAATTCACCAAACCTGCACATCTTTGGATTGTGGGAGGAAACCCAAGCAGACATGGGGAGAATGTGCAAACTCCACACAGCCCCCCAAGGCTGGAATCGAACCTGGGACCGTGGTGCTGTGAGGCAGCAGTGCTAACCACTGGGCCACCGATGAGTACTTCTAGTGTGCCAAAAGAATCCACCAAATTATACAGAGTTTGGATAGAACTTATGGACATTGTTTAGAGTCAGACATTGAGCATGATCACATAGTAACAACCAGTCAGATCCCGCAAGGTCCTTATGCATTTTTGACTTAGCCTAGGGCGGCACGGTGGCTCAGTGGTTAGCACTGCTGCCTCACAGCACCAGGGTCCCAGGTTCGATTCCAGCCTTGAGTGACCGTCTGTGTGGAGTTTGCACATTCTCCCCGTGTCTGCGTGGGTTTCCTCCGGGTGATCCGGTTTCCTCCCACAGTCCAAAGATGTGCAGGTCAGGTGGATTGGCCATGCTAAATTGCCCGTAGTGTTAGGTACATTAGTCAGAGGGAAAATGGTTCTGGGTGGGTTACTCTTCGGAGGGTCAGTGTGGACTGGTTGGGCCGAAGGGCCTGTTTCCAAACTGTAGGGAATCTAATTTAATCTATCATAATTTCTTGTAGACAACCTGTTCTTGGAATCGTATTTGTCCTGTCTGGCGGTTAGGATTAAACCG
The DNA here is from genome assembly GCF_037043375.1 of Chiloscyllium plagiosum. Lineage (NCBI taxonomy): Eukaryota > Metazoa > Chordata > Chondrichthyes > Orectolobiformes > Hemiscylliidae > Chiloscyllium > Chiloscyllium plagiosum. The sequence continues at coordinate 91,269,907 of NW_028270165.1, read as the reverse complement.
TTACTTCTGCGATTGATGGTTAGGTTCACATTTGTTACTTCTGCATTTGCAGTTTTTTTTCACTGGATTGACATCAGTCTGTGGTTTCTTGTTTGTTCTGAGTTGTGAGTATCTGCCTGACTCAGTCCCACCGAGTTAGCGAAGCAGAAGCCATTTTGTCCTACTTCCCATGTTAAAGTGGAGATTTGAGGTGGCCCAGGGAATCCTTTGAGAACTCAGACCTGTAAAGCCTCTCTCTTGGTTTGTCCTGGAGATCATACTCTTTGGAAGCCTGGAATAAAAATCTCTCATCATAAAGTCCCAAAATGCAATTCAATTCAATCCATAGCAGATAAGCACTAAGTTAATTCTCAACAGGATTCAACAGCCTCAGCACTAAAATGGTCTCTCTCTCTCGTGTCCTTTTGAAATCTCAAGACAGCAAAGAATTATTTTGTGAATGCCCTGCTTGCAAGGGGTAGTAAGAATCCGTTACAATGGACAAGCTCCACCCATTAATTACAAAGCTATGGATAGTACCGAGTCTTGTTTCAGGGTCAGATTCAAAGACTATCATTCATTTCACAAGGGAACGGCTGTGAATGTTATCACTTGGGGTCCTGTTCACACAGATTCACCGATGCTGAGGCAAACGTTCTTAATTGCCTCACAGCATCCTGTTATCACTTGGTGAGCCCAGGTGTCCCTATCTTTAAGTTCTCTCCTCTTTCTGAGCCTTCCTGTCTGTTTATTTTCTAATGCAGTAAAGGTATTCAATAATTCAGCATTACATTTTAGTCTGGATGTTTAAAGGCAAGTTTTAAGGCTATAGACTTTATCACCCAGATGCCCCCACCCTCATTCCTCCCTTTGATTGCACCACGATCACTGAAAGAGAAGGCTAGTCCAAACAAATGCCCTTCAAGGTGGTCCAGCCATCAACATCCTGTAGAGCGGCACCACCATCTTCGCAGCTCATCTGGTCATATTTATCATCGCCATCGACACGTGTGGGTGAGCCATCGGATCGCAAAAGGAGCATCTTCTGGGGCAAATCTATATCACTAAGGGACCTCATAAGCCTAGCAATTAAATACCTAACAATACCAACAAACGGACATAGTTAAATTGATAAGCCAATCGTACCATCAGCCCGATCTGCAGTTTCCCCAACTGGTCCCTTCAGTCATTCTGTCAAGGAATACCTGGATCTCTTCTTGTATCTTAGTAATTTTGCCAGTCAGATCGGGAATGCCTGTAGTGCATTTATCTTGGACAATGGTGCAGATCTCACTCTCCTGGGCAAGTATATAGTCTAAGGCAGACCGATTCTGCACAGAGTAAAGACACAGGTCTGATAATCCCAGTTTAGTCTGTTCCAGAGCCTCTTTAGTCTTATTTCCTCGAAAGGTCAGGCCGCACAAGAGGGAATTGTGGTTCTGTTAACTTGTTACCCCTGCCGATCCTTCCAACCCCAGGGTACTCTGGATTCCCCGGCCTATCGGGTGTCCTGTATTGTCACCCAGTCCCTTGGGATCCTTCCAGTTGGAGCAAGGTTGGCTGAGACCGACCGCTGCATCCTCCTCAGATGGAGGTTCCATCGACTTGTCCACTGGCCAGGACAAGGTACTGTTGTGGGAACATGGGCTCTGATAGTGACCTTATGAGGGACATCTTTGCCATCCAGGACAAAGAAATTGGTAGCTTTACCTTAGCTGAAGAAATAATAGTCTGGTTTGGTGTATATTACGGAGAGTTTCTCAAAATAGGTTACTGAAATGTTACAGCAGGGGGTGTGGTCAGGTCTACAGGAGGAAAGGGTTGACGTTTTGCAAGAGGAGTTGCTTGAGAGCTGTAAAAAATGGGCCAAGTGACTCGAGCACTCGCACTGTATGGGAGACAATGGTCCTCAGAATGCTGTTCCCATTGGGCTCTCCCTTAGCTCTATTGTACATAGTCTTGGTGACAGTATCAGGTTCTGAAAAGAGAAAAGGCCTATAAATGCGCAAGGGAAGGGTTCCGTTCCAGGTCCATGTGCCACATAAGTCCTACTGTACCCGAGCCAGTGTTACACCAGCTGTTTGTATACACAGACCAGAGCTATTGGAAAGTGATATTTCTCTTCGCAGGGTCGGCAGTAGGAAGTCTGATGAATAGATTGGAATCGGGGATTGGGGGCGGGGCAAGTGAGTCATCTCCCGATAGAGAGGAGAGAAATACTACTGCCTCTGGGGTGAAGAGCGTTCTGTGGGCCTGTATAAATAAGTTGTTTGTGGATTGAGGAGTTTCCCCTATCTGGCTTCCCTTTTCTCGAGTCGGCCTTCCTGCAAAAAGGGATGGTGTTCCTGAGTTGATCATTTTTATCCTCACTAGGCTTGCGTCTGCAGGTAAAATAAAAAAAAATGGTAACTCCCACTGATTTCTACTGTCCAGATGGACCATCTGGTCTTTCTGATCGAAGAGTCCATTGCAATAGTCAATCTTCATCACGTTCCACACGTCAAAGGCGTCTGGTCCGGTGCACTGGACAACATCATCTCAGCATGGGTGGTGGATAATCTCTGATCATTCCTGGTCGCATCCATACTTAGTAGCTTTACCCATCAGAATGTTGTACGTGATCAGAAAGGTAAGGAGATAGGCGATCCCCCACAAGTCCCTCCTCTTAGTTCAAGTATCTGTCATAAGATTAACATGAGAATAACAGCAAGATTCAAAAACCCAACAGGACAAGGTCCATTCCTTTTGTTGGGATTCCAGGATTCTCTCCTCCTCTTCCCCCCTTTTGATTGGTGCGGTCAATCAATTGACAATGGTGCAGTTGGACCCAAGCTGAGCGCCCAACGACTGCGACTGCCGTAGGGGTGGGAAGTAAAACCTGGAAGGGGCCATCACAACAAGGTTGGAGACCTTTGACAGTTCAGTTCTTGACAAGCACCAACGAACCAGGCTCGACCCGTGACGAGGTTGAAAGGGAGGGAACATCGCTGTAGGCCGCACGCTCCTGGGAGTGAAAGGCACGCATCATGTTAGAGCAAGAACATAACCACTCATTGCTTCGGTCATGTGGTGGAAGTGGACTGAGAAGGGAGCCGAATCGTTCCAAGGGGTACGGAGGGGGTGATCAGAGAGACTCTCAGCTGGAGACAGTCGTGTCTTGCTCGCAGACATGGATCGCATCTTGAATAAGGCCACAGGGATTAGCATAACCAGGAGAGGCCAGACTCTGCCATCCATTTGGCAAGTTTAGTCTTGAGTCTGGTTAAAACATTGAATAAGGCCGGACGCCTGAGAATGATAAGCACCATGCAGTTGCCGACAAACACAAAGCTGGGAACAGAGTTCTCCGTTAATATTACCTACAAAGTGTGGTCGATTGTCCGAGCTAATGCACGCAGGTATACTGAAGCAGGGAATTATTTCCTTGAACAAAATCTACACCACAGTCTCAGCAGTCGCGTTAGGAGGAGGGGAGGCTTCAATCCACTCAGAAAAGACATCAGCAATAAGCAAAACACATTTATAGCAACTCAACTGATTTCTCCAACTCAATGAAGTCCAGTTGAAGTGTCTCCAAGGGACCCTCCAGCAAGGGAGTTCTCATAGAGATACTTGAACTAAGAGGTGGGCGATCGCCTACTCACTGACCTGTTTGATCACGTACAACATCCTGATCGGGAAAGCCACTGACTGAGTATCGATGCGATCTGGAACGATCTGAGATTATCCTGGTGTCATCTGGTGCAACAGACCAGACGCTTTCAACGTGGAGTCACTTGAGCAATGGCATGAGCTGCCAGAGGTAGTAGTGGGTGCTGGTACGATGACAAGTTAATAGGCTCCAGGATGGGCATCTGAATATGAAGGGTTCAGATGGGTCAGGGCCAAGTGATGGCAAACGGAACTGGAGTCATAGAGATGTACAGCACAGAAACAGACCCTTCGGTCCAACTCGTCCTTGCTGACAAGATAGCCAACCCAATTGAGTCCCAGCTGCCAGCACCCGGCCTTAATAGAGGCCAAGTGATGGCAAACGTGACTAGATTAATTTAGGATATCTGGGCAGGTTGGGCCAAAGGGTCTGTTTCTGTGCTGTGTGATTCTAATTGTCTTCAGTGAAATCAGAAGTGTGGTTGTGAAGGCTGGACTTTCAGAGCATGTTTTGCCCTGACTGGGAGCAGAAGAGTTTGACTGAGGTGTGTTGGTGTTAATGCCTTGATGTCTAATTTTGCTCCCACCTTCCCGGGGTCATTAACCATTTTGTGTCTGGTCCTTCCTCAAGAAGTTGTTTTGCAGGTTTACCCTGAATGGACACTTTTTTGCTTCTCAAAATCAGACCTGCTCACTCTCAGCAGGATCCCAGTGTTGTGAAAGATATTAACTTTCAGGTGGAGGTATCCAAAATTCAGAGAGATGTCAGTCTTGATGTTTTTGCTTTTTCTGCCCCTGTAAGATCCTGAATCAGCACCTTCAGGGGAATTAGTTAGAGCGGAGTGAGAACAGAGCGGGAGAGAGAGTGGGATGGTGCTTTCAATTTTGTGGAACAACAAAAGAATATTCCACAGAAAGTAGAATTGCTTGTTCTGAATTTCTACCTTGCACTGATAGTGATGACGTTTGTAATCTCTTTTTGCAGAGTATTTGAAAATCGGAAGACTGAAGTTTCAAAATCAACGGATGAAGGGCTTATGCCCGAAACATTGACCCTCCTGCTCCTCGGATGCAGCCTGACCTGCTGTGCTTTTCCAGCGCCACATTTTTCGACTGACTGTCCAGCATCTGCAGTCCTCACTTTGATGTCAATGTCTGACAGTCACTCAATCCATCGGGACCGCAACGATTTTTGACTGTGATTTCTGTGAGAAGGATCAACGCTTTTTGGTTCCTGTTTGAGGATGTTTTCAGCATCAGTGGGACTGGACGAGAGACCCCACTGTTGCAGTGCACTGTGCGTGGAGCCTGAAACAGGAATACGGCCTGGGAAGGCATTTCACGGCAGGGAGGGGCTCAACACGTGTTTGTATGCAGCTGAAGCTGTGGCCATGCAGAAATCTGAGGAATCCCACCCCGTGGACAAACGATGGAAGTGTGGTGACTGTGGGAAAGCCTTCCGTTTCCCGTCTGTCCTGGAGACTCATCGGCGCAGTCACACCGGGGAGAGGCCATTCCCCTGCACCGACTGCGGGAAGGCCTTCAGCACATCCTCCCACCTGCTGGCCCACCAGCGTGTCCACACGGGGGAGAGGCCCTTCAGCTGCCCCGAGTGCGGGAAGTCCTTCAGCACATCCTCCCACCTGCTGACCCACCAGCGGATCCACACGGGGGAGAGGCCGTTCACCTGCTCTCAGTGCGGGAAGGGCTTCAGGTATTCCGCCCATCTGCTGATCCACCGGCGGGTCCACACGGGGGAGAGGCCCTTCAGCTGCCCCGAGTGCGGGAAGTGCTTCAGCACTTCTTGCAATCTGCTGACCCACCAGCATGTCCACACGGGGGAGAGGCCGTTCACCTGCTCTCAGTGCGGGAAGGGCTTCACCTGCTCCTCCAACCTGCAGAGCCACCAGCGGGTCCACACGGGGGAGAGGCCCTTCAGCTGCCTCAAGTGTGGGAAGGCCTTTACCCAGGTCTCCACCCTGCTGACCCACCAGCGGGTCCACACCGGGGAGAGTCCGTTCACCTGCTCTCAGTGCGGGAAGGGCTTCACCCGCTCCTCCCACCTGCGGAAGCACCAGCGAGTTCACGTGCCATCGCCGGGGGATTGAAGGAGTGACGGCCGAGTGCCATTATCGATTGGATATCAACCCGTTTCCGGGGACTCCCGGGTTTGAATCCCACCGTGACAGATGGCAGAATTGGTATTCGGTCAGAAATGTGGAGTTCGGAATCTAACGATGAGACCGTTTCAGGGAGGGGGTGGTGCGGGGGAGAAAGCCCCCATCTGTATCACTCTCTCCCTTGTTAGGGAAGGGAACCGCCGTTGTGGGAAAGGATTCACTCAGTCGTTCCAGCTGCATCCTTTACCCGGTCTGGCCTACACGTGATTCCAGACCCACAGCAGTCTGGTTGACTCTGCCAGTGTGGGGAGGCCAGTGTAAAGGAGCCGGGAGAAACTTAGTTGGAGACAGGGAATGGGTTGAAATTGCTGAGTGAGGCAATACTTCCTCCGGGTTATGGCTGTACCAAGGATCCAATTACAAATGGACAACTTGGCGCTGGCCAACCTTGAAGAAGTCTTCCTCCTCTCTACAACAATCTCCCACTGCAACTCTCAGGTCATTTCCTCTGCCCTGCAGCTCTTCACCCATGTCCTGAAACAGACTCGCTACCACAGCCATATTTGCTTCCTCGGTGCCTGCCTCCGTAAGCAACTCATCCTACACGGATTCCGGACCACCTTTAAACCAGCCGAGTTCGGACCCAACAGGACAAACAGTACAGACTACAGATTCAAAAACACCAGCAACGGTTCTCCGTCAAGATCCTCTACTCCACGCTTGCAGCAATGCGCCGGCACCTAACCTCTCTCCAGTCTGCCCTGCCTCAGCTGAGGGCCACACTCTCTCAGAATTGCAAAGGACCCACTCGACTACATCCTCAGGAGAATTCATACTCTCAACAAACAGTATTTCAACTCCATCTCAAACATCAAAAACTGTAAGTACAACAAACTTTTATCTATCCACCTCCATAACCAGTGCTCCTCAAACATTCCAGAAGGTTCCCCCGGCCTCTGAAACTGCTCGGATGCCATTAGCCATACGGCTGGTGCAGCTGCCACCCCCACGCTGATTGATGTCACTTCTGCCCCCATCATGGCCACTCCCACAGCCACTTCCACCCCTCTCAATTCCTCATGCATCACGTGACATCACTTCCGCCCCTCACATCATCGCTGATGTCACACGCTCAGTGACTTCCGCCACCCCTACTGCTGTGTCTGCCATCACTTCCGCCCCCACCAGCGCCACTCGCCTGCATTCTGCTGACATGCCCCCCACTGATCCCACTGTCACCATTCCTGGCCCCCAGAACTCTGAGGGGAACAGCACCCCTGCTCATGACTCCACCCCCATTCCCTCCACCATCACACCCACTCCAGTTACCGGCTCCGCCACCACTCCCAGCTCCAGACCCACACCAGATCCCAGCTCTGCCGAGTTTTCACCATCCGTCCAGACCTCCCCCTCACTGAGGACGAACGATCAGTCCTCACAAAGGACTCACCTTCATCCCCCTCCGTCCACGCATCAATGAATTTAATACACGCCGTGACATCAAACACTTCCGCCGCCTCTGCCTCCGAGCTTACTTTCACAATCTGGACTCCTGCCCACCTTCCGAGGACCCCTTCACCCACCTCCAACGCACTGCATCCACCTGGACACCCCGCGCTGGCCTATTACCTGCTCTCGACCTCTTCATTTCCAACTGCCGCTGGGACATTAACCACCTCAACTGTCTACCCCCATCCCCCACTCCAACCCCTCACCCTCACAACTCGCAGCACTCCAATCCCTCTGCTCCAATCCTGAAGAAGGGCTTATGCCCGAAACGTCGATTCTCCTGTTCCCTGGATGCTGCCTGACCTGCTGCGCTTTTCCAGCAACACATTTTCAGCTCCAATCCCGACCTCACCATCAAGCCAGCAGATAAAGGGGGCGCAGTGGTAGTCTGGCGCACTGACTTCGACACCGCTGAAGCCAAACGCCAACTCGATGACACCTCTTCCGACTGCCTCCTCGACCATGACCCCAACCCCCATAACCAACCCATCATCTCCCAGACCATACAGAACCGCATCACCTCAGGAGATCTCCCACCCACAGCTACCAACCTCATAGTCCGGGAACCCGCACTACCCGGTTCTACCTCCTTCCCAAGATCCACAAGCCTGGCCGACCCATTGTCTCAGCATGCTCCTGCCCCACTGAACTCATTTCTACCTACCTCGACACTGTCCTAACCCCCCTAGTCCAGGAACTCCCCACATACGTTCGAGACACCACCCATGCCCTCCAACTCTTCCAAGACTTCCGTTTCCCCGGCTCCTAACACCTCCTCCTCATCATGGATATCCAATCCCTCTACATCTCCATTCGCCACGACCAGGGCCTCCAAGCCCTCCATTTTTTCCTCTCCCAACGTCCCCAACAGTACCCTTCCACCGACACTCTCATTCGTTAGGCTGAACTGGTCCTCACCCTTAACAATTTCTTCTTCGAATCCTCCCACTTCCTCCAGACCAAAGGGGTAGCCATGGGCAACGTATGGGCCACAGGTATGCCTGTCTCTTTGTTGGCTACGAAGAGAATTGATGTTCTGTAATTACACTGGCACCACTCCCCACCTCTTCCTCCACTACATTGATGACTGCATTGGTGCCACCTCGTGCTCCCGCGAGGAGGTTGAGCAATTCATCAACTTCACCAACACATTCCACCCTGACCTTAAATTTACCTGGACCTTTCCATCTCCATTAGTGACGACCAACTTGACACCGACAGTTTTTACAAACCCACCGACTCCCACAGCTACCTGGATTACACCTCTTTCCACCCTACCTCTTGCAAAAATGCCATCCCGTGTTCCCAATTCCTCCGCCTCTGCCGTATCTGCTCCCAGGAGGACCAGTTCCACCACAGAACACACCAGATGCCCCCCCCTTCTTTAGAGACCGCAATTTCCCTTCCCACGTGGTTAAAGATGCCCTCCAATGCATCTCGTCCACATCCCGCACCTCTGCCCTCAGACCTCACCCCTCCAACCGTAACAAGGACAGAACGCCCCTGGTGCTCACCTTCCACCCTACCAACCTTCGCATAAACCAAATCATCTGCCGACATTTTCGCCACATCCAAAAAGACCCCACCACCAGGGATATATTTCCCTCCCCAGCCCTTTCTGCCTTCCGCAAAGATCGTTCCCTCAGTATCTACCTGGTCAGGTCCACGCCCCCCCCCACAACCCACTCTCCCATCCTGGCACCTTCCTCTGCCACCGCAGGAATTGCAAAACCTGCGCCCACACCACTTCCCTCACCTCCATCCAAGGCCCTAAAGGAGCCTTCCACATCCATCAAAGTTTTACCTGCACATCCACCAATATCATTTTATTGTATCTGTTGCTCCCGATGCGGTCTCCTCTACATCGGGGAGACTGGGCGCCTCCTAGCAGAGCGCTTTAGGGAACATCTCCGGGACACCTGCACCAATCAACCAAACCGCCCCGTGGCCCAACATTTCAACTCCCCCTCCCACTCTGCTGAGGACATGGAGGTCCTGGGCCTCCTTCACTGCCGCTCCCTTGCCACTAGATGCCTCATTATTTGCGTCGGAACACTTCAACCCCAGGGCATCAATGTGGACTCAACAGTTTCCTCAGTTCCCCTTCCCCCACCTCACCCTAGTTCCAAACTTCCAGCTCAGCAATGTCCCCATGACTCGTCCTACCCGCTTATCTTCTTTTCCACCTATCCACTCCACCCTCCTCCTTGACCTATCACCTTCATCCTCTTCCCCCACTCACCTATTGTACTTTATGCTACTTTCTCTCCACCCCCCCCCACCCTCCTCTCACTTGTCTCTCCACCCCCCCCACCCTCCTCTCACTTGTCTCTCCACCCTTCAGGCTCTCTGCCTTTATTCCTGATGAAGGGCTTTTGCCCGAAACATCGATTTTACTGATCCTCAGATGCTGCCTTAACTGATGTGCTCTTCCAGCACTAATAATCCAAAATCTGGTTTCCAGCATCTGCAGTTATTGTTTTTACCCAATAGTACAAACAGGGTGGGGAAGTGTGGTGTGGGGGGGTGAGGAGGGGGGCAAGTGTGGTGTGGGGGGGGGGGAGAGGAGGAGGGCAAGTGTGGTGTGTGCACACTTGAGCTGTTCAAAAGGCAACTGCTTTTTCTCTGCCTTTTTGCTGGGGGGATCTGAAGCTGTAACAAAGTTTAGTTGCAATAAAGGTTACCTGAACTTCCCGCCGGGCTCAGACTCTCATTGAAAGCTTTGAGCTCTAAGAGGTTTTTGTTTTAAAGCTGCTCATTTCTTTTAGCCTCCTGCACTAAGTTTAGAACATAGAACAATCCAGCGCAGGGGAACTCAACTAGGCGGGCATTTTTTTTAATGTAAGGTGAGAGATTTAAAAGGAACCGGAGGGGCAACATTTTGAAAGAGAGTGATTTGCATGTGGAATGACCTTGCTGAGGATGTGGTAGATGCAGGTACAGTTACAACATTTAAACGACATTTGGATGGGTACATGAATAGAAAGGTTTAGAGGGATATGGGCCAAATGCAGGCAAGTGGGACTGGTTTAGTTTGGAATAATGGTCGGCATGGACGAATTGGACCGAAGGGTCTGTTTCTGTGCTGTATACCTCTATTGAAACCAGGAGAATTCTGAACGGGGCTTGACAGGATAGATGCAGATAAAATGCTCCTTTGGTGGAGAGGGTCATCGATTTCTGACAATGTGGAAGAAGGCCATTCAGCCCATCTATTTCACTCTGGCCCTCTGAACAGGATCCCACCCGTACCCAACCCCTTACTGCGTATTTCCCATGGCCAATGCACCCTAACCTGTACATCCCTGGTCACTATAGGTAACTTAGCACGGCCAATTCTCCCTAACCTACACCAGAATCTATAACTTACCTTCTCAAGAATGTAATTTAAATGCAGAGCTTTTCTCAGTAAAATGTCAGTCTGACTCAACATTGGGACACAGACAGAATTCACACCTACTGTCTCTACTTATAAATAGGGCAACGTCTCTTCGAAATGTAGATTCATTTAGATAAAACTGCGTCACTTTACATGTGAAGATATCCCTTTGAATGTGCCACATCCCTTTGAAATATAATCTCGTCCATTTAAACCTCTTTATTTGCAGAAATACCCGTTAAAATGTCCACGTCCCTTTAAAATGCAGATTGCCCCCTTTCGATATGACGCCGTTCCGTTAGATGTGGGAATATCTGTTTAAATTGAGCCGTGAGCTTTCCCAATGTAGACAGGGCTCCTGGAAACGTGGCAGTGTCCCCCCTGCAGCTGCAGAGCGAGACAGGAGAGTTTGTTTTTGTGAATGAGCAGTTGTAGCGCGAGGTGGCTGTTGCTTGGTGACGGTGAAGCTCCCCCGCCCCGCCCATCCCCCGGCCCGGCCCCGCCCACCCCGGCCCGGCCCCGCCCCCGCCCATCCCCCCGTGCAGACGTCACGCGGGGCCGAAGGCGGTTGGGAGGAGAAGTCGCTCGAGCGGGGAAGCGGCGGGAGGGCGGCCGTTAGGAAAATGGCGCCGCGCGGCCCGGGGCAGACACCCGTCACTGGCCGCCGCCTTCCTGGCGCAGCTGTTGTGTCACGGCCACACCGGCCGGCTGTACAGCAGCCAGGAGCCGGTGAGCATTCTGGAGGCGGATGGGGTTAAGGGCCTGCTTGGGAACTCGTCGGCCGCCGGGGTGGTGGAGTTCTACTGGTCGTGGGGCGGCCCCTGTGTCAACTATGGGGCCACCTGGAAGGTACTGGGCCCGGGACGTGAAAGGTGAGGCAGGTTGTGGGGGGGACGGAGGGGAAGGAATGTGGGGCCTGTCCTGTCATAGTGACATTTTACACTCACTTTCCATCGGCTTTTACTGGCGCTTGTGCTGTTTCCCCCCTCACTGTGTGTTTAATCCTTGTGCTGTTTGCCCCTCACTGTGTTTAATCCTTGTGCTGTTTGCCCCTCACTGTGTGTTTAATCCTTGTGCTGTTTGCCCCTCACTGTGTGTTTAATCCTTGTGCTGTTTACCCCTCACTGTGTGTTTAATCCTTGTGCTGTTTACCCCTCACTGTGTGTTTAATCCTTGTGCTGTTTGCCCCTCACTGTGTTTAATCCTTGTGCTGTTTGCCCCTCACTGTGTGTTTAATCCTTGTGCTGTTTTCCCCCTCACTGTGTGTTTAATCCTTGTGCCGTTTGCCCCTCACTGTGTGTTTAATCCTTGTGCTGTTTGCCCTTTGCTGTTACTTGTGCAATTGCTGAGGGTAGTGTGTAAATACTAGTGAAGGATACTGTGCACCAGCATGTACATGTTCCTCAGTCATTGAAGGGGCAGGACCTGTTGAGAATGGTTAGTAAAGCATGTGGTGCACTAAGCCTTGTTAACATGGATATAGTTTGTTATTTGGAAAAGTAGACTTTTTATTATTTAGAGTCATAGAGATGTACAGCACGGAAATAGACCCATTCGGTCCAACCTGTCCATGCCAACCAGATATCCTAAATTAATCTAGTCCCCTTTGCCAGCACTTGACTCACATCCCTCTAAACCCTTCTTATTCAGATACCCAGCCAGATACCTTTCAAATGCTCTAATTATACCGGCTTCCACTACTTCCTCTGGCAGCTCATTCCATAGATGCACCTCCCTCTGCATGGAAACGTTGCCCCTCAGTTACCTTTGTGGTCTCACCCTAAGCCTATGCCCTCTAGTTGTGAATCTCACCCCAACACTGAGGAAAAGACTTACACATTGAGCAGCCAGACAAATGCAAAAGCAATCAAATATTGAGCCACATGGAAAAAAAATTATGGCTGTACCCTTTTTGTTCTCCCATAGGAATTTGGACACTTAAAATCTGTCAATGACACCAGCATTGCTACAGTGTATATTGTGTACACTCCTCAGTGTCAACAAGCAGGGCACACGTTTGCTGGTGTCACCAAAACATTGGGCATGTTCCTCGCTGTCGGCAGAAAAGGGGCGAGACCTACGTTTGATGGACAAATAAGGAGCACTGGAGGACCGGAGGGAGAATTGTCCTCCTGCCATTCGGAGCTCCCCTATTGGTGAATGTGGAAGTTGGACCATGAGGTTCTGAAGCTCCTGCTCCTCTCTCTGAATGAAGATTGAGGTTCACCTCAGACTGCAACTTCTTTCCTCTGTCCAACATCTGAGAGTACGGCACTCTCTTTTCTCACCCCCATTTCCATTTACGTTTCATTCTGAGGTTCAGTTGTTGACTTGGAGCAACTGAAAGGAATGGGAGTGAATCCAGGTGAGGGGACAGAGTCGGGAAAAGTTGGTCCAAGCCTTTGTTCTCAATTAGCAAAATAGACCGGCAGGAGATTGAAAGAACGCAGCAAGCTAGGCAGTATCAGAAGGTGGAGAAGTTGAGGCATCTGGTGTAACCCTTGTTCAGGACTGGGGGTGGGTATAGGGAGAGCTGTGGAACAAGGGTGTGCTGGGGTCAGGGTATTGAAGTGGGGAAAGGTGGAGACAGGTAGAGGGTACAATAGACAATAGGTGCAGGAGTAGGCAATTCTGCCCTTCGAGCCAGCACCACCATTCGTTGTGATAATGGCTGATCATCCTCAATCAGTATCCTGTTCCTGCTTTATCCCCATAACCTGGTACGACCTGGTTGGTGAATGGGAGGAAGGAATCTAGTTGGCAGGGAAGAGTGGAAGGGGTTGGGAAGTGTGTTGGGGGATGGGATGGGAGATTATTTGAAATTGGAGAACTCAATGTCGTGTCTTCCGGGCTGTTGACTGCTCAGACAGAAGATGAGGTTTTGTTCCTCCAATTTGTGGTTTGGTTTGTTGTGGTAATGGAGGAAGCCAAAGATAGTCATGTCAGAAGGGGAGTGGGAAGGGGCTTTAAAATGGGTGGAGACTGGGAAGTCAGCTCAGCCTCTGCGGACCCCTGCTGTGATGCTCAGCAAACCGTTCCCCAAGTTTACGCTCGGTCTCCCCGATGTAGAGATGACCACAATTGGCAAAGCACAGCAGGTCAAGCAGCATCCGATCAGTAGGACAGTCAAAGTTTTGGCCACGAACCCTTCATCAGGAATGATGCGTGGATGTTCAGAGGCGCATCAGTGTCCTTCTGTGGCAGTTGTCAGACAGGTGCAGCAGGCAATGAGCAAGGTAAGTGGTGTATTAGCAAGAGGAAATAAGTTCAGAAGTGGGGATGTCTTCCTGCAGTTAGGGGGTTATTGAATATATTCAAGGCTGAGTTCATCTGATTTTTATGTGAATGTTTATGGGGAAGGCAAGAAAATGGTTTTAAGACTAGTACAGGGCCGAGTTACAGAGCCATGCAGCACAGAAACAGCCCCTTCAGTCCAACTGGTGAAAATGGAGGGACTGATTGTGGGATGGCGATTTTCAGCTTCCAAGGAATAAGAGAGGAAAGAGTTCACTATAAATTAGAATTTATGGGATCGGTTGATGAGCCGAGGAGTGTCAGTTGGTGTTTAATTTAGAGAAATCAGAGGTTTGCATTTTGGTCAAGCAATCCAGGCAGGACTGACACAGTTAAGGGGAGTGTTGCAGAATAAAGAGACCTTGGAGTGCTGGAGTCTCAGGTGGACAGATTAGTGAAGGCAGCGTTAGGTTTGCTTTCCTTCATTGCTCATAGCATTGAGTATAGGAGTTGTGAGATCATGTTATACATACTTCCCACTCGAACGTGTTATCTAACTGCTTAACTGTTTCTGTTCTTTGGTATGTTAATCCCAGAACCTGTTTTCAGTAATTTTCTCAAGAACGTAATTTAAATGCAGAGCTTTTCTATCAAAAATGTCAGGCTGACTCGACATTGGGACCCAGACAGAATTCACACCTATTGGTGGGTAGGCTGGGACTTTTTTCACTGGAGCATAGGAGGTTGAAAGGTGAAGGTATCGGGTGCCTCATTAGCAAGTTTGCAGATGGGCATTCAGATTGATGGAATATCAGATAGTGAAGGGGACTGTCAGACAATACAGCAGAATATAGATTGGAGAATTGGGAAGAGAAATGGCAGATGGAGTTCAATCCAGACAAATGCGAGGTGATGCATTTTGGAAGATGCAATTCAAGAGCGAGCTATACAGTAAATGGAAAGGTCCTGGGGGAAATTGATGTACAGAGAGATCTGGCTGTTTGGGTCTATTGTTCTCTGAAAGTGGCAATGCATGTCAATAGAGTGGTCAAGGCAGCATACAACACGCGTTCCATCATCGGACGGATTGAGTAAAAGAGCTGGCAGGTCATGTTAAAGTTATATAAGATTTTGGTTTGGCGCATTTGGAATACTGCGTACGATTCCGGGTCGCCAGATTTCCAAAAGGATGTGGATACGTTTGGAGAGAGTGCAGAGGAGGTTCACCAGGATGTTGCCTGTTATGGAGAGCACGAGCTATGAGGAGAGGTTGAGTAGATTAGGATTATTTTCATTGGAAATAAGGAGGTGGAGGGTGGGGGTCCTGATTGAGGCCGAAAAACCATGAGGGGTCTAGACAGGGGTGGATAGGAAGAATTGTTTTCCCAGAGGGGAAGACTTAATTACTCAGGGTCACGAATTCAAAGTGAGAGGGGAAAGGTTTGAGGGAGATGTACATGGAAAGTTCTTTACACTGAGGGTGGTGGGTGCCTCGAATGCATCGCCAGCGGAGGCAGTAGGGTTGGGATCGATAGCGTCATTTAAGATGTAGCTAGACAGATACATGAATGGGCAAGGAGCAGAGGGATACAGATCCTTTGAAAATAGGCGGCAGGTTTAGATAAGAGTATCTCGATCAGCATAGCCTTGGAGGGCTGAAGGGCCTGTTCCTGTGCTGTAAGGTTCTTTGTTCTCTTTATAGAGGTTTACAAAACCATGAGGGGCAAAGATAAGGTGAACGGCATGAGTCGTTTCAAGATTAGGGAGCAAATTAAGGTGAGAGGAGAAAGATTTAAAAAACACATGAGGAGCACCTTTGTTTTAAACAGTGGTTTGTGTGGAATGAATGTCCAGAGGAAATGGTGGATGCAGGTTGAGTAACAACGTTTAAAAGACATTTGGATAAGTACATGAGTAGGAAAGGTTCATGGGGATATGGGGCAAACACAGGCAGGTGGGACTAGTTTAGTTTGTGAATATAGTCAGCATGGACTAGTTGGGCTGAAGGGTCTGTTTCTGTGCTGTATGACTCTGTAACTGTTCTGTACTGGTCTTGAAACCATTTTACTTGCCTTCCCCCATAAACATCCACTTCATGGTTGTTCTAAAATCAGATGAACTCAGCCTTGAATATATTCAATGACCCCCTAACTGCAGGACGACATCCCGACTTCTGAAATCAATTCCTCTTGCTAATATTCCTCTTGCCTCGCTGATTGCTTGCTGCATCCGTCTGACAACTGGCAGTGACTGGTGTGGAAGGACGCTGAGGCCACGTTTTACATCCACACATCATTCCTGAGGAAGGGCTCATGCCTGAAACGTCGATTCTCCTGCTCCTCGGATGCTGTCTGACCACCTGTGCTTTTCCAGTGCCACACTTTTCGACACTCATCTCCAGCATCTGCAGTCCTCACTTTCTCCACATCCCAATATGTCACCATTTAAACAACGTACCTCCTTTCAGCAGTTATTTTTTCATAACCGAGGCTATAACTTCACACTGTGGGCCTGCATTTGCCGTGCGTTTGCCAATTGAGACACAGTCCTGGACAAACGTTTCCCGACTCTGTCCCTTCCCTAGATTCACTCGCTTTCTTTTCAGTTGCTGCAAGTCAACAATTTAACCCCAGAATGAAAAAACGAAATGGTAAAGACAGTGCCGTACTCACAGATGGCGGAGAGAGGAAGGGCGTTGCAGTCTGAGGTGAAGCTCGATCTTCATTTGGAGAGGAGCAGCAGCATCAGCTTCAGAACCTGATGGTCCATCTTCCGCATTCAGACAGTTGGGGAGCTCTGATTGGCAGGAGGACCAAGCTCCTTGTCTGGCTTCTCATTGATCCATTTACAGAAGGGTTTGCACTGTTTCTGCAGACAGAGCATGCGCGGCTTTTGCTGAACCAGCATAGAGTCAGAAGTGTACAGCATGGAAACAGACCCTTCGGTCCAACCCGTCCATGCCGACCAGATATCCCAACCCAATCTAGTCCCGTTCCTCAACACCTAGCCCACATCCTTCCAAACCTTTCCTATTCATATACCCATTCAAATGCCTCTTAATTGTTGCATTTGTACCAGCCTCCACCACTCCCTCTGGCAGCTCATTGCATAAACGTACTACGCTCTGTGTGAAAAAATTGCCCCGTAGGTTTCTTTTCTATTTTTCCCCTCTCACCCGAAATCTATGCCCTCTAGTTCTGGACTCCCCAACCCAAGGGAAAAAACTTTGTCTATTTATCTTGTCCATGCCCCTCATAATTTTTTAAACCTTTATAAGGTCACCACTCAGCCTCTGACACTCCAGGGAAAACAGCCCCAGCCTGTTCAGCCTCTCCCTCCAACTGTACCTCTTATGCTCGCATCCAAATCATTTATATAAGTGACAAAAAGTAGAGGACCGAGCACCGAACCTTGTGGCACTCCACTGGTCGCAGGCCTCCAGTCTGAAAAACACCCCTCCACCACCACCCTCTGTCTTCTACCTTTGAGCCAGTTCTGTATCCAAATGGCTAGTTCTCTCTGTATTCCTTGAGATCTCACCTTGCTAATCAGTTTCCCATGGGGAACCTTGTCAAACGCCTTACTGAAGTCCATATACATCACATTACTGCTCTGCCTTCCTCAATCCTCTTTGTTACTTCCTCAAAAAACTCAATCAAGTTTGTGAGACATGATTTCCCACACAAAACCATGTTGACTATCCCTAATCAGTCCTTGTCTTTTCAAATACATGTACATCCTCTCCCTCAGGATTCCCTCCAACAATGTGCCCACCATTGATGTTGGCCTCACTGGTCTATAGTTCCCTGGCTTGTCCTTACCACCCTTCTTAAACAGTGGCCCAATGTTAGCCAACCTCTAGTCTTCTGGCATCTCACCTGACATGCACAGTATGCTATATGGAGATGCTGTTCCTGATGGATTTAAAGTGTCCAACTGCCACAATTTCTACCCACCCCCTCCTCCCCCCAGTCACTTGACATCACCGTGCAGGCTCCTCGCTATTTTTGATGTTCATGTTACCTAGAACCTCATGATTATATCAATCTCAATGAGGTCACCCCTCAACCTCCTGTGCTCCAGTGAAGAGATTCACAGCCTCTCCTTATAACTCAAACCCTCCAGTCTTGGTAATATCCTGGTGAATCTTTACTGAACCCTCTGTAATAGTATTCTTCCTATTACAGGGCCACCAGAAACGTTCTCAGTACTCGACAAGTGGCTTCACCAACATCCTGTACAACTTCTAAATGATGTCCCAACTCCTTTATTTAATGGTGTGAACAAATAAGGTAAGTGTGCTGAATGCCTTCTGAAGCACCCTTCCAACCAGTGATGCAACTTTCAATGAAGTGTGTACCTGAACCCCCACCCCATATCCCTCTGTACAAGTCCTGCCCTTATTTTAGGAAAATGCAATCCCTCACTTTTATCTGTACCTCTCTCATACACACGCTCTCTCTCAGATGTACACACACCCTCTTACAGGCTTCTCCTCCATCACACTCCCTTTACAAAGCATGTGCACACATTCTCTCTCGCGTGCGCGCACACACACATAACGATGGGGTGCATTTGCAGAATTATATTTACAGATCTATTCAACTTTGCACAAAAAGCGCACAACATGCAGGTAGTCAATCCATGTAATATTTTATAAATTCCTAGTTTGGAAATAGTACCAGTCTGATTTAAGATTGGGATACTGACACACCTTTCATGCATTGTCTGGGCTGAGATGTCACCAGTTTAAAAAAACCCTTGTGATCTTGAGAATATGACTGAATAGTAGTACTGCGATGTACACATTAATGAAATAAAACCTGCAACCCATTCTAAAAGATGAAAGACTTAACAGCAATCTACATTTGTCAATATATCATATCAGTTGCATGACACTGTGACCTTTTGCTCTTAACTCTGTGTCTTATGATCCTGCTCCACAGTTACCCGATGAAGGAGCAGCGCTCCGAACGCTAGTGCTTCCAAATAAACCTGTTGGACTATAACCCGGTGTTGTGATTTTTAAACCGTGTCCCACCTAGTCCAACAGCAGCACCTCCACCTCCTTTCTAATGAACACAGCCCACACTTCCCAGTGCTGTCAGTAAACTGCCGCTGAAACAATGCAGTGCCTGCACTCCCGAAAAATGTAAACTTCTAACGAAACCAGCTACTCAGTCACTGCTCCATCTGATATACAACATTGGAAACTTAATGCAGAAGGCTGCAAGAAATGAGCAGCTTTAAAACAAAAACCGCTTGGAGCTCTAAGCTTTCAATGAGAGTCTGAGTCCGGCCGAATGTTCAGGTAACCTTTATAGTGTCCCAACATTGTTACAGCTTCAGTTGCCCCCAACAAAAAGGCAGAGAAAGAGTAGATGTTTGTTAGACAGCTCAACAACAGGGGGAGGAGCAAGGGGTGGAGCAAGGCCAACAGCAGGCCCCCGCACTACGCCTGCATTGCCTTGCACATTTTACAAAAATCCCTTTCCCTTCAGAGACTCCAAACAGTGTGGGAGCAGGCCACTCGGCCCAAAGACTACACACTGATTCTCCGAAGGGTAACCCACCCACGCAATTCCCCTGCCCGTATTGCTCAACATTTACCCGTGACTAATGCACCGAACCTGCACATCCCTGTGCATGATATCCCAATCCCATCTCGTCCCGCCTGCCAGCACGGGGCCCATATCCCTCCAGTTGCTTTTTAAGTGTTGTAATTGTACCAGTCTCCACCACTTCCTCTGGCAGCTTATTCCATACACGTACCACCCTCTAAATGAAAAGGTTGCCTCTTAGGTCTCTTTCATATCTTTCCCCTCTCACTGTAAACCTATGCCCTCTATTTCTGGACTCTCCCACCTCAGGGAAAAGACTTTGTCTATCTATCCTATCCATGCCCCTCATGATTTCATAAACTTCTATAAGGTCCCCCCTCAGCCTCTGACGTTCCAGGGAAAACAGCCCCAGTCTGTTCTGTCTCTCCCTATAGCTCAAATCTTCCAGTCTTGGCAACATCCTTGTAAATCATTTCTGAACCCTTAAGTTTCATAACATCTTTCTGATAGGAAGGAAACCAGAATTGCACGCAATATTCCAACTGTACAGCAGTAACATGAACTCCCAACTCCTGTACTCAATATTCTGACCAAATAAAGGAAAGCATACAAAACACCATCTTCACTATCCTATCAACCTGCGACTCCACTTTCAAGGAGCTATGAACTTGCACTCCAAGGTCTCTTTGTTCAGCAACACCCCCTAGGACCTTACCATTAAGTGTATAAGTCCTGCTAAGATTTGCTTTCCCAAAATGCAGCACCTCATATTTATCTAAATTAAACTCCATTTGCCACTTCTCAACCCATTGGCCCATCTGATCAAGATCCCATTGTAATCTGAGGTAACCTCCTTCGCTGTCCACTACACCTCCAATTTTGGTGTCATCAGCAAACTTACTATACCACTTATGCTCACATCCAAAAAGTAGTGGGCCCATTATCTATTTTCCAAGCGGAATTGACAATATATTACATGTACTGACTGCCTGCAGATTGTGCAGTCTTTCAGCAAAGTAGAATGTTTAGGGTGCAGGTTTGCTCGCTGAGCTGTAGGTTTGATATCTGGACGTTTCATTACCTGGCTAGGTAACATCATCAGTGGTGACCTCCAAGTGAAGCGAAGCTGTTGTCTCCTACTTTGTATTTATATGTTTGTTCTGGATGGGGTTCCTAGGATTTGTGGTGATATCAAAGTTATGAAGAGAGATACATATTTTGTTGAACCAAATACAATGGCAGAGCAGAGAATTTCAGAAAAGGGCAATAAATATTTACTTTTTACCCCTTATTCAACTCATTCAAGAATTTCAAATTGAATCTGAGTGAACTTGAGAGCAAATGGCAACATTCGTTTGTTAATAGACTCACTATAAATTATGAAAGATCACTTTTATCTAAGTCACAATGTTTAATCCCAAATGGAGCAATTCAGTGCAAAGTTACTTTCAACCATTTAATAAAACACTGCAAATTTTATTTCATATGAAAATACATTCATTTTATAATTTGGATACGATCTTTACAAAGGAAATATACGAAACAAAATAGCTTTCCTGAATATCAATATTGACAACAGTTATGCAGCTATTATTTGGCAATTGACCAACTAATTGAAATGATTTCAGAATAAATGAGCTGCTTCATTATTATACATTGAGATATTGCATATCTTGGCTCTCACCCAAGTATTCTCCGAAGAAAAAAATGCATCTGGATGGGGACATGAATAGGAAGAATTCAGAGGGATATGGGCCAAATGCTGGCAAATGGGTCATTAGATTAATTTAGGATATCTGGTTGGCCTGGACTGAAGGGTTTGTTTCTGTGTGCTCATTACAGACTCCCCTCTTCTGGGATCCCCATACCAGCTGTTATTTTCATGAAATAATCTGACAATTGTTGACTTCCATCAACCTATTCCATCCAGAGAAATTTCCTCTCTCTGCAAAGTATGGTTCACGTTGGCAAATTCAATCCTCCTCCGGTCCTCAAGAACGCAATCTATAATGCGCAACGTTCTCAATACCTGTTTCACGTTCAGTGGGGAAACTATTTTCAGTCCAACAGTTACACAGAATTCCTCCGAAATGTTTTGGCAAATGCACTGCTCCCACGAGAGCTCATGGGCCCACAGTTCAAATGCTTTTAACAGCTTTTTTTCTCATTTCCCTGCCTTCCCAGGATGCAGAATTTCTCCCACCAGAAATTGTTTGTCCTGAAAAAAATCCAGCAGGAACGTGATTATGGAGCTATCAGTAAAAATGCTTCATATGGGTCAACCAAGGTTAGAAATGGAAGAACATCTCTGTTCAAAGTTACTGTTCATTTGCCCTTTGTTATTCACCTTACCTCCACTCCTCGTGATTTTATCCATCTCCATGATGTCACCCCCCAACCTCCTGTGCTCCAGTGAAAAAAGTCCCAGCCTGTCATTATAACTCAAACCCTCCAGTCCTGGCAACATCCTGGTAAATTTTTACCGAACCCTCTCTAATAGTATTCTTCCTATTACAGGGACACGAGAACCATACTCAGTACTCTGAAAGTGGCCTCACCAACATCCTGTACAACCTCAACATGATGTCCCAACTCCTATACTCAGTGGGGTGAACAATGAAGGCAAGTGTGCTAAACGCCTTCTTAACCACCCTGTCTCGCAGCGAAGCAACTTTGAAAGAACTGTGTACCTGAACCCCACCATGTCTCTCTCTTACAGCATGACATAGGGCCCTACCATTAACTGTACAAGTCCTGACCGTCCTTGCTTTAGCAAAACGCAAGCCCTTGCTTTTATTCATACCTCACTCATACACACGTGCTCTCTCAGACACGCACATACACCCCCAACATACTCACAGGCATATACTCCATCACACTCTTATGTGCACTCATGCATAAACTCACATATCATTTTTGGGTAAATTTGTATTGGCAGAATTATGTTTGCAGATACCTTCAATTTTGCTCAAAAAGTGCACAGTCTGCAGGCAGTCAATCCATGTAATATTTTATAAATTCATACTTTGGAAATAGAACCAGTCTGATTCAAAATTGGGACATTGACAGACTCGAACCTCACACCTTTATCTGGGCTGAGTTGTGACCTTTTTCAAAAAAAAACTGAAGTCATCTTGAGAATGTGAATCAAAAGATGTTATGGGATTTACATATTGTTGGGGAGATTTCACTGGGATGTTTAATGTAGGGCTAGGGAGGGTGACACTAGTTCTGCAACAGACACTTCTAGTTCCAGCCCTGAAATGGTTAACAACAGCCAAGCGAGCTGCTGCTGGCGACTGCATGACTACCTGGCTGGAACTTGTAAGGGATATGCATAATGTTAATTAAATCTTGGAGCCTGTAAATACCAGCCAGTATCAATTGCCCCATCGAAACTCGGGATTAATAAAGAAACCGATCGGAATCTGTAACTGTTAGACAAGTGTGAATTGCTCATCGGAACCTGTAACTGTTAAGTGTGAATGGCTCTATTTAAGTCTAAAGTTGATAAGTGTAATTGTCAATTTAGTTAAACTGAAACTATTGAAAATGGCTAGCCTGTCAGACGCATAGTAATTCCTTGAAACAATGAACTATTGAATACGGGATCGGAACCGCTCCCGGGGATGGCTGAGCCATTGTCAAGCACAGCAGGAGCTGGACAGGCACTTCGATGCGGCCAATAGGAGGACGGATCCCCAGCGCGCGCAGATGAATGGACCAATGGGGAAGGCGAACTGACCGGGAACTCCAGGCAGCGCGAAGTATAATTGTGTCAAGTTTGAACGAGAAGACAGAACGCCTTCTCCAACGAATGCATGCTTGTAGATTCATTGTACCAGTTAAGATTCTGTGAATAAACGGCTGTCTGCATCTAACCATAGTTGCCAGTGTGAGTCTCTCCTTCCGAAAGAACACGCAAAGACGGGACCCCGCGGGTCCGTCTTAACATTTGGTGAGCCCGACGCGTGAAGGAAAAGAGACAACGGCAAGTTGGCAACGTTGGCGGAACAGGGAGCAGACAACCTTCGGTCGAAGTTTTCTAAAGGTGGGGGAAGCGCCTGTTAAATCTAAGGCTTCCAGTAGTTAGATTTACTCTGTTAGTTTCTTGTCTGCTCTCTGACCCTCACCAGCCCAAAAAGCCTGATCAATTTGACAGCAGCATCGCAGAGTCCTGATTGGTAAGCTTTTCCTAACCTTTTAACTTACCTAGAGTGTTTATTTCACTAACGCCTAACTGTTTTTGCCTGAGTCCCTTGCGCAGCTTTCGGAGCCGGAGCGCATATCTGTTTTTGCCTGAGTCCCTTGCGCAGCTTTCGGAGCTGGAGCGCATATCTGTTTTGCCCGATTTTGCAGATTGTTCTGCCTGACAATTACCTGATGTTACCTACCTGAGCGCTGACCATATTCGACTTCCTGGATCCATGTTACTGAGCACTTAAAACTGACAAATTTTTTGTTTGCATATTCGTTGTGACCACCGAACATACCCGGGGTGACAGAGGTTGGAACTCTTCTCCTAAAGAGGATTTAACCGTACAGACGTCTACCTTAGACCAGTTGTTAAGAGCAGAGATCTTTGAGGAGAAAGTGAGGTCTGCAGATGCTGGAGATCAGAGCTGGAAATGTGTTGCTGGAAAAGCGCAGCAGGTCAGGCAGCATCCAGGGAACAGGAGAATCGACGTTTCGGGCATAAGCCCTTCTTCAGGAATGAGGAAAGTTTGTCCAGCAGGCTAAGATAAAAGGTAGGGAGGAGGGACTTGGGGGAGGGGCGTCGGAAATGTGATAGGTGGAAAGAGGTCAAGGTGAGGGTGATAGGTCAGACTGGGGTGGGGGCGGAGAGGTCGGGAAGAGGATCTCAGGTTAGGAAGGCGGTGCTGAATTTGATGGATTTGACTGAGACAGGGTGGGGAGAGGGGAAATGAGGAAACTGGTGAAATCCGAGTTCATCCCTTGTGGTTGGAGGGTTCCTAGCCGGAAGATGAGGCGTTCTTCCTCCAACCGTCGTTTTGTTGTGGTCTGACGATGGAGGAGTCCAAAGACCTGCATATCCTTGGTGGAGTGGGAGGGGGAATTGAAATGTTGAGCCACAGGGTGGTTGGGTTGGTTGGTCCGGGTGTCCCAGAGGTGTTCTCTGAAACGCTCCGCAAGTAGCCGGCCTGTCTCCCCAATATAGAGGAGGCCACATCGGGTGCAGAGGATGCAATAGATGTGTGTGGAGGTGCAGGTGAATCTGTGGCGGATGTGGAAGTTTCCTTTGGGGCCTTGGAGGGAGGTGAGGGGGGAGGTGTGGGCGCAAGTCTTGCACCTCCTGCGGTTGCAGGGGAAGGTGCTGGGAGTGGAGGTTGGGTTGGTGGGGGGTGTGGATCTGACGAGGGAGTCACGGAGGGAGTGGTCTTTACGGAATGCTGATAGGGGAGGGGAGGGAAATATATCCTTGGTGGTGGGGTCCGTTTGGAGGTAGCGGAAATGACGGCGGACGATGCGCTGTACATGGAGATTGGTGGGGTGGTAGGTGAGGACCAGTGGGGTTCTGTCCTGGTGGCGGTTGGAGGGGCGGGGTTCAAGGGCGGAGGATCGGGAAGTGGAAGAGATGCGGTGGAGGGCATCGTCGACCACGTCGGGGGGGGGAAATTGCGGTCCTTGAAGAAGGAGGCCATCTGGGTTGTGCGTTTTTGGAACTGGTTCTCCTGGGAGCAGATGCGGCGGAGTCGAAGGAATTGGGAGAATGGGATGGCGTTTTTACAGGGGGCAGGATGGGAGGAGGTGTAGTCCAGGTAGCTGTGGGAGTCGGTCGGTTTGTAGTAGATGTCCGTGTTGATTCGGTCACCTGAGATAGAAATAGAAAGGTCGAGGAAGGGGAGGGAGGAATCTGAGACTGTCCAGGTGAATTTGAGGTCGGGGTGGAAGGTGTTGGTGAAGTGGATGAACTGTTCAACTTCCTCGTGGGAGCACAAGGCGGTGCCAATACAGTCATCGATGTAGCGGAGGAAAAGGTGGGGGGTGGGGCCAGTGTAGTTGCGGAAGATGGATTGTTCCACATATCCTACGAAGAGGCAGGCATAGCTGGGGCCCATGCGGGTGCCCATGGCTACTCCTTTCGTTTGGAGGAAGTGGGAGGATTGGAAAGAGAAGTTGTTCAGTGTGAGGACCAGTTCAGTCAGTCGAAGGAGGGTGTCAGTGGAAGGGTACTGGTCGGTACGGCGGGAAAGAAAGAAGCGGAGGGCTTTGAGTCCTTCGTGATGGGGGATGGAGGTGTACAGGGACTGGATGTCCATGGTGAAAATAAGGCGTTGGGGACCGGGGAAGCGAAAATCATGGAGCAGGTGGAGGGCATGGGTGGTGTCCCGAACGTAGGTGGGGAGTTCTTGGACTAAGGGGGACAGGACGGTGTCAAGGTACGCAGAGAGGAGTTCGGTGGGGCAGGAGCAGGCGGAGACAATGGGTCGGCCGGGGCTGTCAGGTTTGTGGATTTTGGGCAGGAGGTAGAAGCGGGAGGTGCGGGGTTGTGGGACTATGAGGTTGGAGGCGGTGGATGGGAGATCCCCCGAGGTGATGAGGTTATGGACGGTCTGGGAGATGATGGTTTGGTGGTGGGGTCATGGTCAAGAGCAGAGATCTGCCACGCGAAGGTCAGGCTTTGAAAGACGTACTGTTCTTGAAGCGGTTCCCTTCAGGGGAAATCCGACATGGGGAACCTGAATTTCGGACCACCTAAGTTGACTCACCTCAGGACAGCACGTCCCGGAGTGCCCTGGTGGCACTGCAGGGACGGTGGGGACATGCCTATTCACAGTCAGTTACTGCTGGATAGCGTAGCCCTGCATAAGGAAAAGTTGGACCTGGTGATTGCCCAAGCACCAGAACAAAAGGGAATTATCCTGACAAGATTGAGGGAAACATTTAAAAATCCCACATTAATGATCAAGATTCTGGACGGTACACCCACAGGACACTGGCCAACTGGACGGGGCAGTCCACCTGCAGCTGAAACCTTCCGTTAAATGCTGCATCTGGGTGACACAATATCCTCTCACCTTAGAACAGAGGGAAGGGATTCGCCCAACAATCAGGGGACTGCTAGAAGTGGGGGTCCTCAGGAAAATGAAGGGGGGACACTGGAATACGCCAATCCTTCCCATCTCCAAGGGGATGGGCAAGGGGTGGTGCATGGTCCATGACCTCCGAAGGATAAATGAAGCCACGGAGACTTTAAACCTGAAGGTCCCTGACCCCTACGTTGCACTGCAGGCGCTCACGCCTGCCAGCCGCTTTTTCTTTGTCATAGACCTGGCTAACGCTTTCTTCTGCCTTCCACTGCACCCAGAGTGTCAGGAGTGGTTTGCCTTCACCTTCGAGGGAGAGCGGTACACATACAATCGCCTCCCACAGGGGTACAAAGACTCCCCAGGCCTGTTTAGTGCGGCTTTGACCCCTATACTTAAACAGATATCGCTTCCCACCAGCACCACAATCATACAGTATGTCGATGATTTGTTGATTGCCAGTGAAACTGACACCCAAAATTTGGAGGCGGTCCGCACTTTGCTGGACACCCTTGTGGCAGCCGGTTTTAAAGTAAAACGGGAAAAGTGCCAGATAGCCCGAAAATCAGTATCCTTTATGGGATGGATAGTTGGAAAAGGGGGCACCACACTTTCAAGAGCGCACAGGGAAGCGATCCTCTCCTATGGCACCCCTATAACAGTACAGGACATGATGGCCTTCCTGGGGTTATGTGGGTATTCTCGCACCTACGTCCCTGACTTTGTGACTATGACATCCCCACTCAGGGAAATGATCACGGAGGTTGGGGCAAAGAGGCTCAAGAGTCAGTTGCGATGGAACGCGGAGAGAGAGAAATCATTCAAGGAGGTGAAGCAAGCTTTGGGAGCAGCGGCCACGCTAGCGCACCCAGACTATAAGAAAGGTTTCCACCTGGACGTGGCAGAGACTGAGGGGATAGTAAACGCCGTCCTGTACCAAAAGGACCGAGGCTGCAGGAGAGTGCTGGGGTATTACAGCTGCCGTTTGGAGCCCATTGAGAAAGGGCAGCCAGGCTGTGCCAGATTTGTGGCAGCAGTAACGAAAGTGGTCAACAACACTGACCATCTAGTACTCTGCCATCCCTTAACTATTCACACAGATCACAGCATAGGAGCCTTTCTGGCCTCCAACTCATTCAGCTTTTCAGCTAGGCGGCAGGTTAGAATTGAGAATGCCCTTCTATCACCGCACATTACATTTGCATCTGATAGGGGGAGTACTAGGAATATGATGGTGGGAGTGAATGGGGGATCCTTGAAGCCCCATGACTGTGTGGCCAGAGTGGCTGAGGAGAGGAGGATACGTAAGGGGTTGCACACACAACCCCTGGCCGAGGCAGACTGGGACCTGTACACTGATGGCAGCAGCCTTCGGGAAGCAGGCGGCGTACGAGTCTCGTATGCCGTGGTCAGAGATTCAGGGGGGGTATACGACACCATCGAGTCTGGGGAAATCCCACAGCCTGCATCTGCACAGCTAGCAGAGATTACAGCCCTGACAAGGGCATTAGAACTGAGTGAGGGACACCGCGTTAACATCTTCACTGACTCCAATTATGCATGGACCGCAGTCCAGTAGAGGGCACAGCATGGGTTAGACATGGTTTTAAAACCAGCACGGGGAGGCCGGTAAAACATGGCCAGAGTTTGCGACGGTTGCTCCAGGCAGTGCATCGTCCAAGGGAAGTGGCAGTAGTGAAAGTGCAAGGACACTCTGCCTTACGTACCAGGGAAGCGCTGGAAAATGATGCAGCTGACAGGGCAGCCAGGCTCGCAGTGCAGATGGTCACCTTGAGGTCAGGGACAGACACCCAACAGAGTCCGGGGCCGGGGGAGGGTAGCAGTGATTCCCCTGGGGAGGCGGCTAGGGTTGATGCCATTAGGCATCTGTGTGAGCTGCAGGGACGGGCGAGCAGTGCTGAATATGGGAATGGGAATGGGAGAATAAAGGATCCCCGGGAGGAGAGGTAGTGGCCCCGAGGGCTCTCCTGCCAAGACTTTTCTCTGAAATACATGGGCCAACACAAGTGGGAGTTGCCCAAGTTGTAAGAACCGTCCAGAACCACTGGTGGGCACCCCGGCTGCGGGAACATATAGAGAACCTGAGGGCTGAGTGCAGGGTGTGTAATGAGTACAACACCAGGAGAGTTCTCCCACACCCGATGTTAAAGTTCCCAACCCCGACAGGGCCGTGGCAGGAGATCTGCATGGACTTTACGGACATGGGAGTCAAATGGAGGACCCCAGATAAATACAGATACATGCTAGTCGCAGTGGACAGATTCTCCCGGTGGGTAGAGGCAACTCCTACAAAGACGGAGGATGGGGAAGTTGTTGTGAAGTGGCTCACAAAGGAACTGATTCCCCGCTATGGCGTCCCCCCAAAAATCTGCACAGACAATGGGACACATTTTAAAAACGAACATCTTGCCCGGGTGGAGGTTACTCTAGGGATACTTCACCGCTACGGCAGTGTCTACCACCTTGAGAGTCCGGGGTTAGTAGAGAGGGCCAATCGCACGCTTAAAGACAAGATTGCCAAGGTCATGGCAGGGACTGCATTGACGTGGGTGCAGGCACTCCCCCTAGCCTTGCTGTCAATGAGGCAGGAAAGGAGTGGCGATACCTTCCTGACACCCCATGAAATCCTGACAGGTCGCTCCATGCCTGGCCCCCGAACATCACCCCTGTGGGAAACAGATTGGGATACAATGAATCAGGACATGACACAGTACATGCAAGTACTGGGGGAAATGGTCCGGCTAATATCCAACCAGGTTACGGCTGCATGGCCGGACACCCCCGACAGGTCCCGACCCCTTCGAGAGGGGGACAAGGTCTACCTCCGGCAGATGGGCCATACAACCTGGGACGAGGGGCGGTGGCATGGCCCCTACCCAGTGACGGGGGTCGCTGCCAATGCCTTGAGGGTGAACCGGGAGGGGGACAATAACTGGCACCAGTTCTCTCATTGCTCCAGGTCAGGAAAGCCTAACACTACTCTGACTCCAGTTGCGGAGGTCGCGCCCGACAAGGAGCTGGAAAATGAGGGAAAGTAACAGACTCCTGAACTGGCTGGGTTTCTGCCTAGTGATACAGATGCTGCAGTTTGCGTGCATGTCCGTTCCCGGTAGACGGGGGACTATCATTAATGTACGGCAATTCACACTGCTCACGGTGACAGGTCTATTTCAGGTTCGTCTATTTCCGTAGGGTACGGGGTTCCAATAGGTGTGTGCTTATGCTTCTTTTTTCCCCCACTACTACCCAATACTATCCCTTCTCCCTCAGTGTAACATCTGCTGTTCAAAAAAAATAAACCCCTTCCATGTTAGTTTTGCCCACCTACATTGGCAGCACTTTGACTTATACTGTACACTGCAGTCAGGGGCCGAGAAGTACTGTATGCCCCGGGATTCAACTGCTGATCACACCAGTGACTACTACACTGCAATCGGAGGTTCTACGTGGGTTTTGATCGGATTGCCACTGCCCGGCTCTGTCCTCAGCGGCACCTAGATGGAGGTTGCTGTCCGTTACTGACTGGAGGTTATCCAGTGGCAGAAGAGTCTCCTCTGGCACGGGTCAGCCTGGTACAGGTGCAATTGCGCTGTGCACTCGGAGGAGATTGCCTCCGACCACATGGCCTGCAGTCCATACATCAGACGCCTGGACGGGCCTGCAGGCCTGTGAACCATTCTGGCCGGCGGGAAGGCCGGGGCAGATTACACTGTTCCAATGGTTTTCCGATCGCTGGCGTGTACCTGACTGCGGGCAGGATGCCCTTACATTTTCTTGTTTGTTTTAAAAAAAAACACAAGACAAAACACACACCACCGTAGCGAATGGGCATTTACACTTGGGACTTTTTTTGGACAGCAGACGTGGCACCCGATGTAGTTTACTTTCCCCCCTTCCGGACCTCTTACATTCGTTAATGTTTACATGGGTTGGTGTGGCCTCAGTTGAGGCCAAGGGAGGGAATGTTGGGGAGATTTCACTGGGGTGTTTAATGTAGGGCTAGGGAGGGTGACACTAGTTCTGCAACAGACACTTCTAGTTCCAGCCCTGAAATGGTTAACAACAGCCAAGCGAGCTGCTGCTGGCGAATGCATGACTACCTGGCTGGAGCTTGTAAGGGATATGCATAATGTTAATTAAATCTTGGAGCCTGTAAATACCAGCCAGTATCAATTGCCCCATCGAAACTCGGGATTAATAAAGAAACCGATCGGAATCTGTAACTGTTAGACAAGTGTGAATTGCTCTATCGGAACCTGTAACTGTTAAGTGTGAATGGCTCTATTTAAGTCTAAAGTTGATAAGTGTAATTGTCAATTTAGTTAAACTGAAACTATTGAAAATGGCTAGCCTGTCAGACGCATAGTAATTCCTTGAAACAATGAACTATTGAATACGGGATCGGAACCGCTCCCGGGGATGGCTGAGCCATTATCAAGCACAGCAGGAGCTGGACAGGCACTTCGATGTGGCCAATAGGAGGACGGATCCCCAGCGCGCGCAGATGAATGGACCAATGGGGAAGGCGAACTGACCGGGGACTCCAGGCAGCGCGAAGTATAATTGTGTCAAGTTTGAACGAGAAGACAGAACGCCTTCTCCAACGAATGCATGCTTGTAGATTCGTTGTACCAGTTAAGATTCTGTGAATAAACTGCTGTCTGCATCTAACCATAGTTGCCAGTGTGAGTCTCTCCTTCCGAAAGAACACGCAAAGACGGGACCCCGCGGGTCCGTCTTAACAATATTAATGAACTGAAACCTGCAACGCATTCTAAAAGGTGAAAGACTTAACAACAATCTTGGTTTGTTCAATGTATTCTATCAGTTGCATGACACTGGGATCTTTTGCTATAAAATCTGTGTCCACCACCGACTCCTCCAGATAATTTCTAGTGAGCACAGCCCACACCTCCCAATGCTGCCAGTAAACTTTACAATGCCAATGAAGCAGGGTGGAGGCCTGGGTAAATCTCTTCCCGCACCCAGGGCAACTGAAGGACCTCTCCCCCATGTGGACCCGCTGGTGCCTCAGTAGGGTGGAGGAATCGCTGAAGGCCTTCCTGCACACTGGGCAGCTGCAGGGCATCTCCCCAGTGTGGATCCGCTGGTGGGTTAGCAGGGTGGAGGAAGTGCTGAAGCCCTTCCCGCAGACGGGACAGGGGAACGGGCTCTCCCTGGTGTGGCTGCGCCGATGAGTCTCCAGGACAGATGGGACACAGAAGCTTTTCCTGCAGTCGCCACACTTCCATCGTTTCTCCACGGGGCTGGATTCCACGGGTTTCTCCATGGCCGAAGCTTTAGTTACACACAAATGTGTGTGGAGCCCCTCCCCACCGTGAATTCCTCTTCCCAGGCCGTATAACTGTTTCAGGCTCAACACTCAGTGCACTGCAAAAGTAGGGTCTCTCATCCAGTCCCACGGATGCTGAAAACGTACTCAAACAGGAACCAAAACTTTGCTCCTTCTCACAGAATCACAGTTGAAAATTGTTGCGGTCCCGATGGATTGAGTGACTGTCAGACATTGATGTCAAAATGAGGACTGCAGACGCTGGAGAGTCAGTGTCGAAAAATGTGCCGCTTGAAAAGCACAACAGGTCAGGCAGCATCAGAGGAGCAGGAGAGTCAATGTTTTGGGCATAAGTCCTTCATCTGTTGATTTTGAAGCTTCAGTCTTCAGATCTTCAAATACACTGTTAAAAACAGGTTACAAAAGTCATCACTATCAGTGCAGGGTAGAAATTCAGAACAAGCAATTCTACTTTGTGGAATATTCTTTTCTTTAGTTGTTCCACAAAATTGAAAGCACTCCCACACCCTCTTCCCCCTCTGTTCTCACTCTGCTCTATCTAATTCTCCTGAAGGTGTTGATTCAGGATCTTACAGGGGCAGAAAAGCAAAAACATCAAGACTGACATCTCTCTGAATTTTGGATACCTCCACCTGAAAGTTAATATCTTTCACAACGCTGGGATCCTGCTGAGAGTGAGCAGGTCTGATTTTGGGAAGCAAAAAAAAAGTGTCCATTCAGGGTGAACCTGCAATGCAGTTTCTTGAGGAAGAACCAGACACAAAATGATTATCGACCCCGGAAGGTGGGAGTAAAATGAGACGTCAAGGCATTAACACCGACACACTTCAGTCAAACTCTTCTGCTCCCAGTCAGGGCAAAACATGTTCTGAAAGTCCAGCCTTCACAACCACACTCCTGATTCCACTGAAGACAATTAGAGTCACAAAGCACAGAAACAGACCCTTTGGCCCAACCTGCCCAGATATCCTAAATTAATCTAGTCACGTTTGCCATCACTTGGCCCCTATGGGGGCTGGGTGCTGGCAGCTGGGACTAAATTGGGTTGGCTATCTTGTCAGCAAGGACGAGTTGGACCGAAGGGTCTGTTTCTGTGCTGTACATCTCTATGACTCCAGTTGCATTTGCCATCACTTGGCCCTGACCCATCTGAACCCTTCATATTCAGATGCCCGTCCAGGAGCCTTTTAACTTGTCATCGTATCAGCACCCACCACTTTCTCTGGCAGCTCACGCCATCGCTCAAGCGACTCCACGTTGAAAGCGTCTGATCTGGTAAACCAGATGACACCAGGATAATGTCAGATCATTCCAGATCGCATCGATACTCAGTGGCTTTCCCGATCAGGATGTTGTACGTGATCAAACAGGTCCATGGGTAGGCGATCCCACACCTCTTAGTTCAAGTATCTCTACGAGAACTCCCTTGGAGACATTTCAACTGGACTTCATTGAGTTGTAGAAATGAGTTGTGTTGCTATAAATATGTTTAGCTTATTGCTGATGTCTTTTGTAAGTGGATTGAAGCCTACCCTCCTCCTAACGCTGCTGCTGAGACTGTGGTGTAGATTTTGTTTAAGGAAATAATTCCCCACTTCAGTATACCTGCCTGCATTAGCTCCGTACCCCTTGGAACGATTCGACTCCCTTCTGAGTCCACTTCCACCAAATGACCGAAGTAATAATTGGTTATGTTCTTGCTCTAACTCGTGTTATGCGTGCCTTTCACTCCCAGGAGTGTGCGGCCTACAGCGATGTTCCCTCCCTTTCAGCCTCATCATGGGTAGAGCCTGGTTCATTGGTGCTTGTCGAGAACTGGACTGGCAAAGGTCTCCAACCACATTGGGATGGCCCCTTCCAGGTTTTACTTCCCACCCCTACGGCAGTCACAGTCGTTGGGCGCTCCACTTGGGTCCAACTGCACCATTGTAAATTGATTGACCGCACCAATCAAAAGGGGGAAAGAGGAGGAGAGAATCCTGGAATCCCAACAAAAGGAGTGGACCCTGTCCAGTTGGGTTTTTGAATCTTGCTGTTATTCTCATGTTAATCTTATGACAGATACTTGAACTAAGAGGAGGGACTTGTGGGGGATCGCTTATCTCCTCACCTTTCTGATCACATACAACATCCCAATGGGGAAAGCCACTAAGTATGGATGCGACCAGGAATGATCAGAGATTATCCACCACCCATGCTGAGGAGATGTTGTCCAGTGCACCGGACCAGACGCCTTTGACGTGTGGAACGTGATGAAGATTGATTATTGCAATGGACTCTTACATCAGAAAGACCAGATGGTCCATCTGGACAGTAGAAATCAGTGGGAGTTACCATGTCGTTACCATGTTTTTATGATTTTACCTGCAGATGCAAGCCTAGTGAGGATAAAAATGATCAACCCCGTTATTATGGTAAATATTTTAAGGACACGCAGGAACACCATCCCATTTTGCAGGTCGGGCTGACTTGAGAAAAGGGAAGCCTGATAGGGGAAACTCCTCAATCCACAAACAACTTATTGATACAGGCCCACAGAACGCTCTTCACCCCAGAGGCAGTAGCATGTTACTCATCTCTATCGGGAGATGACTTACTTGCCCCATCCCCAGTCCCCGATTCCATTCCATTTGTCAGACTTCCTACTGCCGACCCTGCGAAGAGAAATATCACTTTCCAATACCTCCGGTCTGTGTATACAAACAGCTGGTGTCACACTGGCTGGGGTACAGCAGGCCTTATGTGGCACATGGACTTGGAACGGAACCCTTCCCTTGTGCATTTATAGGCCTTTTCTCATTTCAGAACCTGATACTGTCACCAAGACCATGTACAATAGAGCTAAGGGAGAGCCCAATGGGAACAGCATTCTGAGGACCATTGTCTCCCATACAGTGCGAGTCCTCGAGTCACTAGGCCCATTTTTTACAGCGCTCAAGCAACTCCTCTTGCAAAACGTCAACCCTTTACACCTGTAGACCTGACCAGATCCCCTGCTGTAACATTTCAGTAACCGATTTTGACAAACTCTGTAATATACACCAAACCAGACTATTATTTCTTCAGCTAAGGTAAAGCTACCAATTTCCTTGTCCTTGATGGCAAAGATGTTCCTGATAAGGTCACTATCGGAGCCCTTGTTCCCACAACAGTACCTTGTCCTGGCCAGTGGACAAGTCGATGGAACCTCCATCTGAGGAGGATGCAGTGGTCGGTCTCAGCCAACCTTGCTCCAACTGGAAGGATCCCAAGGGACTGGGTGACAATACAGGACACCCGATAGGCTGGGGAATCCAGAGCACCCTGGGGTTGGAAGGATCGGCAGGGGTGTCAAGTCAACAGAATCGCAATTCCCTCTTTGACGGCCTGACTGGCAATATTACTAAGATACAAGAAGAGATCCAGGTATTCCTTGACTGAATGACTGAAGGGACCAGTTGGGGAAACTGCAGATCGGGCTGATGGTAC